>NC_073382.1:9854585-10218751 GCF_028641065.1 Leucoraja erinaceus
ATAGAAACATAGAACATAGGTGCAGGAGTAGGCCATTCAGCCCTTCGAGCCTGCACCGCCATTCAATATGATCATGGCTGATCATCCAACTCAGTATCCTGTACCTGCCTTCTCTCCATAGCCCCTGATCCCTTTAGCCACAAGGGCCACATCTAACTCCCTCTTAAATATAGCCAATGAACTGGCCTCAACTACATTCTCTGGCTGAGAATTCCAGAGATTCACCACTTTCTGTGTAAAAAATGTTTTTCTCATCTCAGTCCTAAAAGATTCCCCCTTGATCCTTAAACTGTGGCCCCTTGTCCTGAACTTCCCCAACATCGGGAGCAATCTTCCTGCATCTAGCCTGACCAACCCCTTACGAATTTTGTAAGTTTCTATAAGATCCCCCCTCAATCTTCTAAATTCTAGCGAGTACAAGCCGAGTCTATCCAGTCTTTTTTCATGTGAAAGTCCTGACATCCCAGGAATCAGTCTGATGAACCTTCTCTGTACTCCCTCTATGGCAAGAATGTCCTTCCTCATCCACTCCATCGCTACCAACCGCACTCTCCCCCAAATTAATAATCAGATCTCTTGAACACAAACTGCTAAGAAATCTGAATTACTTTGTAAAAGCTATTTCTTCTGACTGCTATCTTATCCATTGACAGAGAGAGAGAGAGAGGAATTTGCTTTTGCCACAAAATTACTTCAGAATTGGCTACATATACAAAGTCAATGTGTACAATATTTTGCCTAATGATGTTATAACACAGCAATCAAAAGTAATAGCGATTTATATTAGTTAGACTGGCTGCAACCCATGCCATCAGTCAAAGAAACTGTCAAAGAAATTACTTAATTTTAAGCCAGGCTGCACAACTGGAACAATGTAGACTACGGCTTGTAGCTGGCACTATCCTGAAGCCCAGGTTTTGGGGTGCAGCTAAGCTGCCTGTTGTAGGTGTAGTGGCCATTTGGCCTGCTTTGTATGTCATTGAGGATGGCATGTGCCTTTAAATATTAGACTGCCCGTTATGCTGTGGGTGGGATTTATGATGTGTTTTTGGGCGTCTTTGGAGCTTCACTGCTTGCGCAGGAGTTTAGTTTTTAGATTAGTTTGGAGAAACCATGGGGAGGTTTAACTCTTCTACCATGTAAGATCATGTGAGATCATGCGGGCCATGCGGGGTCCGTGGGAGATCTAAAGGTTCTTGTGCATTTTAAAATCGTGGCTCCTGATGCTGTAATTTGGGGCCCCGTGTTGTTTTACATCTGAAATGCTTAAATCCTGTAGAGATTCGGAGCCACCATTAAAACCTGGTAGCATTCGGGATCAGAACGGGCAAGTCCAGATAAAGAAGAATTTTAAGGTCTTCATGTCAGCCAGAGGGTGTTCAAATGGGCATCCCAGAAGCACAATAATCTCCCTTTTCCCAGGCCTTGATGGTCAACAACGCTGCCAAACATTCACCCCATTCGGGACATTTCCTTGGCTTTCTGATCGCAATTTAACTTTCCTTTCCTCATTTCCACATGGGGCAGTATTTAATATTTAATCAATGGTGTAGAAATTGTCCAAGCCACGCATTAGCTCTATTACTGGTTCCGTTATTTGACACATCATGTTCTTGATCATGGTTAAAAGCAGGCTGGGGTTTTAGTAAATGGCCAATATAGGAATGATGTTGTTCAAACCGCATGCACCCCCACCCCCCCCCCCCCCCCCCCCCCCCCCCCCCCCCCCATTCACGTCAGATAGAAGCCCTTTCTAATCTACGTACAAACAGCTGAAGATGTGTGCTGTCCAAAGCCCACAGGAACAGCTTTTGTCATCTGTCTTTTTGTGTGATGTTCAGACGTAGTCACCATTAACATCAGATAATTATAAGCCATCATTGTGGGAAGCATTGAATCACATCCTAGATTAATAATTATCCAGTTAGAGGTTAGAGAATGAAAATCAAAAGCATTGTGGAGTGCACAAAGCAGGAATTTTGCAATTTCTGCTGCCTTTATATTTTGAACCACTTCAAAGGAAGTTATTCAGTAATAGGCTGGGATTCCTCCTGATGTTTATTCCCACTTCACTGCTGCACCTAGTTGTCAGATCTTCTGCAATCACCAACCAGTAACATGCCTGCTACTGACACCAAAGACCGGACTGGGTGCCAGCAGGAGACTGATTGCTTAGTGGTCCAAAAATTAATGGCTTTGCTTTGGCTGTTTTTTATCTGAAATTACCACAGCTCTTGTATTGGGACACATAATAGAGAATGATTTATTCTCAAGCATGGATTATTTGCAAGCTAGGGTGGCACAGCGGCGCAGAAGTAAAGTTCCAGGATTACGGCGCCAGGGACCCAGGTTCTATCCTGACTAGGGTGCTGTCTGTACAGAGTTTGACATTTTTCCTGTGAACCACGTGGGTTTTCTCCAGGTGCTCCGGTTTCCTCCCACACTCCAAAGACGTACAGGTTTGTAGGTTAATTGGCTTCGGTAAAGTTGTAAAATTATCCCTAGTGTGTAAGATAGACAATAGACAATAGGTGCAGGGGTAGGCCATTCGGCCCTGCGAGCCAGCACCGCCATTCAATGTGATCATGGCTGATCATCCACAATCAGCACCCCGTTCCTCCCTACTCCCCATATCCCCTGACTCTGCTATCTTTAAGAGCCCTATCTAGTTCTCTCTTGAAAGTATCCACAGAACCAGCCTCCACCGCCCTCTGAGGCAGAGATTTCCACAGACTCACAGCTCTCTGGTGAAAAAGTGTTTCCTCGTCTCCATTCTAAATGGCTTACTCTTTATTCTTAAACTGTGGCCCCTGGTTCTGGATCATGTTAGTGTACGGGGTGATCGCTGCTTGGTGCGGGCTCTTTGGGCCGAAGAACCGGTTTCCGCACTGTATCTCTAAAGTCTAAAGATACCAAATCTTTTTTGTTTGCATTTGATGGAGGAAGCATTAGCCTAACTGCCACTGAACTTTGGGCCTTCTAGGGACCGTTTAATTGAATTTACTTTGGAGATATAGCATGGAAAAGGGCCCTTTCGTTGTCTCTGTACTGTTCACTGACAATGACAATTAAAATTGAATCTGAATCTGATGTCTTTGTGATGTGGGAGGAAACAAGAGCACCCAGAGAAACACAGAGGATACTCAGAGAGAACATAGCAATCAAACACACAGTCTGCACCCGAGGTCAGGATTGAACTGTGGTTACTGGCAGTGTGAGGTAACAGCTCTAATAGCTGTGCATCCTAGGAGTTGACTACCGAAGCAGCTTAAAGCTCAAATAACCTACAACCAACTATTGTATAACCCGGCAAGGTGTCCCTTGGAATGGTTGGGATCTTTAGTAACAGGAGGAGGCAAGCTTGCATCTCCAGCCTGCTTTGCCAGCACCATTTTCTTATCTGGTGCATTTCTACCGTATGCTGCCCTTCAACAAAAAAAAATCAATCTTCATTCTTAAACCTCTGTCATTCTCAAATGCAAAGTGTCTTCAGCAAGTGTATTTTACATGACATGCATTTAGTTGAAAGACAGTATAAGAACATTCCCTCCATATTTAAACAGCCTGGGTCATTTCCTTGGTTTCTCAGTAGCCACCTAATTTCCAGACTGTGCACAAAGATGCACTGGTTGTCTTGGACTCTTTGCAAAAAGATTGCACTTCACACAAAAAAGAGATTGAGGCAGCACCCTGTTCCCACGCCAGTTGATTCACATGCTGGATTTTATACATTAAATCAAAATTCTATTCTAAAAATGCAACACTTTAATACTAAGTAGTTCTGATCAGAGGTGTAAATAACTTATGACACATCATAAATGGTTTCTTATGTCTGATGCTGTATCTACAAGGCACTGTTGCCAAATTCAACACTAATTATGCCATTACCCATCCAAACCTGCAATCATGTTGTTTAACATTCTACTTTAACCAATTTAAACTTGGTTGCAATAAGCAAATTAAATTATTGGTATTGATGTTGGTTATTTATTGTAGTTTTTGTAGATTAACCCTTATTAATTCATGCCATTTATAACCTTCACCACACATATGTGCATGCCACCCTTCACATGGTAGTATGGTACTACACAAGGACAGTCAACTGGCTCTCCCTCTCTCAAACAAGCCAGCGGAGCCAGACGCGAGCAGCCAGCTGTTTGAATGTTCCTGTTGGATCCTCCTATCACAGCTTGTCAAGTGATAGGAGGATACAGGTGAGGGGAGTTTCAGATAAGAAGACACAAGGAGTGAGAGGAGTGAAATATTAATCCAGAGGGGGGAATATAGATGGAAGGGAATGGGGGCTAGGGGGAAGGGGATAGTTAGGTGGAGGTGGGGGAGTCCAAAAGCACTTTGACATGGGTAACAGATGCTGAGATTGCCAGTATTTCACCCACACTCTAATGGCATATAGGTTTGGAGGTTAATTAGCTTTGGTAAAGATTGTAAATTTCTCTCTCGTGTGTAGGATAGTGCTCTTGTACGGGGATCGCTGGTCGGCACGGACTTGGTGGGCTGTAGGCCTGTTTCCGCTGGTACTTCATTGGTTCACCCAGGGAACCAGGGCCAAAGAAACGCAGGGAAAACCTACAGTTATTTATAGATGGAAACCAAAGCACTAAATGCAAACATAGATTTGTGCATAAATTATTTTTAATCCTTGTTTTCTCGATTTGGTGCCCAAAGACAGTACCTATGCCGTAAGTACGACAGTCCTGTTGTGTAAAGAAGATTTATTGGGAAGAGTTGGCGGCACGGTGGTGCAGTGGTAGAGTTGCTGCCTTACAGCACCAGAGACCCAGGTTTGATTCTTACTAAGGGTGCTGTCTGTACGGAGTTTGCACGTTCTCCCCGTGACCTGCGTGGGTGTTCTCCAGAAGCTCTAGTTTCCTCCCACACTCCAAGGACATACAGGTTTATAGGCTAATTGGCTTGGTATCATTGTAAATTGTCTTTAGTGTGTGTAGGATAGTGTTGGTGTGTGGTGAGATCGCTGGTCGGCATGGACTCGGTGGGCCGAATGGCCTCTGAACATAACTGAAACTAAGGTGAGTAATGTTCATTGCTACCTACCAGCTGTGGGCTTAGATTCAGATGCTGTCAAGTGCACAGTATCATATTTATTTAACAGTGAAGTCAACCCTTAACCACTTATTATAGATTCACTCCCAAGATGTCACTTTTGGCAGGTTTTTAAAAAATGAATTTCATTGTAATTACTGGTGAGCCAAACGCAATTTCATCTACAGCCCACGGTTTGATATCTTTGACTCCCCAGGTATAAAAATAGCAATTGGAAATGCTACTGGGAATAATTCTAACTGTGACGTTACTGAATTTGCTTTCTTGCTTATCCAGTTTGTCATGAGCTAAAAACACAAGCTTCGATACACCTAACCTGCACATGAAAATGACCGGCTGATGCAGGGGTTTTTCACCAGTTGCAATGTACCAAGAAATCCCCATGAGTTAATGAAAATATCAGCAAAATGTAACAAAAACAGGCTATGTGGTGGTGAGAAGTTCTCTGCAACCTTTTCCATGAAAAACAACAACCTCTCGATAACAAGTCCTTTTCTTTATGGCTGCAAGGATGAATGTATACAGCTGGAAGTGATCATCTTTCTAACATCATCTGTTCACAGTCTATTTGTCGTTCTGGGGGCAGTTTAGAGTCAAACTTCTTGGTGTGTCTGAACATTGGAAGTAAGGGCAAACATGCTATAAGGCCCCTGTAGCATGATCTGCCACTTCAGAAGAGCATGGCTGAAATCAGGGTCTGCAAAGCTGTTTTCCTACCTGATCTCCTACCTGATTCTTTCCCCCAATATCCAGACATCTATCAATCAATCGCCTGTTTCCGCGCTGTATCTCTAAACTAAAATGGTCTAAAAGTTCCCAGGAATGGAACTCTTTCATAACTTGAGGACTGCTTGTACTGATGAAGAGTCAATAGACAATAGACAATAGGCAATAGACAATAGACAATGGGTGCAGGAATAGGCCATTCGGCCCTTCGAGCCAGCACCGTCATTCACTGTGATCGTGACTGATCATCCACACTCAGTACCCCACTCCTGCCTTTTCTCCATATCCCATGACTCTGATATCTTTAAGAGCTCTATCCAACTCTCTCTTGAAAGCATACACAGAATTGGCCTCCGCTGCCTTCTGTGGCAGAGAATTCCACAGATTCACAACCCTCTGGGTGAAAACGTTTTTCCTCATCTCTGTTCTAAATGGCTGACCCTTTATTCTTAAACTGTGGTCCCTGGTTCTGGACTCCCCCAACGTCGAGAACATGTTTCCTGCGTCTAGCGTGTCTAAACCCTGTTTTTCACACAGAGAGTGGTGAATCTCTGGAACTCTCTGCCACAGAGGGTAGTTGAGGCCAGTTCATTGGCTATATTTAAGAGGGAGTTAGATGTGGCCCTTGTGGCTAAGGGGATCAGGGGGTATGGAGAGAAGGCAGGTACAGGATACTGAGTTGGATGATCAGCCATGATCATATTGAATGGCGGTGCAGGCTCGAAGGGCCGAATGGCCTACTCCTGCACCTAATTTCTATGTTTCTATGTTTCTAAACCCTTATTAAACTTATATGTTTCAATAAGATGCCCTCTCATCCTTCTAAATTCCAGAGTATACAAGCCCAGCTGCTCCATTCTATCAACAGTCTTGGCCCGAAACGTCACCTATTCCTTTTCTCCAGAGATGCTGCCCGACCCGCTGAGTTACTCCAGCATCTTGTGTCACTCTTAGCTGAAATATTATCTTACCTAATCAGAAAAAAAGTTAAAAGGTTATTACCGGTAGTTTTTTTTCCCCATGTGGTAAATGAACTGAAGAGAAATAAAATCACTTAAAATGTAACTTGGATTGGACAGCTGCTGTGGCAAGAAAGCTTTCACTTGTAGAGGAATCCAGATGTTGGGTATGATTGGAAGAGAGGAAACACTTTGTCGAAGGGGCTGGACAATAAACCTCATCACCGACAGATATGACAGAGGGAAAAGGACTAAATGGTTGCAAAAATAAAAATAAATGAGTTCAAAGAAGTTAGTTAATGTCCCGGAAAAGAACACAAAGTGCTGGAGTAACTCAGGCAACATCTCTGGTGGACAATGAATAGGCTTACAGCCCAATGGTATGAACACTGCATCCTCCAATGTTAAATAAAAACCCAACCCACCCCTCTATTTGTTGCACCGACACAAAAAGCTGGAGTAACGCAGCGGGTCAGACAGCATCTCTGGAGAAAGATTACCTTTCGGGTTGAGACCCTTCTTCAGACTGCTTTGTTTCCCCCCCCCCCCCTCCCCAATCCCTTTTCCCCTGTGCTCTACCCAGATGCGCACTCATTTCTCCCACTATCTCACCCAATTTTACCCCAGCCATCCCCGTCCCCTTCCACCTGTATCCCTTCCTCCGGCTTCACATTTCAACCCTCTTCTCTCATTACACTACAGCCTTTTGCCTTCTGTCCATCTCTGGCCTTTGTCCACCCATCTGCTAATCAAAACCCCACTCACCTGTATCCACCTATCACTCACCAGGCTTTGTCCCCTCCTCACCACTTTGCCAGCTTTCTCCCCCCCCTACAACTTAGTTGGAAGAAGAGTCCCGTGCCAAAACGTCACCTATCTATGTCCTCCAGAGATGTTGCCTGAGCCGCTGAGGTGCTCCAGCACTTTGTGGGTTTGCTTTTTAAAAGAGCGTTTAATTGTCACACGTCCCGCCAATGGAACAATGAAATTCTTACTTCCAGCAGCACAACGGGCCCATAAACATAATATTGGTAGATAACACATCATGAACAAAATTTCAAAAAATTAACAATAAAAAAATAAATACAAAATAAAACAACCCAAGTCCTAAGTGCAACCAAGGACAGTCCACAAATGATGGGATTAAAATTAACACTAGCAAATTTGCAGATGACACAAAGTTGGGTGGCAGTGCAAACTGCGAAGAGGATGCTATGAGGCTGGAGAATGACTTGGACAGGTTGACTGAGTGGGCAGATGCACGACAGATGCAGTATAATGTAGATAAATGTGAGGTTATCCACTTTGGCGGCAAGAACAAAGGAGGCAGATTATTATCTCAATGGTGTCAGATTAGGAAAAAGGGAAGTGCAACGAGACCTGGGTGTCCTTGTACACCAGTCACTGAAAGTAAACATGCAGGAAGAGCAGGAAGTAAAGAAACCTAATGTTATGTTGGCCTTCTAATGAGAGGATTAAAGTATAGGAGTAAAGAGGTCCTTCTGCAGTTGTACAGGGCCCTGGTGAGACCACATCTGGAGTATTGTGCGCAGTTTTGGTCTCCTAAATTGAGGAAGGACATCCTTGCTATTGAGGTAGTGCAGCGTAGGTTCACAAGGTTAATCTGTCATATATGGCTTGTAGTCACTTGAATCTAGAAGGATGAGGGGAAATCTTATAGAAACATATAAAATTATAAAAGGACTGGACAAGCTAGATGCAGGAAAAATGTTCCCAATGTGGGGGGAGCCCAGAACCAGGGGTCACAGTCTAAGAATAAAAGGGAGGCCATTTAAAACTGAGATGTGAAAAAAAACGTTTTACCCAGTGTTGTGAATTTGTGGAATTCTCTGCCACAGAAAGCAGCGGAGGCCAATTCACTGGATGAATTTAAAAGAGAGTTAGATGGAGCTCTATGGGCTAGCAGAATCAAGGGATATGGGTAGAAGGCAGGCACGGGTTATTGATTGAGGATGATCAGCCGTGATCACAATGAATGGCGGTGCTGGCACGAAGGGCCAAATTGCCTCCTCCGGCACCTCTTTTCTGTTTCTATGTTTCTATATTAAGGCAGCACTTTGCAGTTTTCAAGAGCCAGATGGTTGTTGGGAAGAATCTACTGGAGTCTTACAGTGTGGAAACAGGCCCTTCAGTCCAACTTGCCTATACCGGCCAACATGTCTCATCTACACTAGTCCCAACTGCCTGCATTTGGCCCATATCCCTCTAAAACTGTCCTATCCATGTACCTGTCTAAATGTTTATTAAATGTTGCAATAGTATTTGACTCAACTACCTCCTCCGGCAGCTCGTTCCATACTCCTACCACCCTGTGCGTGAAAAAGCTACCACCTGGTTCATATTAAGTCTTTCCTCCCTCACCATAATCCATCCTCGATTCCCCTACTCTGGGCAAGAGATTCTGTCTACCCAATCTATTCATAGAAACAGAGAAACATAGAAAATAGGTGCAGGAGTAGGCCATTCGGCCCTTCGAGCCTGCACTGCGATTCAATACGATCATGGCTGATCATCCAACTCAGTATCCCATCCCTGCCTTCTCTCCATACCCCCTGATCCCTTTATCCACAAGGGCCTCATCTAACACCCTCTTAAATATAGTCAATGAACTGGCCTCAACTACCTTCTGTGGCAGAGAATTCCACAGATTCGCCACTCTCTGTGTAAAAAATGATTTTCTCATCTCGGTCCTAAAAGACTTCCCTCTTATCCTTAAACTGTGACCCCTAGTTCTGGACTTCCCCAACATCGGGAACAATCTTCCTGCATCTAGCCTGTCCAACCCCTGAAGAATTCTGTAAGTTTCTATAAGATCCCTCCCTCAATCTTCTAAATTCTAGCGAGTACAAGCCGAGTCTATCCAGTCTTTCTTCACGTGAAAGTCCTGACATCCCAGGAATCAGTCTGGTGAACCTTCTCTGTACTCCCTCCATGGCAACAATGTCCTTCCTCATCCACTCCATCGCTACAGTACAAACCAAGTCTATTCCTCTCATTATTTAGTACTAGTCTTGAACCAGGTGTCATGTCCGTAACTATATGTAATGGGACGAGTGTTTTGTGTCGTATAAATAACGGCTTAAACTAGCAGGGGCCGAGCGGTGAGTAACTGTGCCGTCTATTTTGTGTAACTCGAACTTCACAGGATACCAACTCTGAGGCATCGGAGCCAAGAAAAGTTAACGTTAACCCAGTACTATGATGTGGAAAAGTAACCCAGAATGCCCTTTGCTGCTCTTAAACCCACACATGCCTTTAATCAAAGAACATCTGCTAAAAGTTATATTTCTGGAAATTTCTAATGGTGAACAGTACAAGAGTTCATTTACATCAAGAAATAAATCACAGCCGCTTTTCCTCCCTCGCCACAAGATCAGTAATTGAATTCTTGCTGATCATTTTGACGCTGCTCGTTATTTTCAAATGTTAAAACTGTGAATTTACCTTTTTACTCTGACGTTATAACACAATTGTTTATTTTGGTTTTCTTTCGCTCCGAGAAAAATTACGATGGTAGTTGACACGATATAAAGAAAGAAAAATAAATCTAAGTTAACACATGAAAGTCTTGATGAGGCTCTTTAAATGGTTAATACTAACTTGTCTCTTTCGATTGGTTGCAACAGTGCTCAGAAATGATTGCTTACTCCACCGGCTAGTTCCAGGAGAAGGCCGTTCGGCCCCTCAAGCCTGATCTAGCTTTCACAGCTTTTCTGCATTTTAGCTTTGACTACTGAATTCGTTCCTTGTGGATCTTTGAAATTCGGTGCCCAGAGCAAGCTGGAAGCTCAGTCAATGAGTTTATTCAGTCTATTTTAAACATGAAGGAAGGGCAGGAACATGGAAAAATGGTGAAGTCCAGCCATGATCAATTAACAGAACAAGCTCAATAGACTATGCTGTACATAGAAACATAGAAAATAGGTGCAGGGCTAGGCCATTCGGCCGTTCGAGCCTGCACCGCCATATGATCTGGCTGATCATCCAACTTCAGTATCCTGTTCCTGAGACTCTCCACCCTCTGATGTTTGAACCACAAGGGCCACATCTAACTCTCTCTTAAATATAACGATTGCCCCTTTATCCTGTGGCAGAAATTCTGTGACCCCCTGCGCAGGCTGGGATTTGGAGCGAATGGCCTACTCCTGGACCTATTAAATTAGTGTACTTTGTGTCTGTCAGAGGGACTCAGGCATAAGGTCTACTCTAGGATTCAGAATTAGGCTGTTTAGCATCTCTCCCACTCACCTGCACCCAAGTTCTACCCTACCTTCTCCCCATAATTCACTGACACCCGTACTTATCAAGAATCTATCTATCTCTGCCTGGTCTAATCAGGTAACATTCCTGTAGGCTGATGTGGTAGAACTCATTGTCTTGGTTCACAGACAAACAATGCTGTGACTCGAATCTATCTATCTATCTCTGCATTAAAAATATCCATTGACTTGGCCTCCACAGCCTTCTGTGACAAAGAGATGGTTGATGTTTCAGATCAGGATTTATGGTGGACTCTTACACCTTATAATATACTAAAGACAGTTTTGACACTTTCAGTGAAGTCCACCTCACCAGGACCTTGGAGGAGAGAAGGTTCCCGATCTCCCTGACTCCTGGGATTCAGGACTTTCATATGAAGAAAGACTTGATAGACTGCTTGTACTCGCCTAACTCTTAGAAGATTGAGGGGGGATCCTTATAGAACTTACACCACTCTACCTGGGGGAAACAGGCTAGATGCAGGGTCAACTGTTCCCAATGTTGGGGAAGTCCAGTACAAGGGGTCACAGTTTTGGTGAGGGAACACCTTTGGAGTATTGAAAACACACACAGAGAGTGGTGAGTTCTGGTCTCTGCCACAGAAGGTAGTTGAGGCCAGTTCATTGGCTATAGTTAGATGTGGATTGGCTAAATCTGAGGAAGGGAGTTATTGCCATAGAGGGATTGGCAGAGACGGTTCACCAGAGGATTCCTGGGATGTCAGGACTGTCTTATGAAGAAAGACTGGATAGACTTGGTTTAGCCATCTCTAGAATGGCGGTGCAGATTGATGGGCCGAATGGCCTATAGAAACTTATTTTCTCTGTGGGGTTGTGACATCATTCGACCCATCAAATCTACTCCGATGTCAATAGGGAAGTCCAGGACTATCTCTCACAGCTAAGGATAAGGGGGAAATCCTTTCCCATAATCCCCGACAGATCAAGAATCTATCTATCTTGCCTGGTCTAATCAGAGAATTCCTGTAGGCTCTCTGGAACTCATTCTCTTTGCCAGACAGAGGGTAGTTGACTCGAATCTATCTATTATCTATGCGTTAAAGAGTTCCATTGACTTGGCCTCCACAGCTTCTGTGACAAAGAGATGGTTGATGTTTCAGATCAGGATTTATGGTGGACTCTACCCTTATAATATACTAAAGACAGTTTTGACACTTTCAGTGAAGTCCACCTCACCAGGACCTTGGAGGAGAAACTTCCCGATCTCCCACTGCTTTATTCTTTGAAGCATCACCATTGAACTGCCCACCCTAACTCTAAGGTTTTGCTTCCCTGATCTGCACCACTCTACCTGGAGAAAGACTGGGTCGAATCCTGTCTTGGGGTTGCTGCTGCCCAATATAATTGCTTTTCCACAATGTAAACAATGGAAATAATTACCTAACTACCGAAAAAAATTACCGGTACCTAAACCACTGCACCATCATTATAGTATGCGGAGAAAATGTCTTACAGAGTACCCCTGCACTTCCTGTTTTTATTACCAATTATATTTTAATACCAACAACTAAACACTTGTTTTGCACTTGTCAAATAATGTGTTCATTATCGAAATGAAACTGAATTTATACAACTGCAGTATAAAGGCAGCGTAGCAGCTATCCTTTTGTGCACTTACTGCTGGCAACCAAAAGGTGAATTTCTATTTCCTTGTCTCCACCCAGCTAATCAACTCCGGCAATCATCTCAAAAACTGCTCGATTAGATCACTAAAGGGATTAAAAGATGCTTAGCTGTTGCACGCTGTGTTCATAATTCAGCCCTATCAGCCAAGGTACCACTCTGATGCATGTAATAGGCTATTACTTTTTCAGCTCGAGTGGAGGCAATGTATTTTTCTCTTCATCTCCAGGCATGCTTTAAGGCTTCCCCCCTCTACTAGGCCCCTTACACCTATATCCCTCTCTCTATCCTTCCATTTCATAGAAACATAGAAATTAGGTGCAGGAGCAGGCCATTCGGCCCTTAGAGCCAGCACCAACATTCAATACTTCCCAATCCGACCTCTCTGTCCTGGGTCTCCTCCATTGCCAGAGTGAGCAACACAGGAAATTGGAGGAACAGCGCCTCATATTCCGCTTGGGGAGCCTGCATCCGGCGGGCATGAACATTGAATTCTCCCAATTTTGTTAGCCCTTGCTGTCTCCTCCCCTTCCTTAGCCCTCGAGCTGTCTCCTCCCATCCCTCAGCCCTCGGGCTCCTCCTCCTCCTTTCTCCTTCCTTCTCCCCGCCACCCCCTATCAGTCTGAAGAAGGGTTTTGGCCCGAAACGTTACCTATTTTCTTCGCTCCATAGATGCTGCTGCGCCCGCTGAGTTTCTCCAGCATTTTTGTGTACCCACCATTCAATACAATCATGGCTGAACACACAAAATCAGTATCTCATTCCTGCTTTCTCCCCATATCCCTTGATTCTGTTAGTTCAAAGAGCTATATCTAACGCTCTCTTGAAAACATCCAGTGAATTGGCCTCCACTGCCTTCGGTGGCAGAGAATTCTGTGGCAGCAGATTTCTTTCCTCTCCTCTCCTCTCCTAATCCGACACCCTTTTGTGTACTTTTCACCTCTATTTCTGAGCAGATACTGTTTAACTAAAAAGAATAACAAAAAGTGCTGGAGGAACTCAGCGGGCCAGGGAGCATCTCTGGAGAAAAGGAATACATGACTTGTCGGGTCAGAACCATTCTTCAGACTGAAAGAGAGAGGTTGGAGGGGGGGAAGGGGGGGGGGAACTGGAGGTGAGAAAAAGCCAGAACCTCTCCTCTCCAGCTCCCCCCCACCCCACCTCTATATTTCACTGAAGAATAGTTCAAACCTGAAACATCACCTATTCCTTTCCTCCAGAGATGCTGCCTGATCTGCTGAGTTACTCCAGGATTTTGTGTCTATCTTTGGTATAAGCCAGCATCTGCAGTTCTACCCACGGTCTCTTCTCCAGCTTTCTTCCCCCCTTTTACAATCACTCTGGGGAAGGGTGCTGACCCAAAACGTTGCCTATCCGTGTCCTCCAGAGATGCTGCTTGAGCCCCCGAGATGCTCCGGAACTTTGTGGGGGTTTTTTTTCTTGGTTATCCAGCATCTGCAGTTCTTTGTGGCTCTATGCTTTAAGGTGGGATACATCAGGAAGATTCCCTCTAGCATTCCAGACAAGTATCCATTCACCATTCCAAGACCTGGGGTTCTTTCACATTCCCATCAACTCCCTCCAGATTCTACCGCATACTTGCTGTAGGTTTAACTCCACTGCTGAGATGGCAGACTTCATCAGGACGATGGGCCACACGTGATGGGGGGGGGTGGGGGTGGGGTAGACCCACCACACTTCCACTGTTAGCTCCATGTAACCTTACCGCACCCCCCAACATCCTACCCCAAGCCAGGATCAGCAAGGGTAACCAGTGCTCCTCCCACCAACTATCGCAGGCGGAAGCAATGCACATGAGCCTTGGACCTTCCTTAGGCTGTCCAGGCGATGGGTGGAACTGCGCATGCTGGTCTAAACTGAAGATAGACACAAAAAGCTGGAGTCACTCAGCCGGTCAGACAGAGCATCTCTGGAACAAAAGAATAGGTGATGTTTTGGGTCAAGACCCTGCTACTCTACGCGGAGAAGTTGACTTGGAGATGAAGTTGATTGTTGAAGAGAAATAAAAACGTTGAAAACGTTAAAATAACAGATCTGCTCCTCGGATGAGTGTTATGTACATGCCAAATGCCACAATATGAAGAGCATCTGTCATCACTAGGCTTCCAAAATATTCTCAGACATTGATTGAAGTAAAATTAATCACCATTTAGAAACAGAAGAAATTTCAATCTAATAAACTATAATTCCATGGAACACTTAGATTAATTTAATCACATTCTAAATTAAAAATACAGGGGGAAGTGTCTCGACTCGAAACATCACCCATTCCTTCTATCCAGAGATGCTGCCTGTCCTGCAGAGTTACTCCAGCATTTTAACCATATAACCATATACCAATTACAGCACGGAAACAGGCCATCTCGGCCCTTCTAGTCCGTGCCGAACACTTTTTTTCCCCTAGTCCCATCTACCTGCACTCAGACCATAACCCTCCATTCCTTTCCCATCCATATACCTATCCAATTTATTTTTAAATGATAAAATCGAACCTGCCTCCACCACTTCCACTGGAAGCTCATTCCACACCACTATCACTCTCTGAGTAAAGAAGTTCCCCCTCATGTTACCCCTAAACTTCTGCCCCTTTGTTTCAATCTTCGGTTTAAACCAGCATCTGCAGTTCCTTCCTATATATGGGATATATGTAGGGAATATCTATATATCGGACATATTCGGACATATATATATATATACACACACACACATATACACACACACACACATATATATATATATATATGTAATATAAATAAGGCACAGGAAACGCTTCACAGCTTTAAAACTGACTGGTAACGGATCTACAGGGCATGAAGTGAGCACATCAATTTTTCTCAACAGCATTTTGAATGCTTGATACTTAAATATAGCTTCTGATAGGTCAAAGCTGCAGCTTCTTTCAGCACAGTCACCAGTTCAATGTCCTGCTTTGAAATCAGAATCAAAACAATGTCCTGCAGCTCTTCTGCCTTGCTGGAGTCAGCCGAGCAAACGTGCCGAGTCTATCGAGCTACCCTTTCCAACGTGGCTCAGGCCGAACGAAGCTCCCCTGGACAGGCAGCTTGGCAAACTGGTTTTCGCACTCGTGATCTGAATGTTTTAAATAGTCTGGAAAATGTGGAAAAGGAGTGCTAGACGGATCTGACATCTGACATCCCCACGAACGCACCCTGCCAAGTTATCGTTTCAGTGCCATTAAGAGTTGGATGTGATTTTTCCAGTTCAAGGCCACAATTCAATCCACGGAGCATTTTGCTCTGTTGAATGAAACTAGGGAGGTCAGGAGTTCGTAAGTTCTAGGAGCAGAATTAGGCCATTAGGCCCATCAAATCTACTCCGCTATTCAATCATGGCTGATCTACCTTTCCTTCTCAACACCTTTCTCCTGCCTTCTCTGCATTACCTCTGAATCCCTTACTAAACAAAAATCTGTCAATCTCTTCCTTAAAAATACCCAGTAACTTGGCCTTCACAACCGTCTGTGGTAATGAATCCCACAGATTCACCACCCTCTGACTAAAGAAATTCCTCCTCATCTTCATTCTAAAGATGCGTCCTTTTATTCTGAGGCCATGGAGTCTTGTCCTAGACTCTCCCACTAGTGGAAACATCCTGTCCACATTCGCTCTATCCTAGCCTTTCGGTAAATTCCAATGAGGTCCCCACCTCATCCTTCTAGACTCCAGTGAGTACAGGCCCAGTGCCATCAAATCATATGTTAACCCAATCATTCCTGGGTTCATTCCTCCTCTCGACCCTCTCCAACCCCTTCTTCAGGTATGTGGGCCGCAAACTGCTCGCAATACTCCCAAATGTTCCATAAATCAGCAAACATGGGGTTCTGACCATGGAGGAACATGAGCTATCAAACTTCATTCTGATTTCATGTTTGCATTCCCTAGTATCTCAATAACTGCTCAGGTTGGCAATGATGGAACTGCCTAAATAATCTATCCTGGGCCTTTTTTTGTTTAGAATTCCTTATTAAAAGCGTGGTAGGGAATGCAACGGTTAAATTAGTGGTTTAATAACCACAAAACTTGTTCTAACAATTTAGGGACTATAAAAGCCGTGGAATTTAAATCCAGTTAATAATCTCGAATTTTGACAACTAGTTTTAGTAACCATGACCACAGAGATTGTTAAAAGCCCATCTAGTTTACTCCTGCACAAGAGGAAAGCTGTCATCCTTATCTGCTCTGGCATCTCTACGATTTGGGACCCATCTTATGTATTTGAGGCTTCAAAACCAAAGCCTTCTGAAATGGTTAGCACCACACTCTCTCAGGGGGTGCGATTATGGAGCTTCACTAAATGCTATCCTTGCCAGTGACTCCCCTTGGGAATTGCTTCCTATATAGTTCAAACAAAGTATACGGAATAAGCTGCCAGAGAAAGTGGTTGTGGGAAGTGTGTTCACAACATTTAAAATATATTGGACAGGTAGGAAAGGTTTAGAGGGATATAGATCAAATGTGAGCAAATGGGACAAGTGTAGATGGGAAAATAGATACAGAGTGCTGGAGTAACTCAGCGGGACAGGCAGCATCTCTGGAGAGAAGGAATGGGTGACATTTCGGCTCGAGACCCTTCTTCAGACCCCTTCTTCTGAAGAAGGTGCTCGACACTTTGGTTTAAATCAGCATCTGCAGTTCCTTCCGATGGGAATATTGGTCAGCATGGACAAGTTGGGCCAAAGGGCCTGTTTCCACACAGCATGACTATGTTTCTATAACAAATGCATTATTACACTGGGCCGATTTTGTGTTTTGATATACTATAACACACCAAGTTATCGATGTCACACTAAAATTCCTGATATCTGTGATTATTTGTTGAATAAATGCACATAATTAAATCAATTCTACTCATCATGTCACCTAACAAACACATAATCATTTAGCCATGGACCTTAGCAGATGACCTGTGTAATGTGTTATTAGGCTCTTTCTCATTCCTTTCTTCATTGTGATCGTACTAGATCTGAGTTATCATTTGAAAAGCTAAGCAGGTGTTAGTAGGTGGCAGAGGCTGAATTACGGCCTTGGGGAAAAGTAAGTGGATTTCGCTGTCTCTGTACTGTACACTGACAATGACAATTAAAAAAATTGAATCTGGATAGACACCGTAAAAATGCTTTGTACAAGCATTTTATCCTCATGATGGTTTGCACCCCAAATTATTTTTGGGAATGGATGTGGCAAAATGCAACGTTTCCCAGTGAATAGCGGAGCATTCACTGTCTTACTATCCCATAATAACACTAAAAACATGGTTGTGGAACAGATAGACAGTAAAATGCAGGAAAAAAACAGCAGGTTAAAATACAGGCAGCATTAAAAAATCTCCGGAGCTGAAGGAATGGGTGACGTTTCGGGTCGACAGCCCCAGAGTCAAGACCCGAAACTGTGGGTGCAGAGTCACCCAGCCTTCCTTCTCTCCAGAGAGCTGTTTAGCTGCCTGTCCCGTTTGAGTCTATCTTTGCCATTCATTTTGTGTCTATCTTCGCTGTAAACAAGCATCTGCAGTTCCTTCCTACACATGGTTTTCTCAGTCAAACTTAAAGGGCCTGTCCCACTGTACGAGGTAATTCAAGAGTTCTCCCCCTGATTTGAACTCAGAGAATTACGGTAATAGCCATTCGTAGGTACTCGGGGCTCTCGTGGACATTTTTCACACTGCTGAACTTCACGAGCTTACCGCATTTCCTGAGTAATCATCAGCAACAACGATGAGCTGGCCTACAGGGAGGAGGTCCAGCTCTTAGCAGCATGGTGCGCTGACAACAACCTGGCCCTTAACTCCAAGAAGACCAAGGAGCTCATTGTAGACTTCAGGAAGTCCAGAGGCGGCACGCACACCCCCATCCACATTAACGGGACGGAGGTGGAACGTGTTTCTAGCTTCAGGTTCCTGGGAGTCAACATCTCCGATGACCTCGCTTGGACCCACAATACCTCTACTCTGATCAAGAAGGCTCATCAGCGTCTCTTCTTCCTGAGGAGACTGAAGAAGGTCCATCTGTCTCCTCAGATCCTGGTGAACTTCTACCGCTGCACCATCGAGAGCATCCTTACCAACTGCATCACAGTATGGTATGGCAACTGCTCTGTCTCCGACCGGAAGGCATTGCAGAGGGTGGTGAAAATTGCCCAACGCATCACCGGTTCCTCGCTCCCCTCCATTGAGTCTGTCCAAAGCAAGCGCTGTCTGCGGAGGGCGCTCAGCATCGCCAAGGACTGCTCTCACCCCAACCATGGACTGTTTACCCTCCTACCATCCGGGAGGCGCTACAGGTCTCTCCGTTGCCGCACCAGCAGGTCGAGGAACAGCTTCTTTCCGGCGGCTGTCACTCTACTCAACAACGTACCTCGGTGACTGCCAATCACCACCCCCCCCCGGACACTTATTATTATTTATTCAAATCGTTTGCTATGTCGCTCTTCCAGGGAGATGCTAAATGCATTTCGTTGTCTCTGTACTGTACACTGACAATGACAATTAAAATTGAATCTGAATCTGAATCTGAGTACCTGCCGTTAGCGTTACGAGCCGCTAAGAGATGTCCCGAGCTCCGATGTACCCGCTACGTACATTCTACGTACTTACCGCGAGTTTGATTTTTTTTTTAAACTTGGGAGAGCTCTTGGGTAAACTCGCATCGTGTGACAGGGCCTTAACTGTTGGGTAGTTTTGTCAACGCACAACTCACACTTTGCGAATGTGAAGATAATCAGAGGGAAACAATGTTGTACAAACCCATGTTTGCCCCGATATTCATGCATGCTCAGTAAGCACGTGGAGACGAGGGGAAGGGGAGCTCACCACCATCATCACCCACAGAACAAAATCTCTTCTAAAACAACACCAATGGCCGGCAAATGCCATTTATGCAGCAAACAGGGCAGTGATTTTGGCAACGCCACCTCTCTAATCTGATGCCACCATCACAGAATAAAATTGCACTGATAACCAGCAGAGCTGTGGACAACTGTCACAGGTAAACTCATCGCGAATGCATTCCACATTGTAAACCAGGTGCCCAACTAATAACGCGATGCTATTTTAATCTCAGGTTCGTCACTGAACAGCATCATCAGCCTGAGCAGCAAACAAAAAGCGATGAGATCAAACTTAGATGTGTGCACATAATGTGCCCATTCCCACACTGCATGGCTTCTTGGCAAATCAATTGCTATGTTTAACTTGATTACATGCTGTCTTCTTTGATTTAACTAAACGCAACCCCAAAGATTGACAGTTCACTTTTCCATTCCCTTCCTGCAATCCACATTTGACCGAAGAGGTTTTTCACGTTATTTTTGAAACTAGCTTCACTTGAGACCAGTCAAATTCATTCTTACAATTGTTACAGAGAAACATTGCTTACTGGCTGGCGTGCTGTCACTGGCATTAATGCTGTTGGCCACAGTTAGTTTTTGTCTGACCACTCGTTCCAAACATTTCCATTTCCATATTAAAAAAAGCACTTCTGACATTAAAAGACTCTATCGATAAAACCATATACAACAAAGCCCTGAACAGTCTTTTTCTGTATCCCTTACTTGTTATGTCACAAATGAGCTTTTTCTCTTGATAACAAGAACATTTCTACGCAACAAAAATGGAGAGATGTATAAATAAAACTACTGTCTTGTGCAGAACAAATTGTAAGCATTGTCACTTCATAAACCCTGATTAATATTCTATGTCTGCCTTCCCAATGCCAGCCACCTCTCCAGACAGCAAGCCAGCCCTAAGCCATGTTTAGTAGCCCCCTCGTCACCTCAGAGATGTTGCCAGCAGAAGAGGGCTGCTCCGCAACTTGTGGGTTAGCAGAGTCAGGGTCCTCCCCATTGTCCTTCATGTCCTCCAACGCAATGGTGAATTGAGCGAGTGTCCTGACCATTTGAAGCATGCGTTTTCCTGGGGGTTCCTGCTACTGGCAGCCGCTGAAAGATGTTGAACAGCGTTCGCTGTTGTGCCTTCCTCGCACGGGTTGTGGAGAGGAGAGGAGAGAGAGAGAGAGAGAGAGAGAGATTGAACGCACTCCTGGCAGGTGTATGGACTGTGTGCGAGGCTCGGCTTCTGTAACGAGAGGCAGCCGACAGGCTAGAGCAATCAGCAGTCAGAGTGGGAGCTGCTCCTTTGAAAAGGCATGAAGCATCAAATCCCTGGCAGGGATGTGTGCAGCTCACATCAACGCGAGGAAGAGAGAAAAAAAACCACAGAGATTTCCCAGCTTTACCTCAGGATTTCCTTCATTTTAGAAACCCGAATCAGCAAAATTAGTCAAAGTATATGCAGAAATTACTGTTGCCGTAGGAACAGAAAGTGGATGCAAACGCAACTGCTGTGCTTGGCACTATATCTTGCAGCGAAACGAGGCTGTTATGATTTTCACTGTAACAGTCGACATAAAGAGCACAGTTTATTGAAAAACAATGCCTCCCATTTTGGTCGGTTATGACATTGCCATATATTACACATTGTTCTAAGTATGCTCCTAATCTTTTGAAATTACAGTGAAGATAATAAAACCCATTATCCTGTGGACTATGTTGCCATTTGGGAGCACTGTACATTATAGATCATAGATTAATAATTTGTTGCCTTTCATTTGCAGTGTGAGTTTATGTCAGCGCATGTTCTGTAACCACACGGCTCGTGTCCTTTCTTAACTCTTTCAGTTCCCGCCACCCTTCCAGGCAGTGTGTTTTCCAGCAGGCAGCCCACCACACCTCGGCCGGCGCGAGGGAAATTCTCCGCAACTCCCACTGCTTCCAAAGAAAATAGATACAAATAGACTCAGCGGGTCAGGCGGCATCTCTGGGGAACAGGAACGGGTGACGTTTCGGGTCGAGACCCTTCTTCTTCCAAAGAAACCTCAGGTACTGCATTTCACACCATTGGCTGGACAACCTAGAACCAGGGGCATCGACACGCTCCAAGGGCCTGGCCATTTACCGCTGAGGTGAGGAGAAACCTCTTCACCCGGTTGCAGCTTATATTCTAGTCTGAGATGGATTCGTTTTTGGACCCAAAAGGCATCGAGGAATATTGTCTGGGACGACAGATGGCACAATGGGCTAAGTGTTCGGCTGTCGACCGGAAGGTAGCCGGTTCGAATCCCGCTTGGAGTGCATACTGTCGTTGAGTCCTTGGGCAAGACACTTCACCCACCTTTGCCTGCGTGTGAATGTGTGTGAATGTGTGTGATGATTGGTGGTGGTCGGAGGGGCCGTAGGCGCAGATTAGCAGCCACGCTTCCGTCAGTCTGCCCCAGGGCAGCTGTGGCTACAGAAGTAGCTCACCACCACCGAGTGTGACTGAGGAGTGAATGAATAATGCGATGTAAAGCGCCTTGAGTATCTAGAAAGGCGCTATATAAATCCCATCCATTATTATTATTATTATTATCAAGGAATATTGTCGTCAAGGAGGAAAGAGGAGCCTAGTTACAGGGTCAGCCACTGTAGTATTGATTGGCGAAGTAGAGGAGTTTATTCTGAGGTACACAAAAACACAGAAATAGGCAAAGTTTCGGGCCAAAACCCTTCTTCAGACATGGGGGGGGGGAGAAGAAGAAAGGGAAAAGGAGGAGGAGGAGCCCGAGGGCTGGTGGAGAGATAGGAAGGGGAGGAGACAGCAAAGGCTAACAAAAGTTTATTCTGTCCTGTTTCTGCTTCCATGCCTTAAGCTCTTATGTTCTCTGCAGCTATTTTTAGAAAGGGTTTTTTTTGGTGCAAGTGAAGGGCTTCAGTTTGAGCAAACTGATGACTGTAATTGGTGAATTTATACCCATTGGATACTTAATCTGCACTGAAACTTACTGCAACATGTACAGACCTATACTGTACTGAAAAAAGCTATGTATGGTTTAGTCAAGGACTTCACCAACTTGGTCTGAAACTTGTGGTACACATTGTTGCATCCCAGGGACCAGTGAGTCACAGAACACAATCTATAAACTCTGACAGTCTTAATACGTCTTGTTCGTAACCGATACTGCATCCAATGCTACACTACCTCCCTATTTAAATAAAAAACATATAGTGATTTAATGTATTTCCAATTTCACTTAATCATGAAGAAGGGTTTCGGCCCGAAACGTTGCCTATTTCCTTCGCTCCATAGATGCTGCTGCACCCGCTGAGTTTCTCCAGCATTCACTTAATCACAGGGTTTCATGCTCTCTGCTCTTCACAGCAGTACTGATATTGGATACTGTTTTATACCGAAGATAGACGCAAAATGCTGGAGTAACAAGGAGAAAGCCTTCAGTCTGAAGAAGGGTCTCGACCCGAAATATCACCTGTTCCTTTTCTCCAGAGATGCTGCCTGACCCGCTGAGTTACTCCAGCATTTTGAGTCCCTCTCTGGTATTGTTTCTTTATTGAATGTGAAGATTTGCCAGGTATTGTTAGAGCATCATCCAACTCCAGTCTCATCCACATTATCTGTTCTTGAATCTGGTTGGAAGTAGTTAGTTTAGTTGAGTTTAGAGATACAGCGCGGAAACAGGCCCTTCAGTCTACCGAGTCCACACAGACCAGCGGTCCCCGCCCATTAACACTACCCTACACGCACTAAGGAACATTTTACATTGATACAAAGCCAATTAACCTACAAACTTGTACGTCTTTGGAGTGTGGGAAGAAACCAAAGATCTCAGAGAAAATCCACGCAGGTCATGGGGAGAACGTACACATTTCGTACAGATAGCGCCCGTAATCTGGATTGAACCCGGGTCTCTGGCGCTGCAAGGCAGTAGCCAAACTGCTGTGCCACCATGCCACCCTCTTCTTAAACAACTGTAAAATCCACTTCAGGAACATCTTCAATCACATAGTTTTGTTTGATGTTCTCCTGGGGATTGCATGCCAGGATCAAATAATCCATGCATTTTTTTTACCAAATCTCGCAACAGTCCTAATGAGGTATTCTTTCGAACTGCATTCCTGATATGCTTTTTCTCCTCTCTGGCTGGTTGGGAGGTCTCCACACCTGAGTTGTAACAGACATATTCATATGAGTTATACAGCACGGAACTAGGGCCTTCGGTCATCAAGTCTGTGCTGACCCATCGACAATCCATTTACTCTAATACTACATTAATAATGTTTTTATTCTCCCTTCATTCTCAGCAACTTGCCACAGATTCTACCACTCACCTATTCATGAGGGGCAATTAAAATGGTTAATTTAATGGTTAATGTTTTTTCACACAAAGGGGGGTGGGTGTATGGAATGAGCTGTCAGAGGAGGTAGTTGAGATAGGTGCTATCGTGATGTTTAAGAAGCATTTAGACATGTACATGCATAGGACAGGTTTAGAGAGATTTGGCCCATTTCCCTCAGGTTTAGAGGGATATGGGCCAAACGCAGGCAGGTGGGACTGGTGCAGATAGGATATGTTGGCCAGTGTGGGCAAGTTGGGCTAAAGGGCCTGTATCCACAAAGTAAGACTCAATGACTCTACAACTTACCAACCCACACTTCTTTGAAATGTGGGAAAAAAAGGGAACATGCAGATGAAACCCATGCAGTCACAGAGAGAACGTGCAAACTCCACACAGACAGCACTGGAGGTCAGGATTGAACCCGAGTCTCTTGCCCTTTGAGGTAGAGGATCTACTAACTGTGCTTTACATCTAGTCACTTTCAATGATTGTCAATTGTGTCAGCAAACATAGACACAAAAAGCTGGAGTAACTCAGCGGGTCAGGCTGCATCTCTGGAGAAAAGGGATAGGTAACATTTTGGGTCAGGACCTTCCCCTTTCCCCAGAGTCAGGGGAAAGGTAAACTTTTTCTCCACAGATGCTGCGTGACCCACTGAGTTACTCCAGCTTTTTGTTTAAACCAGCATCTGCAGTTCCTTCATCCCCACTGTGTCACCATATCTTCTCCTTGTGGCTTGCATTGTAATGTTTACTTTGCTTAAACTGCACTTCCGGGAGGCGCTACAGGTCTCTCCGTTGCCGAACCAGCAGGTCGAGGAACAGCTTCTTTCCGGCGGCTGTCACTCTACTAAACATCACGTACCTCGGTGACTGCCAATCACCACCGGGGCTCTAAACACCAGAACAGGACATAGACCACCGGCCAATGGGCTGCGGGGATTGCCCCCCCCCCCCCCCCCCCCCCCCCCCGGACACTTATTATTTTTTTTTATTCAAATCGTTTGCTATGTCGCTCTTCAAGGGAGATGCTAAATGCATTTCGTTGTCTCTGTACTGTACACTGACAAATGACAATTAAAATTGAATCTGAATCTGAATCTGACTTCACTATTTTCTGTTCCAATTTGCGCTGAATGCGACTTATCCAGGTCCTGTATCTCCTGTGCCTCAGCATCTCCAAAGGATTGAGTTCTGTTTGCACAGTGTGACATTATCCAATGGCTGAGAAGAACAGCTGCAGCAAGATTTCACTGTTATGTTCAACCAACCCCTCCACAACCTGCTTCTCGAATGCCTTGTTGGAGGCTGAAGGTCCTTGAAGATCCCAGGTCATGGCTGAAGGTCCCAGAAGCATGACCCTAGCGTGGTTGGATTCCAGACCCGGGTGAAGAGCGGTTTCAGGTGGAGCCTGCCAGCCGGTCCAGCACTGGTGGACTGCGGCCTACAGGAGGAAGCACCGAGCCGGTCTACTGCTTGTTGGACCCGGCCGACCACCAGCCTGGGAGGCAGAAACCACCGTGCCGTCCTTACTCGTCCCCTGAAGACCAGACACTGGGAGGATGGAGACAACGACAAGGGACTGACGGATGAGAGGCAAAGTCAGTAGGAGAAGAGAGGGAATCAGGGTCTTGCCTATCAGGGAAGAAAGGTGGACAGGCGTGGTGTCCAAGAAAGGAGATGGCTGGAGGCCACAAAAGATTCTGAGCTACTATCCACCTCTTTGGTGACCCTCAGACTATCCTCAATCACACTTTGCTGGCTTTACCTTGCACTAAATGTTATTCCCTTATTATGTATCTATACACTGTAAATGGATCGATTGTAATCATGTATTGTCTTTCTGCTGGCTGGTTAGCGTGCAACAAAAGCTTTTTGCTGTACCTGGGTACACGTCACAATAAACTAAACTAACCAACATAATTGCTTTAACATGTGTGCTTTACATCTAGTCACTTTCTTTCAATGATTAAACAGTTAACACCTTTGTTGCAATATATGTGGACAAACTCGCCTGATATTGCAGACAATTATCACACCCAGAATGGTCCTTTTGGAATTTGGTGTTTTTTGCAAATTTCTCTGTATCTCCATATCGACTGGCAGGTTTGCTTTGCTTTGCCTATGCCTGAACAATAGACAAACTCTCGAGCCAGTGTCTTCATA
Source organism: Leucoraja erinaceus (assembly GCF_028641065.1). NCBI lineage: Eukaryota > Metazoa > Chordata > Chondrichthyes > Rajiformes > Rajidae > Leucoraja > Leucoraja erinaceus. Next base: position 9,880,646 of record NC_073382.1, read on the forward strand.
TTCACTATGCCCAAGTACTTTAAATGAAGATCTTACATAATACTTTGCAGTTCCTTCAATATTATCACTCATTCGCTTATTTTATGCGACCTTGCTCAGGAGAGAGTACAAAGTATCTGTGACGACACTGCTCCTCGTCTTCATTCAGACTTGTGTCTACATCAGTTCATTCATTTCATGTGTGTTTTTCGCACAAAGCTGCAACTTTTCGCGTCGCTTCACATGCTTCCACTGTTGATGGGGAAGTCATTATTTACCATCTGAGGAGGGTAACTCTCACTTGCCACGCTGTGGTCTCATAAGGTAGCCGGGCCAATGCCCTCCCACTGCAGCCTTAATGCCAACATTGTGGCAATGTTAGAATATAACATATAGAACAGACAGCAATGTCTGTACCGAACATGATGCCAAGTTATACCAATCTCCTCTGACTGCATGTGATCCATATCGCTCCATTCCCTGCAATATCCATGTCTCCATCCAAAAGCCCCTTAATGCCACTGCTTCCACCAGCAACACCGGCAGCACACTCCAACGTGTCAAAATATTCGCCCCACGCATCTCTTTTAAACCTTCCTGTAAAATGACTTAACAGACACAGGTCTGTAATTCAGATCTTTAATCATAACATATAATCTATCGGTACAGTAGGTTGTTAGTTCATTGCTACCGCTAACGTGACTGACTAATGTAGGAAATGGGTGTTAATATACAGTAAGGTGGAGTTGATGATACTACACTACTCTGATTGGTTCACATGCAATAACCAATCTACACTTCCCCCTCTGACCTTAAAGTTATGCCCTTCCTTTAGTCTGCAAATTTGAAGGCCTCAGCCTTCTCCTTAACTGTCTGCAGTCCATTTACACAGTCACACAACTAGATCGCTGTAAAATCACTTTGTTCTGCATTTTTTTCCTCACTTGACACTCTGTTGATGAACTTCATCCTACATTTCTGAAAAGCCAGACAGTCCTACCTGTCTAGATTAGCACCATTGTGTATTACCCAGTCACCTAATGCAAATAGCCCACATCACTCCATTCTGCTTCGTACTTAGAAATATAGAAACATAGAAAATAGGTGCAGGAGTAGGCCATTCGGCCCTTCGAGCCTGCACCGCCATTCAATATGATCATGGCTGATCATCCAACTCAGTATCCCGTACCTGCCTTCTCTCCATACCCCCTGATCCCTTTAGCCACAAGGGCCACATCTAACTCCCTCTTAAATATAGCCAATGAACTGGCCTCAACTACCTTCTGTGGCAGAGAATTCCAGAGATTGTGTGTGAAAAATGTTTTTCTCATCTCTGTCCTAAAATATTTCCCCCTTATCCCTAAACTGTGACCCCTTGTTCTGGACTTCCCCAACATCGGGAACAATCTTCCTGCATCTAGTCTTTCCAACCCCTTAAGAATTTTGTGTTCGGCACGGACTAGAAGGGTCGAGATGGCCTGTTTTAATTTCTATAAGATCCCCCCTCAATCTTCTAAATTCTAGCGTGTACAAACCGAGTCTATCCATCCAGTCTTTCTTCATATGAAAGTCCTGACATCCCAGGAATCAGTCTGGTGAACCTTCTCTGTATTCCCTCTATGGCTAGAATGTCTTTCCTCAGATTAGGAGACCAAAACTGTACGCAATACTCCAGGTGTGGTCTCACCAAGACCCTGTACAACTGCAGTAGAACCTCCCTGCTCCTATACTCAAATCCTTTTGCTATGAATGCTGACATACCATTCGCTTCCTTCCTGGGCTTCTTCTATCTGGGCTTCTAGTGTGTAAGATTAGTCTAGGTTTATAACTAATCAGTTTAGCATTTGGTCCGATAATTAGCACCCTGTGCATTAATCCTTGAATATATCTCCACATTGTTTCAGAAGCTTTCTTAAATGTGGTAATAATGTAGACAGCTTAACTGTGGTTTTTTAAAAACATAGAAAATAGGTGCAGGAGTAGGCCGTTCAATATGATCATGGCATCGCCGTGCAATATTCGCCATTCAATATGATCATGGTTGACCATCCCAAATTAGTACCCCGTTCCTGCTTTCTCCTCATATCCCTTGATTCCGTTAGCCATAACAGCTATATCTAACTCTCTCTTGCATTCATTCAGTGAATTGGCCCCCACTGCCATTTGTGGCAGAGAATTCCACAGATTCACAACTCTCTGGGTGAAAAGGTTTTTTCTCATCTCAGTCCTAAATGGCCTCCCCTTATTCTTAAACTATCCGTCCTCAACTCGGTAGAACAGTTTTTTCCAAGCAGAGTTGGTATATTCACATAATCAGCATCTATAATCGGTAGTCAAAATACGGAGGGAGGAACTGCAGATGCCGGTTTAAACCAAAGACAACCACAATAAGCTGGAGTAACTCAGCAGATCAGGCAGTATGTCTGGAGAAAAGGAGTAGGTGACATTTTGGGTCGGGTCTGAAGAAGGGTCTCGACCTGAAACCTCACCTATTCCTTTTCCCCAGAGATGCCGCCAGACTCGCTAAGTTTCTGTGTCTGTCACAAAAAATTTGCGGCAACATTTTGTGTCTGTCTATAATTGTTAGCCTTGCCTTTTGTCCATTATGAAATACATTTGCTCTAGTATTCTCAGGGGGTTGGCCAGGATATCTTTTCCACATTTCTAGATTTTGCATGCTTGTCGAAATGTTAGATCAGGCATGTTTACTAGCATGGATTGGGTGTGCTATTACTTTGTCCGCACGCAATCCTATTCTTAAAGTACACACCAAAGTTGTCTCTCCTGAACTTATTACTGATTCCAGACTTATAACTCCTCAAATAATATGGTGGCATTAGGTTGAAATAGGTTTTCAGTTTTTCTAATGGGACATCGATTGTCATGTGATCTTTTTTCTGAATTTCATATCTTTCTGAGCATTTTGACCTCATACTCTCTCTTTGACAAAATGCTTCATACATAGGAATAGCGCATAGAACAGTGAAGGGCAAGGAAAAGCCCTTCAGCCCTCAATGTCTGTACTGTAAATGATGCCAATACCAACCCGTATCTGCCTGCACATAATCCATATCCCCCCCCCTCCCTCTCTGCATTTTTGCCTCATAATTGGCACTGTTGTATCTCCTTCTACAACCATCTCCAGATAAGTTTATTTGGCCTTCCATCACAGCGATGTGATGGATGTTTATGTAAATTATGTTGTGTCTTGGGTCTATGTGTTTGTAATGTATGGCTGCAGAAACGGCATTTCGTTTGGAGCTCAAGGGGTCCAAATGACAATTAAATGTATCTTGTATCTTGTATCTTGTGTTCCTGGTACTCACCACCCCCTGTGTAAAAAAAAAAATTGCCCTGCACATCTCCCTTTAACTTTACCCTTCTCACCTTAAAGCTATGGCATCTAGTATTTGATGTTTCCATTTTGGGAAATAGGTTTTGATTGTCTACCCTATCGATACCTCTCATCATTTTATAGGCTTCTAAGAGTTCCCCCCGCAACCTCTGGCACTCCAGAGAAAAAATTCAAAGACTGGCCAACCTCCCCCTGTAACCAACACCCTCTAATCTAGCCATCATTCTGGTAAATCACATCTGCACCCTTTCTAAAGCCTCCATATCCTTCTTGTAATGGGGTGACAAGAAATGCACGCAATATTCCATGTTTAAAAAGTATTCCATCCATTCGATGCAAGAATGCAAGGGCTCCATTGTACTGGGCTGTGCTTTGTCACACCCACCAGGATTGCCCTGTGTAATGGATCTGGGACTGATCTGCCACTTTGCACAATTTTCCTTTCTTTTCTGTCACAACTTTTGCACGTCGACTTGCTGTAATTAATCAGGAACTTCAGAGATTACGGACACAGTCACGTAGTAATTTGAGGGCCTTGATAACTTTGTTAGCGATATGACAGATTTTTCACCATCCCATCCCCTGTTGCCAGTGTAAAGCACGTGTGCTCAGTGGTATCTTGACCTCTAATAAAGTCTTATACAGGTAGGGGAGGAGAGCTCAAAGCAAGTATGCAGGCCATATTGGCAGACTCTTCACAGGCTGCTCCTGGAATTATCTTTACACAATATTGCAGTCAAAAAAAAAATCTGGTCACTTGATATGACCTTCTATGGAGTGACAGCCTTAAACCAACAAATATTACATACAGTATAATAATTTTCCCCTTTATGCCAGGCAATGTCATTTAAACTTCACCCATGTCAGATGGAGGAATGTGAATCTGCAGTTCATTCCTAATTCCTTGGACCAAGCACTGCATTTGAGACACAAGACATATACATTTCAATGCTTAGCCTTAGCACCGCTACCAGCCTTGCAGGGCATCTACCACACACGGTGCCTCAGGAAGGCCGTCAGCATCAATAAAGACTCCTCACACCCTTGTAATGGACTGTTCGAACTACTTTCTTCCAGCAGATGTTACAAGGCCTTCTACGCCCGCACCTCCTGACTCAGGAACAGCTTCATTCCCAGAGCTATAGCGGCTCTGAACCGGCCCTGCTGAATGTCCCCCACCCCCATGGACTGTCTCTCTCGGATGGTCACGTCGTACAGATACATCTGCACTTTAGTCTGTTTTGACTGTTTTGCTGTTTTAATGTTCTTTTTACAAACCATGTTCTCGGGGTATCTAAATCTAAATTTTATTTGTAATTTAAGTTATGACATCGGATGGAAGCTGCATAACATATCTAGTTGCACCTATGTGCAATGACAATAAAATATATTATGATGATTATTATGATGATTATTATTATTATTATTATTATTATTATTATTATTAGTTATGGAACAGAAAACATATTAGAAATGTGCTTAAAAATGACACGAAAAATGTATATGTTTGGGTCACAGGAAATACTGTTAGGAGTGTTTCTTTTAGAAGGAGAGTATAAAACAATTGAGGGAACTAGCTTAGTTCCCTAGTTCACTTGGTTCCCTACATGAGGTAAATAAGAAGGACCTACTTCCCAAAACATACAGGTCAATAATTTGGTAAGTAAGTAGCTTCATTAGAAAAGAGTTGGAGAATGTTTTCTCACCAAAAGACTGGTGGGGATCTGAAACTAACTAAGTGTATTATCATGTCTGTAAGAAGTTTGCATGTTCTCCATGTGACCCCAATGGGTAACCCCAGGAGCTTCAGGTTTCCTCCCGCACTCTAAAGATAAACGGTTTGCAGGCTAATCAGCTTTGGTAAAGATTGTAAATTGTCCCTAATGTGGAGGATAGTGCTAGAGTACTGGGATGGCAATGTTGGCACAGAATCGGTGGGCCGAGGGTGACTATTTCCATGCTGTATCTCTAAACTAATCATCAGCTTTGCCCTCTGTCAGTGAGCTGCGTTTCTGGCTGAGCACTTTTCACTTTTTTTTAAATAAGGGAATAATACCCAACTCGGGGGAGGGATGAAGCATGGAAAAGTGTAGTCTGTGGATAATCCCAGGAGCGATGAAAACTCCAAGAAACATTCAGCAAACCACTTATTTTTTTTAATTTATTAGCTGATAGAAGTGTTTATATTTTGGAAATGATTTGCACTAACTGCATCTGTAAACTTTTAGTGCAGTAATTCAGTAACAAGGCAGTTAGGACAATACTGCAAGGAGGAAGGAGTACCTGTACATATTACTCTCAATGGGAGTTTCCTTACCTGCATGCCTGTTTCTCCTGCAGGCAAATTACATTAAATTAAAATGTTGCATTGCTGTGTGTTCCACAATGATTCTACTTCAAATTAACAAGCCTCACGGTGACACGCAGAAGTCTGGCAGTGAATTGACATTATAGAGTTTTATACAACATAGAATCCAATTGGCATATTTTGCATTCCAACCAGGGATTACCTGCTTAAACAGCCAGGCTACAAATAGGGCATAATTCTAGTTTTCACAGAAGATTTAAACATTTGAGTAAATCTTCCTCTCTTCCATTTTCATAATTGGGTGGGTACGAAATGCAAATGTACCTGTAATTATAAGATAACTGCTTGAACATATTTGGGAACAGTAGCCTTGGTAACTGTGTTCCTGCTTATCGAATATCCAGCACAGATTTTTGGTGTGGGCAAGTTGGGACGATGGGCCTGTTTCCATGCTCTATGGCTGACTCTGTGACACATTTTCATAAAAGGTGCCCAGTGCAAATACACTTTTATTTAGTATTTAGAGGATTTAGAAACACAAAATAGTAAAATGATGGTATAATCCTGCTAATCCCACCCTTGCTTCACAGTCCCCAAACTGGTTTGGTTTAGAGATACAGCTTGGAAACAGGCCCTTCAGCCCATGCCAACCATCCATCAAACATTTACACAAGTTTTATGTTGTCCCACTTTCTCATGTATTCTCTGCACACTAGGAGCAATTTCACAGAGTTCAATTAACCGCAAACTCTCACCATCTTTGGGTTGTGGGAGGAAACCGGTGCACCCGGAGGAAACCCACACAGTCTTTTTAAAAATATATATTTTTATTAGTAGTGATGTACAATAATATGACATGAATGACATATTACATTTCATGTACAACGCCTTATTTTAAATTTAATAGTAGAAAGACAAAAGGTAAGAAAAGCAAGAAATATAGAGAGAGTAAAAAAAATATATAGATATAGAGAGAGAAAAAATAGATATAGATATAGAGAGAGAAATATATAGAGAGAGATATAGAGAGAGAAATATATATATATATATATATATAGAGAGAGAGAGAGAGAGAGAGAGAGAGAGAGAGAGAGAGAGAGAGAGAGAGAGAGAGAGAGAGAGAGAGAGAGAGAGAGAGCGAGAGAGAGAGAGAGAGAGAGAGAGAGAGAGAGACAGAGAAAAAAAATAAAAAGAAACCCACACAGTCACAGGGAAAATGTGCAAATTCCCTCTTAATTTGAAGTAATTCTGGCCCGTAATAAGGGTAGATGGTTACATTAGTTTAAATGACAATGAATTCATTGGAATTAATTTGAATGAACTTCTGAAAAATGTAAAAATATATTTCCTATTTGAATCTTTGAAGCAACGCATCAATTACAAGTTTCTATTCCTTCAAGGTGTAAATGAATCTATTTATTTCCACAGTGTTTCCCACATTAACACAAACTGTGAAACAACACCTTTTACTACTAGCAGATGGAAATCCCAAATTCAAAAATTATTTTCCGATTCAGTGTTGACTACAGGATGTTAATATTTTTAAATTTTCTATGTTTTAATTAACTACTAATTTAAGAGAGACAAAATTAGAGTTAGACACACATCCAAGTGGGGATTCCCTCCTCATGCCCCTGTCCCACTTAGGAAACCTGAACGGAAACCTCTGGAGACTTTGCACCCCACCCAAGGTTTCCGTGCGGTTCCCGGAGGTTGTAGGTGGTTTCCGGAGGTTGCAGGTAGTGGAAGCAGGTAGGGAGACTGACAAAAACCTCTGGGAACCGCACGGAAACCTTGGGTGGGGCGCAAAGTCTCCAGAGGTTTCCGTTCAGGTTTCCTAAGTGGGATAGGGGCATTACTCTATTCTATGTATAAAATCATGAGAGTAATCGATCAAGTAGATGCACAGAATCTCTCTCCTGAGTTAGTGAATCGAGGACCAGAGTTGGATGATCAGCCATGATCATATTGAATGGTGTTGCAGGCTCGAAGGGCCGAATGGCCTACTCCTGCACCTAATTTCTATGTTTCTTTGTTTCTATAATTAAGGTGAAGGAAAAAGATTTAATAGGAATCTGAGGGGCAACATTTTCACACAAAGGGTGGTGGGTGTATAGAACAAGCTGCCAGATAAGGTAGTTGAGGCAGGGACTATCTCAACATTTAAGAAACAGTTAGACAGGTACATGGATAGGACAGATTTGGAGGATATGGGCCAAACGCGGGCAGGTGGGACTAGTTTAACTGGGACATGTTGGCCGGTGTGGGCAAGTTAGGGTGAAGGGCCTGTTTCCGCACTGTATCACTCTATGACTCCATGACTCTATGACTCTATCTGTAGCTTTCCTTATTTACTCAGCTTTGCATCACATCCAGCTTCATGCAAATGTCGGGTAAAACAAACCCACTAAACTATTTTTCAAGCCATGCTAAACAAATCCTTCCCATTAAAGAATGAAGGAATAGTGTGACAGCACAGAGGGACATAGACTTCTCATTTTTTAATACATTATTCAATGAATCAATAATACTTTACCCCCCTCCCTACCTATGTCCAAGACACCTCACAAGCTCTTTGTCTCCTTCATGACTTCAGTTTTCCAGGCCCCCACTCCCTCATCTTCACCAGGGATGTTCAGTCACTCTACACCTCCATCCCCCACCAGGAAGGTCTTAAAGCCCTCCGTTTCTTCCTCGATCGCAGAACCAACCAATCCCCATCTACTAATACTCTCCTATGCCTAGCGGAGCTGGTCCTTACCCTCAACAACTTTTCTTTTGACTCCTCACATTTCCTCCAAATCCAAGGCGTAGATACTGACTCCCATGGTTATCTGGACTACATTTCTTCCCACTCTGCATCCTATAAGGACTCTATCCCCTACTCCCAATTCCTCCGTCTATGCCGCATTTGCACCAAGGAAGCATTCTGATTCTGATTCTGAAGGATGAGGTGTTCCAAACCAGGGCATCGGAGATGTCCTCATTCTTTAGGGAATGGGGGTTCCCCATCTACTATAGATGAGGCTCTCACCAGGATCTCCTTTTATCCCACAGCTCTGCTCTCACTCCCCATCCCTCCACTCGTAACAAGGGCAGAGTCCCCCTCGTCCTCACCTTCCACCCTACCAGCCGTCACATACAACATATAATCATCCGACATTTTCGCCACCTCCAAAGGGATCCCACCAGTGGCCTCATCTTCCCATCTCCTCCCCTTTCTGCTTTCCGCAGAGACCGTTCCCACCGTAACTCCCTGGTCAATTCATGCCTTCCCACCCAAACCACCCCCTCCCCTGGTACTTTCCCTTGCAACCGCAGGAAATGCTACACTTGTTGCTTTACCTCCCCCCTCGACTCCATCCAAGGACCCAAGCAGTCTTTCCAGGTGAGGCAGAGGTTCACCTGCACCTCCTCCAACCTGATCTATTGCATCCGCTGTTCTAGTTATCAACTCCTCTACATCAGTGAGACCAAGCATAGGCTTGGCGATCGATTCGCCCAACACCTCCGCTCAGTTCGCACTAACCAACCTGATCTCCCGGTGGATCAGCACTTCAACTCTCCCTCCCATTCCGAAACCGGCATTTCTGGCCTGGGCAACCTCCATGGCCAGAGTAAGTCCCACCGCAAATTGGAGGAGCAGCACCTCATATTTCGCTTGGGTAGTTTACACCCCAGCGGTATGAACATTGACTTCTCCAATTTCAGGTGGTCCTTGTTTTCTCCTTCCTTCCCCTCCCATTCCCAGCTCTCCCACAGCCTAACATCTCTGCCTCTTCCTTTCTTTCCCACCCCCTCCCCCTTCCCGCCCCTGACATCAGTCTGAAGAAGGATTTCAACCCAAACCGTTGTCTAGTCCTTTGTTCCATAGATGCTGCCTTACCAGCTGAGTTTCTCCAGCTTTTTTTAATCTACCTTCGATTTTTCCAGCATCTGCAGTTCTTTCTTAAACAATAATACTTTCTTGTCATGTGTACCTAGGTACACTGAAATACTTTGCTTTGCATACAACACGGTAAAATCATGTTGTAAACTTCACCTAGGGTGTACACAAGTGTTGACACATTTTGGCACCTACAACGTCACAAAGGTTCACCAAACTGTACTACCTATTGCTTGCCGCCGCATATGGCAATAGACCCCCTACCCCACCCCACCCCCCGTATCCCCCACCGTTCTCCGGTCTTCGTTCCCAGCACAATATTATATTTTTTCAAATGTATTTCATGAACAATGTCTAAGAGGCGCAGCTCCTCAGTGCACAGTGGCTTAAGAGCCGTAATCTGCCTCATACAGCCTTTGCTGTGGCTGCACCAAGCTGCAGCATGTTCCTCAGCACACATAGCCTTTCACCAACTTCTACAGATGCACCATTGCGTAGCACCACAGTTTGGTTTGGGAACAGCTCTGCCCGAGACTGCAAGAAATTGCAGAGTTGTAGACGTAGCCCAGTACATCACACAGACTCCCTCTACACTTAACCATATAACCATATAACAATTACAGCACGGAAACAGGCCATCTCGGCCCTACAAGTCCGTGCCGAACAACTTTTTTCCCTTAGTCCCACCTGCCTGCACTCATACCATAACCCTCCATTCCCTTCTCATCCATATGCCTATCCAATTTATTTTTAAATGATACCAACGAACCTGCCGCCACCACTTCCACTGGAAGCTCATTCCACACCGCTACCACTCTCTGAGTAAAGAAGTTCCCCCTCATGTTACCCCTAAACTTCTGTCCCTTAATTCTGAAGTCATGTCCTCTTGTTTGAATCTTCCCTATTCTCAAAGGGAAAAGCTTGTCCACATCAACTCTGTCTATCCCTCTCATCATTTTAAAGACCTCTATCAAGTCCCCCCTTAACCTTCTGCGCTCCAGAGAATAAAGACCTAACTTATTCAACCTATCTCTGTAACTTAGTTGTTGAAACCCAGGCAACATTCTAGTAAATCTCCTCTGTACTCTCTCTATTTTGTTGACATCCTTCCTATAATTGGGCGACCAAAATTGTACACCATACTCCAGATTTGGTCTCACCAATGCATTGTACAATTTTAACATTACATCCCAGCTTCTATACTCAATGCTCTGATTTATAAAGGCTAGCATACGAAAAGCTTTCTTTACCACCCTATCTATATGAGATTCCACCTTTAAGGAATTATGCACGGTTATTCCCAGATCCCTCTGTTCAACTGTATTCTTCAATTCCCTACCATTTACCATGGACTCCATCTACACTTCACACTGCCTCGGAAAAGCAGCCAAAATATTTAAAGACTTGTGCCACCCTGGTCATTCCTCCTTCTCCCTGCTCCTCAGGCAGAAGATACAGAAGCTTGAAAGTGGTCACCAGCAGACCTATGCCCCTGTCCCACTTAGGAAACCTGAACGGAAACCTCTGGAGACTTTGCGCCCCACCCAAGGTTTCCATGCGGTTCCCGGAGGTTTTTGTCAGTCTCCCTACCTGCTTCCACTACCTGCAACCTCCGGCAACCACCTGCAACCTCCGGGAACCTTGGGTGGGGCGCAAAGTCTTCAGAGGTTTCCGTTCAGGTTTCCTAAGTGGGACAGGGGCATTAGGAAAAATTTTCCTCCCTGTTTATCGGTCTTCTGAACAGTCCTTCCATAAACTGATGAGCAATTTATCCCCATTGCAGACTTTGGACTCTGTCAATGGAACTGAGGCACTACAATGCTGAGAACTGTAGTCCTCACTATGTACTGTATCTTCCCCTTTACCCATTGTACTTAATTGTATTTATGTACAGTATTATCTGATATGATTAGATAGCTTTTCACCAAACCTCGGTACATGTTACAATAATAAACCTAAACTTAGCCCTGGAGTTTAAAGTATGTTAATTCAAAGCATTCAGTGGTGGACAATTCCTTTCACTAGCAGATTAACACATTCTGGGTTGACTAAAGGACATCTTTCACCACCTTAATAATCTCTCAGCAACTGTTGCTGTTTGTCTCAGTGAGTGTCTCGGGGAGCAACCCAAAGAGCAAAATCCCTGTGCTGCACAGATGCACGGGATGAAACTCATCACCGTCTCTGTCTCGGTAAATGCGCATTCCAGAAGGAGAGAGAAGATAGTCTCATCGTTACTGCTATCAACTTGAGAACAGCACGGTTTGTATCAGAAACCCTGGCTGAGGATGAAGTATCTGAAAAGAAGAGCCCTCCTCACCACCCGCCAAGAATGGTCTGGTTGGACGGCATCCTGCCAACATTTACTTGTTAATTAGTTACTGAACTTCAAGGGGGCCTATCTAAAGCAGGTTTCAAATGCCAAACTCCATGGGCTGGCATCTGCCTGGGTGCCCACTGACATGCTTGAAACTCGCCTCACAGGAGGCCTGCTTCTCCATGTGCGGCCAGCCCTACCCTACCCACGTTTGCATGAGAGAAAATCACTGACGCGACAAATTCACAAGATATAGGAGTAGAATTAGGCCATTCAGCCCATCGGGTCTACTCCACCATTCAATCATGGCTGAACTCTGCCTCCTAATCCCATTTTCCTGCCTTCTCCCCATAACCCTTGACACCCGTTCAAAACAAGAATTTGTCTTCCTCTGCCTTAAAAGTACCCACAGATGGCCTCCACAGCCCTCTGTGGCAATAAGTACCACAGATTAACTACCCTCTGACTAAAGAAGTTCCTCCTCACCTCCTTTTCAAAAGAACGCCCTTTAATTCTGAGGCTATAGCCTCTGGTCCTAGACTCTCCCACCAGTGAGTCCAGCACCAGAGGCCATAGCCTCAGAATTATCCTTTCCATATCCACTCTATCTATGCCTTTCATAATTCTGTAAGTTTCAATGAGTTACCCCCCCCCCCCCCCCAAAACCTTCTAAACTCCAGCGAGTAGAGGCCCAGTGCTGTCAAATGCTCATCATATGTTAACCCACTCATTCCTGGAATCATTCTTGTAAAACTCCTCTGGATCCTCTCCAGAGCTAGCACATCAGCTATGCAGCCCAAATTTGCTCACAGTACCCCAAATGCGGCCTGACTAGCTCCATATAGAGCCTCGGTGACACTCTAGAGGCACGTGACGCAACTTTGAGTGATCAGGATTATCCGTGGATTTCCATGTCCAACCCATGACAAGGAATAGCACGGATCATGGCGGGAATTTCCCAACTTCATTTAGCAGGAGATCCTTTCACAAAGTCAATTATACGTTGGAGGAATTTTTAAGACCCAGAAATTCTCCAGGTCACTGCCTGAGATTCTCTTGAAGTCATTAGATGCATTGCCTCTGCAGCTAAAATGTCTTCTTCACATTGCAATGACTGAATATAATAGTCGCAGTGCAGTCTGGTCAAAGTCCTGTAAATCTGGTGCTCACTGACGTGTACTTTATAGGTGGGTATTATCGTTACACATTCAATTCGTTTTGTTGTTTGCAGCACCCCCCACACCCCACCCCCCCACCCCCCCAGCTCGTAATCTCTTCCAACTTCACCCTTTGATTTTTCATCTCCATCTCTGGAGTACTTCAGCTTCCATTTATCCCTCCAACAATTTACCCTCATATTAAATTGCAACTGCCGTTGTTCTTTATTGCGTATTGATGATATGAATTTTGACGTTGACATTTACGAAGATGGAGAGAGGCTAACATATATTTCCTGATATTACATAGAAACATAGAAAATAGGTGCAGGAGGAGGCCATTCGGCCCTTCGAGCCAGCACCGCCATTCATTGTGATCATGGCTGATCGTCCCCTATCAATAACCCGTGCCTGCCTTCTCCCCATATCCTTTGACTCCACTAGCCACTAGAGCTCTATCTAACTCTCTCTTAAATCCATCCAGTGACTTGGCCTCCACTGCCCTCTGTGGCAGGGAATTCCATAAATTCACAACTCACTGGGTGAAAAAGTTTTATCTCACCTCAGTCTTAAATGACCTCCCCTTTATTCTAAGACTGTGGCCCCTGGTTCTGGACTCGCCCAACATTGGGAACATTTTTCCTGCATCTAGATGGTCCAGTCCTTTTATATATTCCGTTTGGGGAGTCTGCACCCCGGGGGCATGAACATCGAATTCTCCCAATTTTGTTAGTCCTTGCTGTCTCCTCCCCTCAGCCCCCCTGCTGTCTCCTCCCATCCCCCAGCCTTCTGGCTACTCCTCCTTTTCCCTTTCTTGTCCCCACCCACCCCCGCCCCCGATCAGTCTGAAGAAGGGTTTCGGCTCGAAACGTTGCCTATTTCCTTCGCTCCATAGATGCTGCTGCACCCGCTGAGTTTCTCCAGCTTTTTTGTGTAACCTTTTATATAGTTAGGTTTGAATCCAAAACCCTCTAACCATAATTGCCTATATATGTCCTCTATTGTTGACCTAAGATGCAGGAGATAAAACATAGAACAGTACAGTGCAAGAACAGGCCCTTCGAACGGTCCACAGTGTCTGTGCCAAACATGATGCCAAGACCATCACTTCACTAGCTGCGCATAACCCATATCCCTCCATTCCCTATGCCACTACATATTTGTTTCAACCACCAGTCCTGGCAGTGTGTTCCATGGATTCACCACCCTCTGTGTAAAAAGACCAATATTGAATAATCAGCAATTACTGGATTGCATCTTGAATTATTTTGCTCCCTTTCCAACATGGGAAATAAAATGTTACTGCAGTGTTAGATTGTAGACAATCTATTTAATCATGCAAGACTTGCTGTTCGGACTTACACACAGTATGGGTCACTTGGCAAAGACATTTGGTGAAAAAGTATCCATGGAATGAATTCAGCCTTTTAGTGATAGTGAGAAGGAAGAGGGGGAACCAAACAATTTCATTCAATGGAATTACAATGAGGGGAATTTTAACTTTTCTCAATAGACAATAGACAATAGGTGCAGGAGTAGGCCATTCGACCCTTCGAGCCAGCACATTCAATGTGATCATGGCTGATCATCCCCAATCAGTACCCCGTTCCTGCCTTCTCCCTATATCCCCTGACTCCGCTATTTTTAAGAGCCCTATCTAGCTCTCTCTTGAAAGCATCCAGAGAACCGGCCTCCACCGCCCTCTGAGGCAGAGAATTCCACAGACTCACAACGCTCTGTGAGAAAAAGTGTTTCCTCGTCTCCATTCTAAATGGCTTACCCCTTATTCTTAAACTGTGGCCCCTGGTTCTGGACTCCCCCAACATCTCATGGCATATACATATCTGTGCGTCAGTGCGTGTGTGAGTGTATATGCGTGAATGTGTTGTATGTGTATGTGCATATATTTGTATGTGTAGGAAGGAACAGCAGATGCTGGCTTACACCATAGACACAAAATGCTGGAGTAACTTAGAGGGACAGGCAGTATCTCTGGAGAGAAGGAATGGGTGACATTTCAGGTGGAGACCCTTCTTCAGACTACAGGTGCACAACCTTTTATCCGGTGTTCCAGAAACCGAAAAGCTCCGAAAACCGGCCATTTTTTTCAGATGTCATCTGCGCACCAAAGCTCGCGTTTGGCGCCAAACCTGACCCAAAACGACCCACGGTCAACCCAGGTCTGTACTACTGTAGCGGCTGCCTCCTCCCTGGAGACCGGGAGACGCTTAAACATCTGTAAATCATTGCTTAAATGTTAGTCAGTTAGTTCGGAGGGCTTTTATGTGAAGGGGGGTGAAGGGGGTAAACTTTAATTCTTAGTCCCCTACCTGGTCGGAGAGGCGGGGAGCGGTCAGTGCCTTACCGGGTCGCCGTGCAGTAAGCTCCGCAGAGCTGTGGCCGGTGGGGCAGCGGGCGGCGCCAGTTATAGCTCCGACCCCGGCAACTCTACCCCTGGCTGCGAGGCGCTCCAAATCCAGCGCGGCCCGCGGCCGGACGCCCCAGCTCCGCGAATGTTGGGAGTCGGCGGCGTCGCAGCGCTGGGTGCGGTCAATGCCTTACCGGGTCGCCGTGCGGCAAGCTCCGGAGCGCTGTGGCCGCCGACACACAACATCGCGGAGCGTCGCTGGATTTGGAGCCGCGCAGCCAGCGGTAGAGTTGCCGGGGTCGGAGCTCCAACCGGTGCCGCCCGCGGCCGGTGGTGCCCCCAGCTCCGCGGCTCCAAATCCAGCGACGCTCCGCGATGTTGGAAGAAGGCGGCCACAGCGCTCCGGAGCTTGCCGCACGGCGACCCGGTAAGGCATTGCCCGCACCCCGCTGGTGCGGAGCTGGGGCCGCGGGCCGCGCTGGATTTGGAGCGCCTCGCAGTCAGGGGTAGAGTTGCCGGGGTCGGAGCTACAACCTGCGCCGCCCGCGGCCGGACGGAGCCCCCAGCTCCGCGAGGTTGGAAGTCGCCGACCAGGTAGGTAGGGGACTAAGAATTAAAGTTTCCCCCTTCACCCCTTCACCACCACCACCACATAAAATCCCTCCAAACTAACTGACTAACATTTATGCAATGATTCTCCCGGTCTCCGGGGAGGAGGCAGCTGCTCCAGACTTTTCAAGCCGCCCGCGCTACCTACCTAATCTACGCTAAAAATCTTCCATTCTGAAATCCGAAAATGTCCGAAATCCGACAAGTGTCTGGTCCCAAGGCTTTCGGATAAAAGGTTGTGCACCTGTATATATATATATATACAGACACATACACACTGAACCTTTTATTGTTTATTATATTGTTTACAGAGTACTATGCTTACATGTTCTGTTGTGCTGCTGTAAGTAAAAATAATTGTTCTGTTTGGGACCTATGACTATAAAACACTCTTGACACTTGATGAAATGGTGCACATTTTCATCTGAGTTTCTGTACTTTCAACCCGTTTAAATTTTATTTTTGTTAGTTAGCTGTGCAACTGGATGCGTTTCATTTTACAGGTGATCTTTGTTCGGCTCATCCATCTCTGGGAGTTCTACACTTACTAAATCATTACTGCACTAAAATAGATTTGACCATAGACTAAATAAAGCTTACTCTGTCCCAGAGGAACATTTCTTTGCCTGTACATAAATTCTGTGCACAGTGGTTAAAGTGGAATTTGCCACTGTCACACAGATCGGCCCATAATTGCTGTTAAATCTGCAAAATGTACAGCCTGACTCTTTCTGCAAAAGGTAATCTACAATTACCAAATTGTTTGCGATGGTCTAAAGTGGTACTCTCATAGCTCGCAGTTAAGAGTGATGGCTCACTCCTCCTCTTGCATCCTGACAGTGGCTGGCTTTGTTGCTCTTTACTCATTTTCTTAATGAAAAAAGGGCTGGTTGTTCTTCTCACTATATATTGCTAACAGGAACAAATTACTTTTCGCCATGTCTCAGACTGACAAGCCATTCTTCTCCCATTCCATCTCACGCCTTTAAACTAGCTTAATGCTTCCCAACACCATGGAACACTGTCACAAGTTCACAGGGGGCTGTTTCCATGCTGTACACAAGTACACAAGTTATAGGAGTGGAATTAGGCCATTCAGCCCACTCCGCCATTCAATCATGGTTGATCTCTGCCTCCTAATCCAATTTTCCAGCCTTCTCCAAATAACCCTTGACACCCGCTCTAATCAAGAATTTGTCTATCTCTGCTTTAAAAATATCCACTGACACCTTAACCTTCCATGTCTTTAAACTCTCTCTCCCCTGTCTCAGAGCCAATGCTTTCCTTACACATTATTCATTCGCATCTTATGATTCTGGCAATCCATCACAGGTCAGGTATCCTAACCCTAGTTCTCTGACTAGTTTCACTGTCCTTCTGATTAATTTTACTGATTGTATGCCTCGTTGTCACCTTCCCCTCAGCTAACAATGTACCATTCTACATTTCCTTGCCATTGTCTGCTTTGATCTGTTGTTTGTCACACCTTACCCTTCCATATCTCTAGACTCTCTCTCCCCTGACTCAGAGTCTGAAGAAGGGTCTCGACCCGAAACGTCACCCATTCCTTGTCTCCAGAGATGTTGCCTGTCCTGTCCTGTTGTTGTTGCCTGTCCTGCTGAGTTACTCCAGCATTTTTGTGTCTATCTTTGGTGTATAACATCACAAGTATCCTAGCGTGATGTTCCTGTACTTAAAGGGCCTGTTCCACCAGCATGCGATAGCATGCGTCTAGCGCGACCAAACGTGGTCGCTTGAGCCGTACGGCCTCGTGGGGCCGGTCCCACTTCAATCGGCGGAGATGTATGGAGTTGTGCGGGGCTGGTCCCGACATCGCGCGGGGCTCCAAAAATCTTGCACTGTCTGAAAATCCTGCGCAACAACGGCCTGTCGGTCCGCAGGCGCATTGAGGGCGTATGCAGCGCCTCAACGGGCGTACACAATGTCTCGACGTTGTACGCAGCGTCTTGACGGCGTGGCCTAGCACGCGGTGTTGTGACGTCACCGCGATGACGTCACCGCCCGCCTTCAGTCGGCCCGCCTCCTGCCCAGCTGATTGGTGAGTATGATGTCGGGACCAGCCCCGCACAACTCCAGACTCCTCCGCGGTTGGAAGTGGGACCAGCCCCGCGAGGCGGTGCGCCTCAAACCACCACGTCTGGTCGCGCTAGACGCATGCAATCGCATGCTGGTGGGACAGGCCCTTAATGGTTGCTGTTTAAGACAGGCTGTCTGATTGTGAGTCAGCTAGTTCTTCAATCATGGTTGAAATGTAAGCTGGGTACTAATTTCACCAGATAAATTTCCCCTTTTTATGAGACGAGAACTGCCTCTGGGGTACTTCTCACTTTGACCTTCGTCACTGTTGAACTTCTCCTCTGCTCCTGTCGCCACAGAGGGGAAAGACAACAGTGGAGCCTCGACCTCTGCTCTCTCAGATCTGAAGAACGCAAGCTGAAGTACATGTGATGCAGATCTGGCGTAAGATGTGCATCAGTCTAGACTGTCCCTTTTACATTTAATATGGATGACCATGTCATTCCAGTTCAAAACTCAGAGAGAAAGTAGTTGAGGCATGTACAATAACAACACTTAAAGGAGATTGGGACACGAGCACGGATGGGAAAGGTTTCGAAAAATGCCTAATGCGGAAATGGGACTAACTTAGAAGAGCATCATGTACAACATGGATGAGTTGAGCTGAAGGGCCTGTTTCCATGCTGTACGAGTCCAACTCCCTTTCTACATCGTCCATCTCTGTATATTTGTGTATTTGTGTATTCGTGCAATACCATCCTTCCCCCATCTGTATGCAGCCCTGCTCTGTACATTGATCCAGGGATCTATCCTTGTCCTAATCCTCTTCTTAATCGACAAATTTCCCTGATATCACCTTCCGCTGGAATTGAGATGATACTTTGCTCTTCTTCTTCTTCAATTCTCCTCCTAGTGCCTTGACTGCTTTTATTCCATAAGTTAGCTTGCCTGATTCAGAATAATAAATGAAAATCAAACTAAATGAAAGATACTGGATATTTGAACTAAATAATAAATTATGCTAGAAACAGTCAGCAGGTCAGAAACAGAGTTAATATTTCAGCTGCTACTTGAGCAGTAACTTCTTATTGTCTAATGTCAAGCCCAGTAGCATTTATTTCAGTGTCCACCATAAATTATGCTCCCTTAACCTTTCTTCCAGCCCATTCCTCAGCCTCAGCATTATACCGTTCATGAACAGTGCAGAGTCTAATCCTTGACTGAATTTAAACACCACATCCGTTCCATTGCCAGCCCCGCTTTTTCCAACCCTCCGACATAGTTCATCTCCGCATATACTTTGTCCCCTTCATTGCCAAAGACCTTCCAATGTGCCTAATGTACCCACTTAGGAAACCTGAACGGAAACCTCTGGAGACTTTGCGCCCCACCCAAGGTTTCCGTGAGGTTCCCGGAGGTTTTTGTCAGTCTCCCTACCTGCTTCCACTACCTGCAACTTCCGGCAACCACCTGCAACCTACGGGAACCGCACGGAAACCTTGGGAGGGGCGCAAAGTCTCCAGAGGTTTCCGTTCAGGTTTCCTAAGTGGGACAGGGGCATTAGACTTCACTTGGCCAACCGTCTCCTCGCCAGAACCCAATAATCCACTTGTCATAAACAATATGTCAAAATTCAGGTCCTCAAATTCCATCCTAAAAAAGTTTATTTCCTGGTCCTGTGCTTTACAATTTCAATTGTTAACCTTCAAATATTTCATTACTTCGGATATCATTCATTGGACTGATTCCTCATTACCATTCCAGACAAAATATCTAATGTTTCTCAAGCCATGCATGATCTCACCCATCACCTATCTCTGTTTTAAACAGAACTAAACCAGGCGTCTTGGCATGACATTCAGCAGAAGTTGAAGACGCCACCCTTTACCACAGCACTATGGTAACAACATATTTGATATGAACCATGTAATTCTCACAGAAATGTGTTCTTCCTTTGTAATATTCTGTGCCAGAACACTACATAAATTGGCACTAATGAACACAGGTGAGAATGTATTAACACCATATGTCTGAGACAATTATTTCCTATTTTGTGCGAATTGGTAATACAGATTCTGTCCATGGAACTATATGCCTAAGTAATCAAAGGTTTTAATAGTTATCTTCCTCAAAGTAGTTCATAGAAACATAGAAAATAGGTGCAGGAGTAGGCCATTCGGCCCTTCGAGCCTGCACCGCCATTCAGTTTGATCATGGCTGATCATCCAACTCAGTATCCCGTACCTGCCTTCTTTCCATACACCCTGATCCCTTTAGCCATAAGGGCCACATCTAACTCCCTCTTAAATATAGCCAATGAACTGGCCTCAACTACCTTCTGTGGCAGAGAGTTCCAGAGATTCGCCACTCTCTGTGTGAAAAAAGTTTTTCTCATCTCGGTCCTAAAGGAATTCCTCTCTATCCTTAAGCTGTGACCCCTTGTCCTGGACTTCCCCAACATCTGGACCAATCTTCCTGCATCTAGCCTGTCCAACCCCTTAAGAATTTTGTAAGTTTCTATAAAATCCCCCCTCAATCTCCTAAATTCTAGCAAGTACAAGCCGAGTCTATCCAGTCTTTCTTCATATGAAAGTCCTGACATCCCAGGAGACAAGTCCTGACATCCCAGGTTTCCGGCTCATATAGAGCAAAGATTAGAATTACTGTCCCATTTTACTGATCATTATACCATCCCAACAACTATTAAATAAAGAAGAGATTGCTTCTTTTTATACTAGTTATGCACCATTAACATTAATCTTAGAATGAGGGCATCATCTCCCTGATATCTGGTTAATCAAACTAAGGGAGCAATTAAAACCCCGTGTTAAGATACTGCCCATGGGCAAAGTCGCCTTGGCTGTTGAGTCTCCCCCAAGGTAGCTGGAAAAGGAATCATCAAGGCCTACCAGTGTCAATGGACATTCCCCAATCAGTAGACATTGCTTGGCTTGTACATTGGATACCAAAGCAAAGTTCCTTGTACTTTATATCCCTATAACAGAGGCACAGACTTTAGAGATACAGCGCGGAACAGCCCACCGCTCAGCGATCGTCCCCATACACTAACATTCTACATATTAGGAACAATTTAATCATTTTACTAAAGCCAATTAACCCACAAACCTGTACGTCTTTGGAATGTGGGCGGAAACCGGAGCAGCCGAAGAGGGCCCACGCGGCCACAGGGAGAACGTGCAAACTCCGTACAGACAGCATCCGTGGTCAGGATTGAACCAGGGTCCCTAGTGCTGTAGGGACTTTTGCAAGTTTTTTTCTGTTTGGTGGCAATGAAAATTGGATACCATACCAAAGCAAAGTAAACCTTCTGGTTTTATTCAAAGAACATACTAATTAGAGAAAGTTTTTAAACTTATGCTCACAGGGAAATAGGTTTGGAATACCTCAGCTCACTGTCAGGAAATGGACCCATTAAGTTATTGGGTTGAATCTCAGGGGATCGCTGTAAGAAAACTTACAAAATTCTTAAGGGGTTGGACAGGCTAGATGCAGGAAGATTGTTCCCGATGTTGGGGAAGTCCAGGACAAGGGGTCACAGCTTAAGGATAAGGGGGAAATCCTTTAAAAACCGAGATGAGGAGAACTTTTTTTCACACAGAGAGTGGTGAATCTCTGGAACTCTCTGCCACAGAGGGTAGTTGAGGCCAGTTTCATTGGCTATATTTAGAGAGGAGTTAGATGTGGCCCTTGTGACCAAGGGGATCAGAGGGTATGGAGAGAAGGCAGGTACGGGATACTGAGTTGGATGATCAGCCATGATCATATTGAATGGCGGTGCAGGCTCGAAGGGCCGAATGGCCTACTCCTGCACCTAATTTCTATGTTTCTATGTTTCTAAAACGGAAAGCCAGCAACTTATAACAGAAAACAAGATGGCTCCCATACCTCCAGACATCTTATGTAGGAAGGAACGGGTGCTGCTTTAAATCGAAGATAGACACAAAAAGCTGGAGTAACTCAGCGGGTCAGGCAGCAACTCCGGAGAAAAGGAATGGGTGATGTTTCGGGTCGGAAGAAGGGTCTCGACTCAAAACGTCACCTATTCCTTTTCTCCAGAGATGCTGCCTGACCCGCTGAGTTACTCCAGGTTTTTGTGTCAATCACCAGACATCTTGACTGATTAGCACGCACAAAACAAGATGGCGTCCATACCACCAGGAATCTTGATGGGTTAGCACGCCACAAAAGCTTTTCACTGTAACTCAGTACACGTGGCAATCAACCAAACTCAACTTGTCTTTGTTTTCTATTCCTTTCAGCCTTGGAGCTCTGCTTCACCCCAGTCTTCCCAAAACTGTTGGCTTTAATCAAAAATAGGTAATTAATAATGATTGGCTCAGGAGTTTTTGCTATCATATTCAGACAGCAGTATTCGCAAGGCTGGTCTGTTTAAATTGTTCCTGCCCATGGTGAGACATTGATCCCAGTTTGCCTCTGTGCCACAACCAAGGAGAGAATTGTGAATTGAGCTTGCAGTGGAGTAGACTTTTACTTTAGACGACAGAACAAGCCACCCTCCGTATTTATATGTTGCATTTCCACCCTGTGCAATTTAAAATAATTATTCTACATTAACATTCCAGACATTTTAATTCCCTCCCATGCCTTCAGTCTCTGTATGTTTGCACCCTGCATTTCTGCCACCATATGTCAGTATCCCTCTCATTCAGTCACTCAGATGCTGGCGGAGAACTGGTTACTTGAACTAATCAGCAGAGGTATTCGACTTATGAAAGAGGTTCTATTGCAATAGCAGCATTTCCTTACTGGGAGCATACAACACACAGACAGGCAGCTTCTTCCCTGTGCTAGACAGAGGTATCTAGAAATCAAAGTTCTGGCAATCTTGGCATGCTAAATGAATACTGCACATAGCTCTAATGCCACAGTGGAAGCATCAAAAGAAATCATTAAATTAGGACATCCTTGCTTCAAAAAACCACTATCATGGCAACACTTGTGGAAAGAAGGGTGGAGAAGGCATTTGGCATACTTGCCTTTTAGTTCAGTTCAGTTCAGTTTAGTTTAGTCTAGTTTAGTTTAGAGATACAGGGTGGAAACAGGCGTTTCATCCCACCGGGTCCGCGCTGACCAGCGATTCCCGCACACTCACACTATCCTACACGCACTAGTGACAGTTTATATTTTATACTAAGCCAATTAATCTACAAACCTGTATGTCTATGGAGTAAACCGAAGTACTCAGAGAAAACCAGGTCACGAGGAAGACATACAAACTCCGTACAGACAGCACCCATAGCCAGGATCGAACCCTGGACTCTGGCGCCGTAAACAATGTAAGGCAGCGACTCTTGCTGCTGATTGAAAGATACAGCACGGAAACAGGCCCTTTGGCCCACCAAATCCATACTGACTATCAATCACCCGTTCAAACTAGTTGTATGTTATACCACATCTGTGTCCACTAGGGGCACTTTACAGAGGACAATTACCTACAAACCCCTACAAGTCTTTGGGATATGGCAGCAAACTGGAGCATCCAGAGAAAAACCCACGTTGTCACAGGGAGAATGTACCTGAGGTTCAGATCAAATCTGGGTCTCTGGTGCTGGTGAGGCAGCAGCTCTACCTGCTGCACCACTGTGCCTTTATCCAGCAGGTACTGAGTGCAGCAGTTAGGATGACATGTTACACAGTTGTACATGATGTTGCTAAGGCTAGGATTGTTGCTGTGGAGTGTAAGAGGCTGAGGATGATATTATAGAGATTCATAAAATCATGAGGGGTCTAGATATGATGAATAGCCACAGCTATTCTCCAGATAAGGAGAGTCTAGAACAAGAGGGCATATGTCCATTGGCTATATTTAAGAGGGAGTTAGATGTGGCCCTTGTAGCTAAAGGGATCAGGGGGTACGGAGAGAAGGCAAGTACAGGATACTGAGTTGGATGATCAGCCATGATCATATTGAATGGCGGTGCTGGCTCGAAGGGCCGAATGGCTTACTCCTGCACCTATGCTTCTTAGTCTATGGCGAGAGGGGAAAGATTTAAACAAGAACAGAGGGACAACCTTTTTCTCACACATGGTGGTGTATATATGGAACAAGCTGTCAGCAGAAGTGGTAGAGGCAGGTACAATCACAACATCTATAAGACTCTTAGACAGTACATGGATAAGAAAGATTTGGTGGGATATGGGTCAGACACAGCCGTGGGAAAAGCTTGATTAGGCAACTGGATTGGTATGTTGGGCCGACTGGACTATTTCTATATTGTGTAGCTCAATGATTGTAAGTGCTGCCTCCTCACACCCCACACACTCCCTGCTGCCGGGGATCAGCACACAATGTTACTTGTGGGTAAATGCTTATTAGGAGATCCCACCATCTGCGGCCATGGAGATAATGGAGATTGTGGAGGGAGTGGTGCCTAATGGAGAGGGAGAGACTAAGCATGGTGGTGAGGGATATCATGGCACATGAGTTTCCAATGAAGTGAATATACCATACCTACCATACCTACAGTCTGGAACTCTCATGATCAGCATCAGGTTGACAGACCAAGGAATCAGTGACCCCCTTTTACCTATTCCCAGAGCCTCCATCTTTAGAAAGAGCTACCCGCACCAATTGCTTTCCGATAAAAACTGGACCGGAGGAATCTTTGGAGATTAAAAACCACATCCCAGGGAAACATGTTAAAGGGTGTACATTTACACATCAGGAAATTGATGATTCTCAAGCATGAGATTTCAACAGCAAATAAGCACAAAAACTTAAAAACCGGCAAAATCTGGAAAGTTTTTATGTTGAAACATTTGTACCAATGTTCTGAGATCAGTCACATGTTACAATTCTACATGATATCGTCCTGCATCACATATGCTACACCTTGCGTGTTGTGCCATGAAGCTCCGTCCTATTATAACCTTCCCATTTTCTCCTTTCCACCAAGACAGGCTTGTGGAGGCCAAGTCCATAGTTAAAGCTAAAATTAAAACTCACGCCGGTTGCCTCTTTCTCCACGTCATAAAACCTGCTTCCCCCCTAACTTTGCAACCCTCATGAAAGATCATCAACATGAAACATTTCCCCACGGATGCTCCCTGTACTCAAAGGTACAAAGGTACAAAGGACATTTATTATCTATAGAGTCTTATAGATGTTGTGATTGAACCTGCCTCTACCACTTCTGCTGACAGCTTGTTCCATATATGCACCACCATGTGTGAGAAAAAGGTTGTCCCTCCGTTCTTTTTTAAATCTTTCCCCTCTCGCCATAGACAAAGAAACATAGAAACATCTTGTCTGGGAACATTACCATCTGGTTTGGGAATTGCTCTGTCAAGGACAAGAAGGCTCTGCAGAGAGTAGTGCGTTCGGCCGAACGCACTATGGGAACTTCACTCACCCCCCTGCAGGAACTATACAACAGGAGGTGCAACTCCAGAGCAAATAAAATCATGGGAGACCCCTTCCACCCCTGCAACGGACTGTTCCAGCTGCTACGGTCAGGCAAACGCCTCCGTTGCCATGCGGTGAGAACGGAGAGGTTGAGAAGGAGTTTCTTCCCAGAGGCCATTCGGACTGTAAATGCCTATCTCACCAGGGACTAACTCTACAGAACGTTTTTCCTTCCATTATTTATTATGTAAATTATTATGTTATGATTGTGTTTATAATTTGTTTGGTTGTTTTGTTGTTTGTCTTTTGCACAAAAGTCCGCGAGCATTGCCACTTTCATTTCACTGCACATCTCGTATGTGTATGTGACAAATAAACTTGACTTGACTTGACTTGACTTGATACACCAATTGGTGTAGTGAAATTTGACTTGCCATTGACTCCTCAGTACTTCTCTGCTTTAACCTCAAATTTCCAGCACCTGCAGCATTTTGCTTGGTGTTCCTATTTATTTGCTTCATCTGACCCTGTCAATATATTTCTTTCTACCTGAAAGAAAATATCTCTATCTCAGGGAATACAAAACCAGAAGTATAAAATCCTGCCTGAAAGTATGAAGAGGAAGCCTCTGAGGCAGAAAGGATTTGTTTGTGTTTTGCTTGGATGAAAGTATAAATAGCCTTTATAAGGAAACTCTTTGGATGTGGAATACAGGTGTCAGCACTCTTCTCCAACCACAGCAATTACAATTGCAGCATCCATTCATTGAGTAGCAACACTCCCCAATAGCAGGAAGAGTGCTGTTGTACAGTGATACATCTCTATAAGTAGCGGCTGCCAAGATCGCAGCTGTAAACTCTAAACACTGGCAGCTGCAAAAAGTGGTAAAAGATCAATTGATAATGATGAAGCAGGGCGTTATGGAAAAAATCTTGTAATAAAAGATCCCACTTGTTGCAACAATGCAGCTTTGTTGCCTTTAAAAAACCATAAACTAACTTCTAAGCACACTAAGTAAAGCTCACACTGTGTGTGGACCATTTCTCAAGCTGGAGTCTCCACTTTTGGGCAAGGGGGTGAATTTTAATTTTAGCTTTAAACTTTGGACTTTGCCTTCACAGGCCAGTCTTGGAAAAAAAAAACACTGCAGAAAATAAAACACTTGGAAGTACATTTGCATTTTTTTCTTAAGCCCTTGAATTTAGAAGTCACTAAAACTTCAGAGGAACACACACAGAACTGGCAATGCCAAGGAATTTGAAGTCTGAATGACCATTTTTATAAACTTCAGATTTATAAAAAGCCAATTTGAGCATACTTGTACTACGTCCAATTTAATCAGCCATTCAGCAGCACGATCCAGACCAAATAATAGTTTAACTGCAAAGTCTTACTTAGAGTTGAATAATTTACATGACCAAAAATCTCCCCGCAGTAATTGGACTCCCAGCACATGTCTTCATGCACGCGGCCCAGATTCAATATTTCACTTTGCAGACCAAGCTGATCATCATCAGCACGGGCGGTTCCATACAAGGTGCCAGCAGGTGCAAAGAGCTGGCCTCGAGTTACCAACACCAGGCCTCGAGTTACCAACAGCTTGTTTCATCACTTCTCCCACTGTACCAGAGAAGTCAGAAAGAAATACTATGGGGGAAACTGACACTTTCACCCACCAAGTCCGCACCATCAGACACCCAACTTTACCCCCATATAGAAACAAAGAACTGCTGATTAATCCATAAAATGACTGGAGTAACTCAGTGGGTCAGGCAGCATCTGTGGAGAACTTGGATAAGTGACATTTTGGATTGAAACCCTTCAGGTCTGAATATGTGTCATGATCTGAAATGTCACCTATCCACGTTTTCCAGAGATGCTGCCTGACCCGCACAGTAACTCCAACACTTTATGTCCTTTTACATCTTTATACTAATTCTACCTTAACCCAATTTCTTCTCCCCGTCATGCCAATATCTCCCTCCACCTCTGGACAGCTCCAAATAACACACTCCTCCAGATTCAGGGACAGTTTCTTCCCAACAGATATCAGGCAACTGATGCAGCCTCCTATCACTAGAGAGCATCCTATCACTAGTATATCTACCTCATTTGTGACCCTCGGACTATGTTTGATCAGACTTCACTGGCTTTACCTTGCACTAAACGTTATTCCCTTATCATGTACCTGTACACTGCAAATGGCTTGATCGTAATCATGTATTGTCTTTCCGCTGACTGGTTAGCACGCAACAAATACTTTTCACTGTATCTCGGTACATGTGACAATAAACTAAACTGAAACTGAACTGAACACTTTCTACCACTTATCCACATCATAGGGAGAACTTACAATGGCCAATTAATCAGGCAACCTTTGGGACATGGGAGGAAAGAGGAAGATTGAGGGGGGGATCTTATTGAAACTTACAAAATTCTTAGGGGGTTGGACAGGCTAGATGCAGGATGATTGTTCCCGATGTTGGGGAAGCCCAAGACAAGGGGTCACAGTTTAAGGATAAAGGGGGAAATCCTTTAGGACCGAGATGAGAAAGACATTTTTCACACAGAGAGTAGTGAATCTCTGGAACTCTCTGCCACAGAAGGTAGTTGAGGCCAGTTCATTGACTATATTTAAGAGGGAGTTAGATGTGGCCCTTGACGCTAAAGGGATCAGGGGGTATGGAGAGAAGGCAGGTGCAGGATACTGAGTTGGATGATCAGCTATTGAATGGCGGTGCAGGCTCGAAGGGCCGAATGGCCTACTCCTGCACCTATTTTCTATGTCTATGTTTCCTATGAAAGAGGAGTGCCTGAGTGAAACACACGCAGCCGCCCTGAGAATGTACAAGTTGCCTGCAGACAGCTCAGGATGTCAGAATCAAACCTAGTTCACTGATGCTGTGAGGCAGCAGCTGAACCAGCTGTATGACTGTGTCAACCTTGATGAAGAAGGACAATTTGTTGGATGTATGTGTGACTTTTCACCTGGGTTACTTACACGCTGACCTTCAGTTTCTCATGACTGGAATAGGACAGACCTTGCAGGAAATGTGACAAATTTTTCTAGGTCTCAATCAACTTCCAAATTTCAGTTCCAAATTTGCAAGCAACCAGGGTCCAGGGTTCATTCCATTCCGATGGTATTACCTCCGCCTGAGGCATTTTTTTAAATTGAAAGGTCAATCAAATTAAAGTTGAATGCTTGCAGCCAAAATGTTGATGCAAACTGTATCATGTAGATCCAATCACGCACTGGGACAGGAGGTAATTCAATTCAGTCTGTCCAGTGTGAGCTATTTATACAATATGGCTGCAACTGCTACTGAGGTTGGATCGGAAGACAAAATATCTTGTGCAGTAAGTTGTGCTTTTGTTCGACGAGGCTATCATTATGGCTGTCATATAATCAATAAATAGCCCCCAGCAACTGCCACTGTTATGTGAAGGGGGATGGGGAGGGGGGGGGTGAATATAGGGAAGTTTCACGGCAGTCGGTTCACGACCCATGACCCGTACTGTTGCTACGCTACTCCAAGTGGAGTACACGCGATGAACTGCAGGTGGGCATTGACCATTGTTTCCAGCGTAGCGGGCCCGTTAAAACCCGCCGAAAATGTCAATTTTTGCGCTGTAAATAATTATGGAAATCGGGATAAGCGTGTGAGACATTTAGCCTACATCAGAATTCCAAAAGTGAGGAGAAATGACGGTAGATAGAAGTGAGAGCTGAAGGAACAACAACAGCCAGAGTGCTTGGCGAACATTGGCTGTTTGCTCACTGCATTTCATCAACTAAGGCATTATTTGATGAAATGCAGTGAGCAACAGCCAAAGTGCTTGGCAAACATTGGCCATTTGCTCACTGCATTTCATCAACTAAGGCATTATTTGTGTTTTTTTCTTGATTCCTTTGGCATCTAAAAAGTTTCAGAAGTGATAAATCTGGCTGTAATTTTTTTAAATCGCCCATGGTTCTCAAGTAGGTTTTACATACAAAAAGAAAACGCATCTG
The DNA here is from genome assembly GCF_028641065.1 of Leucoraja erinaceus. NCBI lineage: Eukaryota > Metazoa > Chordata > Chondrichthyes > Rajiformes > Rajidae > Leucoraja > Leucoraja erinaceus. Next base: position 9,910,064 of record NC_073382.1, read on the forward strand.
AAGAAACATTTACAGCCAGATTGATCACTTCTGACACTTTAGATACCAAAGGAATCAAGAAAAAACACAAATAATGCCTTACTGTTGATGAAATGCAGTGAGCAAACACGATAATCCCAATATTTTCAATTCCGATATCTGCACGGCCAATATTTACCAAGCACTTTAGCTGCTGTTGTCCCTTCAGCTCTCGCTTATCTTTACCTTCATTTCGCTTCACTTTTGGAATTCTAAAGTTGGGTACATGTCTCTCACACTTACCCCGACTTCCAAAAGCGCAAAAATTCAACATTTTGGCGGTTTTTAACTAGTAGGAAAGTACGCGTTTCTTGCATTAATAACATATACCGGAAGTTATACGGATGTCCTCCAGATGGATTGAGCGGCTCCGTGCGTCAAGCCCTATGACCCATTGACCTTACGTGCAACCCCCCTATAAGACCACCAGTTACAATTGTCTTGTCTTGGCCGAGCCCTCCAAATTGACCTTCCACCTCTTTGAGTCTCGACTCATCAATGCCGATTACTACAAGGTGGCAGGTAGAAGGAGACTGGCAAACAGAAGCTGATCCTTCCATTGACAAGCACTTGTGGCCATTCGTCAGTTTGTGGATCTTGCCCCCCTTCCTAAGCCTTTCCCCCCTCACTAGGGGATAACCTCTGCTTCCTCTTCCTAGTTTCTCCAAGGCAGCCATTGGAATGCATTTCGTTGTCTCTGTACTGTACACTGACAATGACAATTAAAATTGAATCTGAATCTGAATCTGAAGCAGAAATATTGAGGTCAGAGTAGAATAAAATCATTCAACACCCTTTAGTATTCAGATGAGGAAGATTGTTAATCTTCGTGGGAGCAGGGATGAAGAAAGTGTACACCTCAGTTCCACACATTCTAAAGTCACATTTTATCTTCCGCTTACACCTCAGTTCCACCATATGTAGGGTGCAATAGTCGAATAAAACCCAGACCATCTCTGGGATACATACACCTAATTTCATAATGCTGGAATATACAATGATGTAATTGAAAAGGAGATAGTCCTGATTCTTTTTTTTATTCATTCACAAGACATGGGCCTGGCTTGTATTTGCTGCTCAGCCAGATTGAAATAAACCTTGAAATAAACTGCTTGTAACAATCAGCCACAAGATGCTCTGCCCACATGTAGGCCAGCACAGATCGTTTTCCTTAAAGGACATTAGTTTTCATCGCATTGCAATAGTTTTCATGGCCACCATTACTGATAGCAGCATTCCATTCCTACTCATTTAATTCACAAATTTATATTCCCCATGGGAAACACGAGTGACTGCAGATGCTGTAATCTGGAGCAATTCCCAAGCTGCCGGAGGATTTCAGCGGGTCAGTCAGTATGGTTTAGTTTTAGTTTAGTGTAGAGATACAGCACAGCACGGAAACAGGCCCTTCGGCCCACCGAGACTGCACCGACCTGCGATCGCCGCATCTCACTAACACTACCCCAGACCAGGGCTACCAACATTGGGTGAGAGTTACGAGTGAGAAATTAGGTGGCGAGAGACCAAGCCTGAGGGGGCGCAGTGGACTGGGGGAGGGGGTAGGCAGGGGGGTTGTCTCTGGGGGGGGGGGGGGGGGGGGGGGGACACTGACTGAGTGAGTCCCAATTGGTACAGAGCTTTTGCATTTTTCAGCTTGAAGTTGTGCAATCTGGTGCGTACTGTAGCGAGTCTTTTAACTTACACTTGAATGCAACATTTATGCTTTAAATTGGATTAGCTATGGATAAGGTTAGGCTAGATTACATTCCTAATTACATTCCAGAGTAGAGCCAGGCTCTGAGCAACAGGTGCAACACATAGAAACATAGAAAATAGGTGCAGGACGAGGTCATTCAGCCCTTCGAGCCAGCACCACCATTCATGGTGATCATGGCTGATCGTCCCCTATCAATAACCTGTGCCTGCCTTCTCCCCATATCCCTTGACTCCACTAGCCCCTAGAGCTGTATCTATCTCTCTCTTAATTCCATACAGTGACTTGGCCTCCACTGCCCTCTGTGGCATGGAATTCTATAAATTCACAACTCTCTGAGTGAAAAAGTTTTTTTTCAACTCAGTCTTAAATGGCCTCCCCTTTATTCTAAGACTGTGGCCCCTGGTTCTGGACGCGCCCAACATTGGGAACATTTTTCCTGCATCTAGCTTGTCCAGTCCTTTTATAATTTTATATGTTTCTATAAGATCCCCCTCATCCTTCTAAACTCGAGTGAATACAAGCCTAGTCCTTTCAATCTTTCCTCATATGACAGTCCCGCCATCCCAGGGATCAATCTCGTGAACCTACGCTGCATTGCCTCAATCACAAGGATGTCCTTCCTCAAATTAGGAAACCAAAACTGTACACAATACTCCAGATGTGGTCTCACCAGAGCCCTATACAACTGCAGAAGAACCTCTTTACTCCTATACTGAAATCCTCTTGTTATGAAGGCCAACATTCCATTAGCTTTCTTCACTGCCTGCTGTACCTGTAAGCCAACTTTCAGTGACCGGTGTACAAGGATGCCCAGGTCTCGCTGCACCTCCCCCTTACCTAACCTAACCCCATTGAGATAATAATCTGCCCCCTTGTTTTTGCTGCCAAAGTGGATAACCTCACATTTATCTATATTATACTGCATCTGCCACGCATCTGCCCACTCACTTAACCTGTCCAGGTCACCCTGCAACCTCCTAACATCCTCTTCACATCTCACACTGCCACCCAGCTTTGTGTCATCCGCAAACTTGCCAGTGTTGCTCCTAATTCCCTCTTCCAAATCATTAATATATATGGTAAACAGTTGCGGCCCCAACACCGAGCCTTGCGACACTCCACTCGCCACTGCCTGCCATTCTGAAAAGGACCCGTTCACTCCTACTCTTTGCTTCCGGTCTGCCAACCAATTCTCTATCCATGTCAACACCCTATCCCCAATACCATGTGCTCTAATTTTAGTCACCAGTCTCCCGTGCGGGACCTTATCAAAGGCTTTCTGAAAGTCTAGATGCACTACATTCACTGGCACCCCTTCATCCATTTTACTTGTCACATCCTCAAAAAATTCCAGAAGATTAGTCAAGCATGATTTCCCTTTCATAAATCCATGTTGACTTGGACTAATCCTTTTACTACTATCCAAATGCCCCATTATTACCTCTTTAATAATTGACCAGCATTTTTCCCACCACCGAAGTCAGGCTAACTGGTCTGCAATTCCCCGTTTTCTCTCTCAATCCTTTCTCGAAAAGTGTGATAACATTAGCTATCCTCAAATCCACAGGAACTGATACTGAATCTATTGAACATTGGAAAATGATCACCAATGCATCCACTATTTCTAGAGCCACCTCCCTGAGGACCCTGGGATGCAGACCATCAGGTCCAGGGGATTTATCATCCTTCAGTCCCATTAGCCTACCCAATACTATTTCTCACCTAATGAAAATTTCTTTCAGTTCCTCTACCCCCTTAGATCTTCTGTCCTCCAGTACATCTGGGAGATTGTTTGTGTATGATCTTAGTATATTCATGAATGATCTTGGTATATTCATATATGGAAATCAGATTATATTCAAGCACTTGGCCCATGTTGATCACCTGGGTCTCACTGCACACCTGGTACTACTCCTGACCCCGACTCCAGTTGCATACCTTGTCTCATTCCTGAACCTGAGAAAACCCTTACACCTGGTCCCCTATTCTACCCTGATCATAGCTGCTTACCTGCTTCAGTTCCCAGTGCTGAACACTCCCATTGTCCCAGCTTTGACTGCACACCTTGTACTATCCAGACCTTGACTCTGGATGCACACTTGGCCTTGCTCCTAGCCCCTCTGCACTGACAATATATCTGGCCCACACATAAAGCCCCATATCTGACCCCCTGAACTTAACCTATTACGTTCCAAGTCCACAGGTACTTATCTAATGCGGTAATCTTTTACGGGGCACTTCATGGACCAAATTTTGTATAACAAAATTTGCTATATCCATTGGCTTCCTTGTTTCCAACATGCTAGTTACTTTGTCAAAGAAATCATCAATTGGTTGAACACAATTTCTCATCCATAAAATTATACTCACTCATCTGTATAAGTATTCTGTTACAATTTCCTTCATTTTCTTAACAAACAGTCCTGAAGTCATTTTCACCCCCAATACTTTCAGTATTTTGCTGTCTTCCGCTCAGCTGGGACTTTACCGAAATGCAAAGTCCAATAACTATATATTTAAGCAATATTATTCTACTAAATGTGATCTTGAGATTACATAATGTTTTCTGTGGTATTCATAACACAGCAATGATAAAAATATCTTTGTTTTGTTTGCACCTACTAACATGCATACATTATAATATTACAGTTAATATATACATAGGGCAAATTTATGTTCAGATGCTGCCCATTCCCAATTACTTTTACATTGAAGTGATTGAAATCCAAGTAAAGTTTAAATGACATTAGAAAAATAAAACCTCCGGAATGGATGATATTCATTTTGTGGTTGGTTGGAGTCAGTATCAGCACAATTACTATATTAAACTTCGAATCTTCAGATGTTCTGGTTCAAACTAAAACTAAAAATAAAAATATCTCCTCACACATTCCCCTGCAGGTATCTTTGTCACTCCTTTAAAATATGCCCCTTCTTTGAACAAGCTCTTAAACATTGCATCTGAATCAGTTTCCATCTGATTACACTCCTTGAGGATGGTCATCTACGTGTTCAATTAATAAAACAACGAGATTGGGTACATTTCTATTCAACCTGTTAAAGGAATGGGGGGGGGCTGTATGTTGTGGCAGACAGCCTGGCACCTTGCATGTATTTTAACATTACACTTATCCCATCCCCCTGGCTGTACCAGATTAATAAATTAAGGTTTTGTCAACTAATTACAGATCAGGCTAATGACAAATCAATAACATTAGCCAACTCCGAAACACGAAGTGCTGAGCATTGGGAATCAGACATCACGGACAACTGGCCTCAGTTCCCCGCTCACATCTGGCAGTGCTCTCTGTCTGAACTAGGGGCCACGGAGCATTTTTGAAAGTGGGAAGGCTCAGTGATCACTGATCTCTAGCCTTGGGGGTACACGGCAAGTGAGTGGAGTCAGGGGCGGAAAACCCGGGGGGGCCAGCGGGGACACGCCCCCCCCCATGTTTTGAGAGGTGGGGGACTTCCCCCCCAAGTTTTTGTAATCCGGATTTTAAAACCCGGTGAAATCTCCGCTTTCCGCGAGACAGTGGGGGTGGGACTGAAGATCGAGGGCGCCGATTGGACGAGAGAGACATCGGTCAGCAGGCAATGGGGGCAGGACATGATCATTCAGCGCGATGATTGGAGGAGGGAGGCGTGGGGGGGGCTGGGCCTGAGGATAGAGTGCGGTGATTGGAGGAGGGAGACGTGGGACAGACCTGCGCTTCATCCACAGGCAGGATCGATCCTGGCCGGGTCTCCGGTGCTGTCCCGTCCCCACCCGAGTGCCCCCCCCCCGCAGGTGGCCAGAGAGGTCGGCAGCAAAGATCCTCTGCTATAGGATCTAGGATCTTTGGTCGGCAGTCAGACGGGCCAGTGCAGAGAAGCAGCGCTAAACCCAGCTCAACTCTGCCTGTCCCGCCAGGTGAGCTTACAACCCTTCCTGGACTTGCGGGAAATACGACCCAGCGCGGAGAAGCAGCGCTGGTATCCCGTCAGTCCAGACATGGCTGTAGTTAACCCGGTGAGACAGGCAGAGTTGAGCTGCATTTAGCGCTGGATTGAGCCTCCGAAGCCTCGCGCATGCGCGCATGGCCGCCAAAATATTGTGTCCCCCGTCCCCTCCATGTTTTGATAGCGAATTCCGCTCTTGAGTGGAGCAACCGAGTGGGGGTACTCGGGAACAAAGAAGATAAAGTGTGTAAAGGGAAAAAGGATGTACATTTATATAGTACTTTTCATGGCTCTAACAGAATGTCCCATGGAGTCAAGCGGGATCTTGCAATGTAGGAGAGCTGACAGCCAATTTGCACTGATGGAGAAGGAGAAGGAAAAATGTGGGAAGGGGGGGCCACATCTAACTCCCTCTTAAAAAGAAGAACTTTGTCAATTCATTTATTGAATCTGTTTGTTGAGTCTCATTGTCTGGAGCTCGTTTTCACCTAGCTCACAGCTAACAATGGCCTGTTTCCTTTATCGTCGTTCCTTTCTTGCATGTGTTTTATATTTCTTGATATCACCGTCTATACCCATCGTTTTCTTTTCCCCTGACTCTCAGACTGAAGAAGGGTCAAGACTCGAGACATCACCCGTTCCTTCTCTCCAGATATGTCGTCTGACCCGCTGAGTTACTCCAGCTTTTTGTGTCTATCTTTGTCCATTGACTACCAGCATGACTCTAAGAACCCCAAAACAAAGATCACCAAATTTAGGTTATTTTAAAATTGCATCAGGAATGTTCCCCCTAAACATTTAAAACACCCATCCCAGCATAATTTGAGGTGAATATGCAGGCTATGAAGAAGTATGGTCCATGTGCGCACAGTTGAGATTAGTGTAGCTCGGTCATTTTCTGCACAGACAGAGCGTGGCTGAAGGGCCTGTTCCTGTGCTGTACTTTTATAGCTTCTATTTCCTAACTTTAATGATGATAACCTTACAAAGCATTCCTTCTAACACAATGAACAGAGCAGCACCAATAGATAGAGTGTGCAAGTAGGCCATTTGGTCCATTGAACCTATACCAACTCCTTTGACAATCATCAGTAGATATGAACGGTGTGGACGGAAGCAGACCTTTCTAGGATGAGCCGAGTATTGTTATAGTGTCTTTATTCCATTGGCTGAGCTTTAAATTGATTCCGTAACACATAACCTGGAGTGGCACGATATCTTTTGTTGTTATCACAAGATATTTTAATTAACCTGAGCCACGGCTGGGGACTATTTAATTATAATAAAGGATTTATTGTCTACTCTTTAAATAGCATAGCGATTATGCTGATGCTTGACCTTGCACATAGCATGTTTATGTTTATGTGAAAGTATTTGATTGCAGAAGGGATCACCAGGGTAGAAAGTCATCTTCCGACTGTTTCAACTATTGTTTTAGACGTGCAGTAAACTCTCAACCTCCCCAGAGCTTTACACAATAGAGTAACGGTAAGATGAATCAAAGTGGCGTGGGATAATGCAAATTCCCCTGTCTTGCTGCCTCTTTTATTCCTCTTCATCGTCATCGGGTGGCGCCACGCGCGGCAGCCTCGCCAGCAGTGTGTTCACCATTTTGTAATTTTTAATTAATATTTTTTAAAAGTCTGTTCCTGGAGGTTTATTAGTCTTTTTTATGTGGGGGAGGTGGGGAGGGGAAGGGGGAAACCGTTTCCCAGTCACTTCCTGGTTGGGATGCGTCTATTCTCCGAGTCGCGTCTTCGCCCAACCCCCCTACTATCTGGTTTGGCGCGGCCTTTCCTGTCGGAGACCGGTCAGAGCTTCAGCGGCGGCGCAGCACTGGATTCCATCGTGGAGCAGGCGATGCCTTACCAATGGATCGCCGTGTTACGGCTCCGGAGTGTTGGGCCAGCTGAGTTTAACATCGTGGAGCTGTGGTCTGCGGAGCTTCCAGCCGCGGGCGGCACTGACATTAACATCGCAGAGCCTGGGATCTTTGCTGAGGATCGTCAGTGTTGGAGCTCCGCCCAGCTCGGCCTGTGGACTTCGGGAGCCACGGTCTCCGGTTGGAAGTGGCCGATTTGGAAACTCCAAGCCGCTGAGAGTGTTCTCCGTTCCGACGCAGGAGTTCAATCATCCCGGCGAGAGGGCCTGAAGGCCCCGACCACGAGTGAACAAAGGGGAAGATGACCGAACTTTATTGCCTTCCCTCACAGTGGGAAACGTTGATTCTGCTGTGTGGGAATCTTCATGTTAAATTCTATCATGTATTGTGTTCTTTTTATTTGTATGACTGTATGGTAATTCAAATCTCACTGTACCAATTGGTGCATGTGATAATACATTTCTCTTGAACTCTCCTCCTCCCTGCTTCCCCTTCCTATCTTCTGGAATTGCCAGTTTTATGGATCAGCTTCATCTTCAAGTAGGAAGGCCGAGAAATTCAGCAGCTATTTTTCCCCAGCCATCTTATCCCAAATAAAGCTCAGCAATTACCCGAACTAAATCTCTCACCGTATTTCCAATATTCAAGCGGGCACTTTTCAGGCATATCTTTGGGGCCTTGGCAGCGGGTGGTGAGGCCTAGGCGGTTATGAAGCCTCAAGGGTCGACGAGAGCATGGTCGACACACACTGTGAGTGGGGGGGGGGGGGGGGAGAACAATGGAGGACCTGGTGTGGGGGGACTATTGGGAGGGGGAGAGTGGGAGAACAAAGGGGACCCAGTGTGGGGGAGGGGAAGACAATAAAGTATTCCATTCCATTCCATATCTGACCCTTGTAATTGAAGTAATTTGCTCCCCAATCCCTGCGTGCCATTGGAATTAGCCCAAGACACCCCTGAGTTCCAGGCCGGGGTTCCAGACCCAGTCTGATGTCCACCATCCTCCGCCCTGCAACATCTCTGGTCTTGACGTCCACCAGCTCAACATTACGAACGCTTCTTGTGAGATTGCCACCCAGCCGCAGCTGTCTATTGCTGGTCCCTGACCCAGCTCCTCTGAACTGGAGGCCTCAAAGCAACAAGCCACCAACATTCAATCCCGATGAAAACGAATAGGCGACGTTTCGGGTCGAGACCCTTCCTCAGACTCGGGGGAGAGGGACAGAACCTTTTCATATCTCTAATTTCCCTCTCCCCCTGACTGTCGGACTGAGGAAGGGTCTCGAGCTGAAACGTCACCTATTCCCTTTATCCAGAGATGCTGCCTGACCCGCTGAGTTACTCCAGCATGTTGTGTCTATCTTCGGTGCAAACCAGCATCTGCAGTTCCTTCCCACACATTCAATCCCGGAGTTCCAGAAGCTTTGTTCACCTTTTTTCACACAGAATTCTCCATGGAATTCTCTGCCTCAGAGGGCGGAGGAGGCCAATTCTCTGGAAACTTTCAAGAGAGAGGTAGACAGGGCTCTCGAAGATAGCGGAGTCAGGGGCTATGGGGACAATGCAGGAACGGGGTACTGATTGGGCATGATCAGCCATGATCACATTGAATGGCTTGCTGAAGGGCCATATGGCCTACTCCTGCACCTATTGTCTATTGTCTATTGCCAAATATGTGCTGCACCTATTTGCACCCTTAGGGGTTCATTGGCGTGACAACAGCTAAAACAGTAGGTGAGGACTCCATCCTACACTCCTCTAACACACCCTCTAGGCCATCATTCCCTCACTCTCTAGGAGTGTCCCCGGTCATGCTCCAATTACTCGTGCACCACCCCCCTGTCTAATGCTTGCTCATGCTCCCTCTTCACTCCTCCTCTCTGACCCTTCCTCCTTTGCCATAAAGACTGATTATTCATCTCATGCCCAATGGACCCATCCTTGCATTCCTGTACGGTGCTCAGTCTACATCCTGCCGTTCAGGGTCAGAAGAGGCTCGAAGGGCCGAATGGCCTACTCTTGCACCTATTTTCTATGCCTTGCCACCCAACTGTCGGTGGGTTGGACAACGACGCAACATTTAAAATGATTCTCCAGACAATCTATTCACAAGTTCACGGGTTATAGGAGTAGAATTAGGCCATTTGGCCCATCGAGTCTACTCCGCCATTCAATCATGGCTGATCTCTGCCTCCTGATCCCATTTCCCTGCCTTCTCCCCATAACCCTTGACACCCATATTTCCGTGGAACAATGTACCTCTGTAGGCGTGTGTGATCACGGTTCATGGATGCATTTCTCAGGAATGAAACCGTCCCATAACCCGGTGAGGAAATGCAAGTCCCACCTCATGCAGTTAATGAAAGAGACGCTGCCCATCAAAAAAAAATCACATAGGAGCATGCAACGATTTAAATCCCTAACATTAGGACCTTGTGGTTGTGCCTAGAAATTATGGTCAGGGAATAACTTCATTGTGGCATTCAATATTATGAGCAGCTTAGATGGAGTAGAGAGTCAGAGACTGTTTTCCCTGGCAAGGTCAACAGGCCATAAGCGATAGGAGCAGAATTGGGCCATTCAACCCATCAAGCCAATTCAATCATGGCTGATCTATCTCCCTCCGAACCCCATTCTCCTTCCTTCTCCCATATCCCCTGACACCCGTACTAATCAAGAACCAGGGGCTCATAGATTTAAGTGCCCTGGAAAAAGATCAAGTGATATCTTTTTATACACAAAGTTAATTTTAGAGTTTGTAATCGATTGCTTGAATAGATGATGGTATCAAATCCAACAGTAACTGGGAACTGAGCTAGAGTTAGATTTTCTGTTTTTATTTCTGATTTCCAGCACCAGGATTTTTTTTTTTGCAAAAAAGTGGTTTGCACTCAATTCTCCAAAAGACTTCAGCCTGTCACAAAGGCTCTGGCTTAGTACACACCAGGGACGCAGAACTCTCAAGAGGGATTATTGTCCGTCTCTCTCACATGTCCGTCTCGGACATGACAGAGGCCTCGTCTTCTTCCAACTTCCGATGTTCACTCTCAGCACCGAAACTCCCACAAGCCAGTAATAAATCTTGTAGGAAGGACAGTCAAACATGTCACACCTGCTGGTGAAACTTCCTGGGCAGTGACCTCGTCCTCTGGTTTCCATGCCAGAAGGACCTGCCGCATGTTAACAGACAAGGGTTGTTCATCACCAGCCAGAGCAGGCAAAAGATGGAGAGCAGCATCATCTCTGATGTATCTAACTTTTGTTTAGTTTAGAGATACAGCGCGGAAATAGGTCCTTCGGCCCACCGAGTTTGCACCGACCAGTGATCCCCGCACATTAACACCATTCTACACACACTAGGGACAATTTACACATACACCAAACCAATTAACCTACATACCTGTACGTTTTTGGAGTGTGGGAGGAAACCGAAGATCTCAGAGAAAACCCACGCGGTCACAGGGAGAATGTACAAGCTCCATACAAACAGCACCTGTAGTCGGGGTCGAACCGGGTCCCCGGTGCTGCAAGTGCTGTAAGGCATCAACACTAACGCTGGTTCACTGAGCTGCACTTTTTAATATTGACTTCTCTAACTTCAAATAACCTTTACTCTCCCTCCAGAGATGCTGCATGTCCCGTTGAGCTACTCCAGCATTTTATGTCTATCATCTATATAAACCAGCATCTGCAGTTCTTCCCTACACACCATCTCCCATCCTAGTTCCCCAACCAGTCTGATTGTCCTCCTGATTACATTTTATCTTTGTTGGCCTTGTTGTAACCTTCCCCAAGCTAACAAAGATCGATTCCTTTAGCTTCATCCCCTTTGATCTCTCGTTTTGATATGTTACCCTTCCACATCTCTGTGTCTCCCTCTACCTGAATCTCACTCTGAAGAATGGTCTCAACCTGAAACGTCACGCATCCCTTCTCTCCAGAGATGCTGCCTGTCCCGCTGAGTTACTCCAGCATTTTGTGTCTCTTAGAATAGGAGGGACAGGCTCGTCTTTTAAGATCAAGGCAAACATTTATTAAAATCTTGAGCAGAATAAATTGAGGCGGCATTATTCATTGGGCATTAGAATATATACTGTGTAAATGAAGGCAGCGAAGATTGTGTTATTGTCATGTGTCCCAGATAGAACAATGAAATTCTTACTTGCTGCAGCACAACAGAATATGTAAACAGAGTACAATGTAAACAATATAATGAACGAGAAAAAAAGTTCAATGTGTGTATATATACACATACTCGCATATATACAGATCATATATGCAGGTAGAGTCATAGTGGCATAGTGATCCACTATGGAAACAGGCCTTTCGGCCCAACTTGCCCACAGCGGCCAACATATCCCAGCTGCACTAGTCCCACCTGCCTGCGCTTGGTCCATATCCCTACAAACGTGTCCTATCCATCTACCTGTCTAACTGTCTCTTAAATGTTGGGATAGTCCCAGCCTCAACTACCTCCTCTGGCAGCTTGTTCCATACACCCACCACCCTTTGTGGGAAAAAGTTACCACTCAGATTCCTATTAAATCTTTTCCACTTCACCTTGAACCTATGTCCTCTGGCCCTCGATTCCCCTACTCTGGGCAAGAGATTCTGTGCATCTACCCGATCTATTCCTCTCATCGTTAATATGAGAGAATCCAAGGATAAGGCATATAAATTGGCCAGAGGAAGCAGCAAACCGAAGGACTGGGAGAAATTTAGAACTCAACAGAGGAGGGCAAAGGGGTTAATTAAGAGGGTGAAAAAAGAGCATGAAAGAAAGCTTGCGGGGAATATAAAAACTGACTATAAAAGCTTTTTCTGTCTTCACTAAGGAAGACACAAACAATCTCCCTGAAATACTAGGGGACCGAGGAGAAAGTGGGAGGAAGGAACTGAAGGGAATCCACATTAGTCAGGAAATGGTGTTCGGTAAACTGTTGGGACTGAAGGCAGTTAAATCCCCAGGGCCTGATGGTCTGCATTCCAGAGTACTAAAGGAGGTGGCCCTAGAAATCGAAGGATAGTGGATGCATTGGTGATCATTTTCCAATGTTCTCTCGACTCTGGATCAGTTCCTGTAGACTGCAGGGTAGCCAATGTAACCCCACTTATTAAGAAAGGAGGGAGAGAGAAAATGGGGAATGTGCAAGATTAGAGCACGTGGTATTGGGGGTAGGGTATTGACATGGATAGAGAGCTGGTTGGCAGACAGGAAGCAAACAGTAGGAATTAACAGGTCCTTTTCAGAATGGCAGGCAGTGACTAGTGGGATGCCGCAAGGCTCGGTGCTGGGACCCCAGTTGTTTACATTATATTAACGATTTATACAAGGGAATCTCCAAGTTTGCGGATGACACAAAGCTGGGTGGCAGTGTGAGCTGTGAGGAGGATGCTATGAGGCTGCAGGGTGACTTGGATAGGTTGGGTGAGCGGACAGATGCATGGCAGATGCAATATAATGTGGATAAATGTGAGATTGTCCACTTTGGTGGCAAGAACAGGAAGGCAGATTATTATCTGAATGGTGTCAGATTAAGAGAAAGGGAGGTACAACAGGACCTGGGTGTGCTTTTACATCAGTCACTGAAAGTAAGCATGCAGGTACAGCAGGTAGTGAAGAAGGCTAATGGCATGTTGGCCTTCATTGCGAGAAGATTTGAGTTTAGGAGCAAGGAGGTGCGACTGCAGTGGTACAGGGCCCTGGTGAGACTGCACCTTGAGTATTGTGTGCAATTTTGGTCTCTTAATTTGAGGAAGGACATTATTGCTATTGAGGGAGTGCAGCATAGGTTCATTCCAGGGATGACGGGATTGACATAAAATCATATTGAATGGCGGTGCTGGCTCAAAGGGCTGAATGGCCTACTCTTGCACCTATTTCTCTATGTGTTCTAGATACACACACGCACACATACGTACACAAAAACCCCCCAATAATAGTGCAATAATAACAATAATAGTCTATGTAGTTCAGAGCTTATTTGAGGTTGTGGTGTTTAATAGCCTAATAGTTGTAGGTAAGAAGCAGTTACTGAACCTGGACATTAAAAGGTGCAGTGTCCCTTTAAGGCAAAATAATAAGGTTAATTATTCTGAATGGAGGGAGCATGAGCTCAATGAAAGGCTAGCTGGCTTTTCTTCCTAACAGGAAACAGTGGCTTTGCATTTGTAAAACAAAACATACCTAAAACATTACAGTTTTACAAGTCCAGAATGGGTCAAGGAAGATAGCAGTTGTCTTCTTTGCTTGTAGTTTGCTAGTACTATTCTGAAGAGTGTGTCCCATGGAAGTGAAAAAAGGCAGAACTTACTTTATTTCCACCAATATTTTTCCTTTACAATTGAGAACAATTTCAGCAGCAGCAGCAATAGAGAAGTTTTTCCCACCATTTACCATGTCACTAACCCTAGCAACCGTGGTAAATTCTGGAGCAGTCTCCTGGATTTGGCCTCTGTAGTTTAGTTCTCTAATCCTTGTTTACAGTACCCCTCCCGGGAGACTTGCAAACATCCGGTTGTGGAGGTTGGAAGGCAGCAGGCTTGCTATTGAACAGGCCATCTACTGCAAACCCTGCTCCATGCAGCTTTAACCTGGCCTACACTGATCGAGGCACTTCAAACTCTAAATTTTCATTGAAAATAGACTCAAAAAGCTGGAGTTACTCAGCAGGTCAGGCAGTAGTTTAGTTTAGTTTAGAGATACAGGCCCTTTGGCCCACCAAGTGATCACTGACCAGCGATCCCTGCACACTAAGGCCATCCTACACACACTGGGGACAATTTACAATTATATCAAACCAATTAACTTGCAAACCTGTACGTCTTTGGAGTGCGGGAGCAAACCGGAGATCCTTGAGAAAACCCATGCAGGTCACGGGGAGAACGTACAAAGTCTGTACAGACGGCGCCCGTAGTCAGGATCGAACTGGCGGTCTCTGGCAGCAACTCTACCACTGCGCCACTGTGCCGCCCTGGGGGAAAAGGAATAGGAATTTCCCCTCTCATTCCCAATTCTGTAACACATTTATTTCTTCAGAACTGAGGAAAAAAGGAATGTTGCGCACTGCTGGGTCAAAGTGGCAGAGACTCGAGTTCAATCCTCTCCTCGGGTCTTGTCCACGTGGGGTTTGCATGTTCTCCCTGTAGGGTCTCCTCTGGGTGCTCCGGATTGCAAAGATGTGGTTAATTGGCCACAGTAAATTGTCCCTGGTGTGTAGGTGAGTGGTAGAATCTGTGGGAGTTGGTGAGAATGTAGGTCTAATAAAGAATGGTATCATTGTAGGATTAGTATAAAAGGATGATTGATTGTGAGTGCGGTCTCAGAAGGCTGTAGGCCTTTATCCATGCTGTTATATGGCCAATGACTCCATATGTGGTCTCTTTTATGAGTTGTGAAAGTGTATCACCTTCCCTTGTGCACCACCTTTTTTTTGGGCAGTCTTTCAGAGTCAAGAGTGGCTTCTTCCATTCTAGTCCTGAGAGGTGGAAGATGCCCAAATGTGTGTGCTTCTTTCTGATGTTCTTCAGTCTGATAATGCCCGAGCCATAATGTCACCTATCCATGTTCCCCAGGGTTGCTGCCTGACCCGTTAAGTGACTCCAACACTTTGTGTCTTCCAATATCCATTCCTGATCGTGAATGATGCTGACTGTACTGACAGCCAATTCAACTCGTCCTGTCACAGACACTCACCCTTGTTCTGCACATCCCCTGATACTGCTTGACTTGCTGTGTTTTCCCACCAGTTTGTGGTTTTGATTCAGATTTCCAGCATCTGCACTTTAAGATTTTTTTAACTGTCTCTAAGGATAACAAGATTGGATCCTTCCATCTCTCCACACCACATAACTTTCTCATCCTAAAGGGGCTGTCCCACTATGGGGACCTAATTAGCGAGTTTAGAAGAGTTTGCGCTCACCACAAACTTGCATCATGGTCGACTCGTGGTCCTAGGACTGTAACTCTCCTTCATGCTCGAGAGAAGTTCCCACATACCCACCCGCGGCCTCAATTCTAGTTGCATAGAAATGTCCCCAATCTCAGTGTTTTATTAATTGAATATGGAGATAAACATCCTCAAGGAGTGTAATCAGGTGGAAACTGATTCAGATATGATGTTTAAGAGGTTTTTCAAAGAAGGGGCATATTTTAAAGGAGTGACAGAGATACTTGCAGGGGAATGTGTGAGGAGGTAATTATTTGTCTTTAGGTTTAGCTTGAACCAGGACATCTGAAGATTCAAAGTTTAATATAGTAATTGTGCTGATACTGAATACCATCCATTCCGGATGTCTTATTTTTCTGATGCCATTTAAACTTAACTTGGATTTCAATCACTTCAATGTAAAAGTAATTGGGAATGGGAAGCATTGGAACAAAAATTTGCCCTCGGTACAGATTAACCGTAATATAATAATGTATGCATGTTGGTAGGTGCAATCAAAACAAAGATCTTTTTTATCATTGTTGTGTAATGAATACCACAGAAAATATTATGTACTCTCAGACACATTAAATAAAATATTATTGCTTAAATATATAGTTATTGGACTTTGCATTTTGGAAACGTCCCAGCTGAGAGGAAGACAGCAAATTACTGAAAATATTGAGGGTGAAAATGACTTCAGGACTGTTTGTTAGGAAAATGAAGGAAGTGGTAACAGAATACTTATGCAGCTGAGTGAGTATAATTTTATGGATGAGAAATTGTGTTCAACCAATTGATGACTTCTTTGGCAAAGTAACTAGCATGTTAGATAACAAAGAAGCCAATGGATGTAGCAAATTTGGTCCATGAAGTGCCCCATAAAAGATTACCGCATTAGATAAGCACCTGTGGACTTGAACATAATAGGTTAAGTCCAGGGGGTCAGACATGGGGCTTCATATGTGGGCCAGATATATTGTCAGTGCAGAGGGGCTAGGAACAAGGCCAAGAGTACATCCAGAGTCAAGGTCTGGAATAGTACTAGGTGTGCAGCCAAAGCTGGGGCAATGGGAGTGTTCAGCACTGGGAACCTAAGCAGGTAAGCTGCTATGATCAGGGTAGAATAGGGGGGCAGGTGGAAGTCTGGACAGGGTCAGGAATGAGAGAAGGTATGCAACTGGAGTCAGGGTCAGGAGTAGTACCAGCTGTGGAGTAAGACACAGGTTGGTCAACATGGGCCAAGTGCTTGATTATAATCTGATTTCCATACATGAATACAGTAAGATCATTCATGTGCTGCACTAGTTGATCAGAGCCTGGCTCTACTGTGGAATGTAATTAGGAATGTCATTTAGCCTAACCTTATTCATAGCTAATCCAATTTAAAGCATAAATATTGCATTCAAGTGTAGGTTAAAAAAACTCGCTTCAGAATGCACCAGATTGCACAATTTCAAGCTGCAAAATGCAAAAGCTCCATACCAATGGAAGGGGGATACTCCCTCCCACATCCTCCCCCCCCCCCCCCCCCCCCCCATCGGCCACGACGCTTCCCTCGGGCTTGGTCTCTCGCAATTTACTCACTCCCAACTCTCACCCAATGTTGGCAGCCCTGTCCTTAGTGTCATCCTCTTAAGCTTCTTCTGCACACTCCTATGCCTTGGTAACTGAACTCAGCTCAGCCATTTGGACAGGGTTTAGAGGGATATAGGACAAAAGCAGACAGGTCGGACCAGTGTAGGTGGGCATCTTGATCGGCATGGGTAAGGTGGGCCGACGGGTCTGCTTTTATGCTCTATTACTCGATGACAGCAATCCAAGCGAGGTCAAAAAAGTTGGCACAAAAGGCTAGCATGACCTGCTGGGTTTTGGACAACTAGTAAAGCCAATTATCCCAAACATTTCCTAATCAGCTTCCTCTACTTGCGTGCCACCATTTAGTTCACATTGTCCTTCCTCACCTTCCATTAAAATGCATCTATTCACTATTCACCATATCAAATGCCACCTGTTATGCGCATGTACCCTTCACATCTTCCTGAAATCTGCTATGCCTTGAATTGATGCATCCATCAAGTGCAAGAACATTCTTGCATGCTTCAAAGGGATGATCTCTCATTCTCCCTAAACCCCCATAGACCCAATTGCTTCAAAGCCCTGTGTAACACACTCAAGTCTAACAGGCCACCAGTGCACCAATGTATTCTTATTGAAAGCCACATGGAATATTCTTAAAGGAAAATGAAGGGAAGTGAAAATTCACTTGGTTGACATATATTAACCACAGAATTTTATTGATGAAATCTGGGCCACCGACTGTTTCTCGTTCATTACATGCTGCCTGAATCACCAAAAACTCCCAACACCTTCTGTTTTTCTTTTAAGGCTTTTGGATGTTTTCTAGTTGGTTAAAACATAACAAAATATTGCAACACTGCGTTGTGTCTCTTTGCAGAATTCCGAAATCCGCACCCGCAGGCCGTTCTCGGAATAATGCGGTAAAACAAAAACTGCATCTTTAAATAATAGTTGGCTGCTTATCACTTGCTGAAGCTCCGTGTTTTTCTGAGGCAGATATGGTTCTTAGTAAGCAATCTCCCCCAGACCGATTTCCAAATTGGGAAATGCTCTCTGCCGCCCAGGGACGTTCTGTTCGGATGGGGTGTTTACATTAGTTTCAGGAAACGTAGTGTAATGAGGATATTTTAGGAAAAAGGGTAGATTCTACCACTTTACTTTAAGCCCTCAGTCTGCTTAGCGCTTGGGGAGCAAGATTTTAATTTGTTTGAATGCATTTGTGCAAAGCTATAAAAATAGATTGATGTGTTCCCATTGAGAGGTTAGTGCTGTTCAGATTTAGTCTTTAACTACTGTGCTCCAGTTATTTTTCATTCAAGTAAATACTTTATTTCATGTTAAACTCTCAGTGTGCAGTATATAAGAAATATTTTGTCCTCCGCTTACACACCGCTGTGTTTGGATGCTCGGCTGCCTTCTAAGGGAATATACAGTTTGTGGCCAGATGTTAATCATTAAAAGCAGAAGAATTGGCTGCGATGGATCCAGGCCATTCGGTCCCTCCCCCTAGAGCTCACTCTTCTGGTACACTGAGTCTTTTGCTCAGTCTGCCTTACTTCAAAGCAAGCTTCACTGGTGATTTACGGAATGATTCATGAGTTCTGCAGTTATTAACAGTAATCTCTGGCAAATGATCAGAAAAGGTTTACACTCGCACAACATTTAAAAAGCATCTAGACAAGTACTTGAATTGCCAAGGCACAGGGGCCAACATACCAACTGCGGGTAAACTGGGGCTAGTATAATTAAATACTAGTCACCATGCACAGAAACAGACCCTTCGGCCCGACTCATCCATGATGAATAAAGGACACAAAGAGCTGGAGTAATTCAGCAGGCAGGCAGCATCCCTGGAAAACTTGGATAGGTGAAGTTTCGTATCTTATCCTTAAACTGTGATCTCCCCCTTCCCCCCCCCCCCCCCCCCCCCCCCAGACAGATTACTCTGAGGAAGGGTCCCAACCCGAAACATCACCTATCCTTGTTCTCCAGGAATGCTGCCTGTCCAACTGAGTTACTCCAGTGCTTTGTTTCTTTGTTTTTTTCTAAACCTGCATCTGCAGTTCCATGTTTCTTCTTCAATGATGACCAAGTTGCCTAACTAAGCTCATCCCCCTTCGCCCACTTTTAATCTTTACCACTCTAGACCTTTCCTATCTATGTCACGTCCAAACGCTTTGTGGAAGTGTTGCCCCCTAGGTTTCCGTTAAATCTTTCTTCTCTCATCTCTAGTTCCTGCTTTCTCAATGATGTGTTCACCTTATCTATGCATTTTATATTTTTATATATCCCTATAAGATCACCTTTCAGTTTCCTTCACTCCAAGGTCTAAATTCCATGGTGGTCTGAAGGGCCAGTTTTCTCTGCTAAAGACTTTATAACTCTATAATGCTCAGCAGGATGGGCGTGCTCTCTGATTAGATACTGAGCCATGAATTCACTGGGGCCTAAGGTTTTGACCACAAATTAAGCATTGTTCTCATCGAGGGTGGGTATATCGGTCACGGTCCACCTAGTAGGAGAGTTATGATGAGGGTATCACTATCAATCAATACATCATGATTCCTGCTGAAGAAATTCCATCCACCCAGATTTTAGGAAGGACCAGCATTAGGCAAAAGAACAAACATATTAGCCATGGAATACTGCATCCATGCTGCAACTCAAAGACTGGACATCTTGCACTACAAGCCCTTTGTTTCCCGAACCCCTTCCACCAGAGAATCATACAGCACAGAAATAGCCCCTTGGGCTCAACTCATCCATGCTGACCAAGATGTCCCATCTAAGCTAGTTCCATTTGCCTGCATATGGCCCATATCCCTCTAAACTGTTCCTATCCAAGAGTCGTTTAATGTTGTTATAGTAGCTGCCTCAAAAACCTCCCCAGGCAGCTTGTTCCATATACTCACCTCCTCTGAGTGAAAAGATTACCCTTCAAGTTCCTATTAAATCTTTCCCCTCTCGCCTTGAACCTAGAACAAGAACAACTGATCTTGTCCAACTCTCTATTGTCTCTATTCCCCTCCTGGTATCATACATTTCTATAAGATTACTCCTCAACCATCTAAATTGCAAAATCACGAGAGCTTGTGCCAAGAATGACCTGGAATATACTCCATTTCACTGATTAAGTGTGGTTAATACAATATTCACTGTCCAAGGCAAGCATTGAATCCAAGATTATCCACCTGATTGGCACCCAAACACTTCCTTGAATGTTCCCATCCTCCAACACCAGCGATACGTTGCGATATTCTGTAACACCTACCGGATTTACTAAGAGTTCTGCTACAGCACCTCACAAATCCGCAAACTCCACTAGCCAGACCACAAGGGAACTGAAAGTTCCTCTCAAAGTCACACACCTCTTGGATTTGGAAATATTATCACCATTCCTTCATCATTGTGGGGTCAAACTCATGGAAATTCTTGCAATGGCAGCACTGTGGAAGCACCTTCAACAACACAGGCTGTACCTGTTCAATGAAGGGTTCATCTCCACCACCTCAAGGCCAGTAAATGTTAGCGATGCACACCCCTCACGGATACTAGCTGATTTATAGATTCCAACTGTCCAGTATTTATACACAAAGAACCCATTGAAATGTATCTTTGAATTGGAGAAGTCAGGCTATCAGGCAGCAACTCTTTACTGCACAATGGCTTTGGGTTTGCAGAGAATGTAGGAGGGCAACAGCACTCTCTGGTGCTTGGCAATTCCTGAGAGGAATAGATCAGGTAGATGCACAGTCTCTTGCCCAGAGTCGGTGAATTGAGGACCAGAGGATATAGGTTTAAGGAGAAACGATTTAATGGGAATCTGAGAGGAGAACTTTTTTCACACAGAGAGTGGTGAATCTCTGGAACTCTCTGCCACAGAGGGTAGTTGAGGCCAGTTCATTGGCTATATTTAAGAGGGAGTTAGATGTGGCCCTTGTGGCCAAGGGGATCAGAGGGTATGGAGAGAAGGCAGGTACGGGATACTGAGTTGGATGATCAGCCATGATCATATTGAATGGCGGTGCAGGCTCGAAGGGCCGAATGGCCTACTCCTGCACCTAATATTTATGTTTCTATGTTTTTTTTTTTTTTTTTTTTTTGTATTTAATTTTTTATTATTGGAGATAGGTACATGATCTATTACATCTATTACATCATTATTACATCATTTTTAAATTGATAATATTGTCAGTTATTATTACATTGTCTCCAATACTTTTTGCATTTTTCTTCTTTTTTTTTTATAACTAGATAGGGCTAAAGTGATAGATGAAATAGAGAGAGGGAAGAAGGAAAAAGAAAACTAAAATAAAAAATAAAAAAAGGAAAAGGAGTGAAAGAGGTAGTTGAAGAAGAATGGAAAAATTTGTTAAAGTTTAAAAACATCATTCGAGATATGTTCGTACATTTCGAAGTATAGCATTTCATCCAATCTTTAGTCCGGGTGCTAGTCAGGTTCCTGTGCTGAACTATTCTGACCCTTTAAATAATCAATAAAAGGAGACCATGTTCCAACGAATAATTCCTGTTTATCCAACAGGGAAAATCTGATTCTTTCCATGTTTAAGGTCTCCGTCATTTCTATAATCCACATTTTGATTGTGGGGGCCGTAGGGCCTTTCCAAAATTTTAGGATTAATTTTTTTCCTGTTATTAAACTGTAATCGATAAAGTTTCTTTGTGTTATTCTAAGTGTTTGATTTGATTCTAATATTCCGAATATTATTAATTTTTGAGTTGGGTTCCAGTTGTGTGTTGATTACTTTGGATATTATACTAAAAATATTTACCCAAAATTTTTTAATTTTTGTACAGTTTGTAAACATGTGCGATAACGTAGCTTCTAAATGTTGACATTTATCACATATAGGTGAGATATGTTGAAAAATTTTATGTAATTTTGTTTTGGCGTAGTGTAACCTATGTATTACTTTAAATTGTATTAGAGAATGTCTCGCGTTTAGTGAACATTGATGTATGTGTTGTAGACTTTCTTCCCAAGTGTCTTTCGTTATTACCTGGTTTAATTCTTTTTCCCATGCTTGTCTGTGTAAGTCCGTCAAAGGAATGTCACTATCTAATAAGATATTATATATATAAGATATTAATTTTTCTGTATTAGGATGCTTATTCCAACATTCATCAAGAATCTCTGGGTTTCTATTTCGAAAATTTTTAGAATTCGATTTAACATAATCTCTGAGTTGAAGATATCTGAAATAATCATTTCCTCGAAGTCCATAAATCTGTTGCAACTCCTGAAATGTCAAAAAAGAGCCTTCTTTGTAAAGGTGTCCTATATTTTTAATTCATTATTCTTCCATTGTGTAAAACCCCCGTCTAAACATGAAGGCTTAAACAATGAGTTATTCACAATTGGAAGAAAAAGAGATAAGTTATCTAATTTTAATGTCTTTTTTAATTGTTTCCAAATTTTTATAGCACTAAATATTATAGGGTTTTCCTTATAAATTTTCTTGTTTAATTTAGACGTAGCAAATAATATCGAACCAATATCATAAGGCATACAATCTTCCCTTTCCAGTTTTAACCAGTCTGGTTGCTGGTCTATTTCTCCCAACCAGAAGTTCATATTTTTAATATTAACTGCCCAGTAATAAAACAAAAAGTTAGGTAAAACCAAGCCTCCATTATTTTTTGATTTACACAGGTGTCTTTTGCTTATCCTATGATTCTTATAATCCCAGATAAAATCATTAACAATAGAGTCCAATTTTTTAAAGAAGTTTTTTGCCAGGTATATCGGAATCGTCTGAAAAAGGTATAATATTTGCGGTAAAAAAATCATTTTTATGGCATTAATTTTACCAACCATTGAAATAGGTAATGTTTTCCAGTATTGGATATTCTTATGTAATTTATTCAATAATGGGGGGAAATTTGCTTTAAATAATGATGTATATATCTTAGTTACATAGATACCTAGATATTTAAATTTTTCATTTACTACTTTAAATGGGAATTGTTGTATTATCTGTTTATTATGTTCCCTTATTGGCATAATTTCACTTTTATTCCAATTTATTCTGTATCCTGAAAGTGCACCGAATTGGTTTATTAGTTTTAATAGGTTTGGGATACTAATTTCTGGTTTTGTGATGTAAATTAATACGTCATCTGCATATAGAGAAATTTTATTCACTGTGTCTTTACTGTTATACCCATATATTTCCGGATGCCCCCTAATTCTTTCTGCAAGTGGCTCAATTGCAAGTGCAAATAGTAATGGAGATAACGGGCATCCTTGTCTACACCCTCTAGATAGACTGAATTTAGATGACAGTCTTTGGTTGGTAAGTATTCTGGCCGTAGGATTTGTGTATAGCAGTTTTATCCATGTGCAAAATTTCTCCCCTAGCTGCATCTTTTCCATCACCGAAAATAAATAAGGCCATTCGACCTGATCAAATGCTTTTTCAGCGTCAAGTGAGATTATTGCTAAATCTTCATTAATAATTCTCTTGGTATATATAATATTAAATAATCTTCTTAGGTTATAATATGAATACCGTTTCTGAATAAAGCCTGTTTGGTCAGGGTGTATTAATTTATTCATCACTGTACTTAATCTACGTGCTAGTATTTTAGTTAGTATTTTCTGGTCTGTATTCAGAAGTGCAATTGCTCTGTATGATCCCGGATCTTCCGGATCTTTATCAGCTTTAGGAATAAGCGTTATTATAGATTCATTTAAGGTATCTGGGAGTTTCTGTTGGGTGTAGATATAATCATATAGTCTTTGCAAGCGTGGGCACAGTAAATCATGAAATTTCTTGTAAAATTCTGAACCTAGACCATCTGGCCCTACTGCCTTACCATTTTTAAGAGAGCCAATAGACTCCTCAATATCCTTTATCGTAATTTCCCTTTCTAATAATTCTCTATCCTTTGCATCTAAACCTTTTAAATTACATTTTATTAAAAAATCTGCTATTCCTTCTGATTGTGCTACAGTTTTAGTTGAAAAAGGTTATGATAGTATTGTAGAAATCTATCATTTATATCCTTGGGCATTTTTAATAATTCTCCTGTCTCTGTTCTAATTTTATGAATTATTTTTTCCCCTTCCATTTTTCGCAGCTGGCGTGCTAATAATTTTTGTGGTTTGTCTCCAAATTCAAACTGTAATTGTTTGGTTTTTTGATAAAGTTTTATTACTTGTTCTGAGTACATTTTATTTAATTTATATTTCAGTACAGCAATTTTATTATGTTTTAACGTAGATGGCGTTCTCGCGTTTTCTGTATCTAGTTGCTTAATTTCACTTTCCAGTGCTTTTTGTTTAATCCTGTTTTCTTTATTATAAAATGCTTGGGCAGAGATTAATGTACCTCGAACATACGCTTTGAACGTCTCCCACATAAGAGAAGCAGGTGTGTCAGGGTTGTCATTTACCTCAAAAAATATTTGAATTTGTTTAATAATATATTCCTGGCATGATCTTTCGTTCAAGATTTGCGGGTTAAGTCTCCAATATGTTTGTTTTTCTCGGACATTCCATTTAATTTAATCATGAATGTTACCGGTGCGTGATCTGAGATTATAATGTTATGATATTTTGAATTATAAGTAAATGGAATAAACGTAGAATCAACTAAAAAGTAATCTATTCTTGAGTATGTTTTGTGTACTGGTGAATAAAATGAATATTCCCGTCCGGTTGGGTTTTCTATTCTCCAGATATCCTTAATATTAGTGGTATTAATAAATGAATTTAAAAAAACACTTGAGTTGGATGTTGATTTTTTTTGCCTTGATGATCTATCTAAGTATGGGTCTAATGTACAATTGAAGTCTCCTCCAATTATTAATTTGTATTGTGCAAATTCAGGAATTTTATTAAATGTTTTGTTAAAAAAAGTGGGGTTATCGAAGTTAGGCCCATAAACATTTAGAAGGATCACTTTTTCACCATTTAACTCTCCAACCACTATAATATATCTGCCATCCATATCCACTATTATTGAGGAGGTCGCAAAAGGAATTCCTTTACGAATTACTATTGCTACTCCTCTTGACTTGTGGGAAAAAGAAGAATGATATGATTCAGCGCGATCCACTTAGCTTTAAGTCTGTGTTGTGATTCCTTTTTAAGATGTGTCTCTTGAAGAAATATTATATCTGTTTTGATTTGATTTAGGTGTGCCAAAACTTTACTTCTCTTAATTGGTTCATTGATTCCCTTGACATTCCAACTACAAAATGTTATTCCCTGACCCCTTCTTGTCATGTTAGCATCTTGCATATTGCTTTTGTGGTGGTCTATAATCGGGTAGAAGGAACAACACATAGAACCTGACCCTGCTCCCAAACCTCAGATAGATGAATTTAAATTCAAATACATCATTCTTCCGATCATATCTCCTTGCCTTGGTCTTGTTTTTCCATTCAAACCTTGAGTTAAAGAAGTATTTAAAGAAAGAAAAGTGATAGGGTTGGTTAGTGTAGGGTGAAGAAAAAAGAACTACATCTACAATTAGTGTAGTTAGTGATAGCCACACTAACGTGGCTAGAATTCTAAAGACTTCCGTAGCCTTTGTAAAATGAGAAAATTCCCAGCTCCGTGCCCGAGGAAGAGGAAGAGAAAAAAAAAAAAAAAAAAAAAAGGGAAATTATATTTAACATTCAATCAACTTCTTTGGGAGTATCAAACTTATTTACCTAGTCATACTTATACCCACACAATATATATACACCTACCTACGTACACGTATATATATATATATATGTATGCATACCCACATGTATACTAGTGTCAACACGTAACCCTGCAGAAAGGTTCAAGACAGCAAAATGATTTTAAATTGAAAGATAGAGCGAAAAAAAAAAAAAGAAAAGGAAACCCGTCAATCATAATTATCATATAGGTTGATTTACCTCTTACATATCTTTCTATATACTATATTATGTAATTCCTTTCTTCATTTATCAAAGACTATTAGTTATTGATCATTGTTATCCATCTTATACCGTATTAACTTTTATAAGAATTAATAATGTTAATAATTTTAGTGGAAATAAGGATATTTAATAAGTATTAGTTGTTACCTATATAGTTAAATATGAATTTACATATAATAGTAATGATTAGTAACCTAAAAAGAGCTAAAACAAAAAAGAGAGAAAAGAGGGAAAAACCCTCGAAAAATCGTAGTTTTTGTCCAGTGTCCTCCATCATTTTCGATTTCCAAGTGTCTATAAAGTTCTTGAACGAATTTTAAAGGTCCTTTTAGATCTGATGGTCATCTTAGTCCTTGGCTCCTAAGGAGTGGTGTGGGTTCTTCAGTCTGTAGGCACGTTACCAACTACCTTGGCGTATTCGAGTGCTTTTTCGTGCTCTGTAAAAAAGAACACATTGGAATTGTAGGTGACTCTTAGCTTTGCGGGATAGAGTAGGCTGTATTTCAAATCCGGTACACTCTTCAATATTCTTTTGGTCTCGTTGAACAGCATTCTTTTCTTGAAGACCTCTGTCGAGTAATCTCGGTAGATGCTAAATCTCTCGCCTTCAAAAAAAAGTTGACCGCTCCGAACACTTTTCTTCATTATCTCATCAAATTCATGATCCTGTAGGACTTTTACAATAATTTGTCTTGGATGGACATCATCTTGAGTACGACGTCGCTGCGCTCTATGGGCTCGGCCGAGTAGAGGTTTGTGATCCAATTTTAGGACTGTATGTAGTAGGTCTGCCACAAAATCCCGAGTACCCATTTCCTTCTCCCTTCCTTCCTTCACCCCTACAATTCTTAGGTTCTTTCGTCTTTGACGCCCCTCCAGATCGATACATTTATCATTTAATTTGCTCACCATGTTTGTGAGGCGTTGGTTTTCAGTAAGGAGCTGATTTACTGTTTCTGCACTCGTCATCGCACATTTCTCAAGCTCGGTTAACGCTATTCTGTGTTGATCGAGTTCTTGGCGAATGGGGTCCACCTCTATTTGAGCCTTTGTTTCCACCGAAACGAGTCTGGCTTCCATCACTTCCATCTGGTCTTTGACCTCTTCCTCCCTCGTCCTCTTCCAGTTTTCAAGCATTTGTTGAACTGTAACGAGCATTTCTGCTCTAAAATCTACCTTGAAGGTGTCTAGTGATTTTTGAAATTTCTCACTAAAAGTCTTCATTTCAGCAGCCAGACAAGTCTTCATTTCAGCAGCCAGAAAGATTTTAAGATCTTCCATTTCCAATTTTTTCCCCCCTTTAATCTTCCTTGGAGGATCTTCCTGGGCCATCGCTGTAACTGAGGCCGAGGCTTCTGTAGGGCCTTCCTCTTCCATCTGGGGTCTTCCTTTAGCCGATTTTTTTGTTGCTCCACGGGGGGGGGTGTGTTGTAGCGACATACCTTAAGTCGCAGGCCTGATGACGTCACGCAGGCTGCCGTTTCAGATTGCGATCGCTGCAGGTAGGTCCCGATTTTTCTCCCGTTTTTTGTTTTCCTCGGTACGGAGCTGGTTGGCGCTGGACTTAGTTCTCCATAGCGCCACCGGAAGTCCTGTTTCTATGTTTCTATGACTCCGCTGGCCATGGCATAGTAACACAGCAGGCAGTGTTGCTGCCTCACAACTCCAGCCACCTGAGTTTGATCTTGACCTCCAGTGCAGTCCATGTGGAGTTTGCATGTTCTCCCTGTTACCATATGAGCTTACTCTGGGTGCTCCAAGTTCCTCCCGCATCCCAAAGACGAGCAGATTGCTAGGTTAGCTGGCTAATCAGTAACTGGCAGAGTACAGTTGAGTGGTCGGAGCACCAATTAGGTGTTGATGGGTGTGAGAGAGAATAGATGATTAGGAAACATGAGAGGCCATGGGATTGTTTTCAGATCTAGCAAAGATGTGAGGGCTTGAATGGCCTCCTTCTTTATTTGCTTTTAGTTTAGTTTAGAGATACAGCTCAAAAACAGGCCCTTCGGCCCCCTGAGTCCACGCCGACAGAAAACATTGCAAAGTTATATGATAAATTAAATCAATGGGCAGAACTGTGACATAAGGAGTTTCATATGGGGAGGTGTTGGGTCATCCACTTTTCACCTAGACAAATACATAACAGAATATTCCCCAGGAAACCCAGAAACAGGAGAAGTCCATGTACATAAATAATCTGTGGCCAGTGGACCTCTATATGGACAATAACTAAACAAGAGGATGTGGGCCTTCAGGCTGAAATGAAATGCAGAAGTAGATTACTTGGTTAACCTGTAATCTATTCTGCTCCCCGCACCTTGGGAAGAATATGACAGCCTTGGATGAAGTGCAGCAGGGAGTCACATACCTGTGTTGACATTGGGAGGACAGGTTGTATAGGTTGGCCTTCCATTTTCTTGGGAATTGAAAACAATTCTAATTGTGGTTTAGTACCATTAGTGTAGTTACAGAGATGGAAGCTATTCCCACCTGTGGGGAAATCCAATGCCAGAGAATGTTAACCTTAGAATCAGGAATTATAACAGGCAACTCTTCTTCACAGTAGAAATACTGTTGCCGCAAAATCATTTAGATATTGCCAAACTTTTGTTAGATTATGATATTAAGGTGGAAAAAGCTGTGTTAGAAACATAGAAGCATAGAAAATAGGTGCAGGAGTAGGCCATTCGGCCCTTCGAGCCTGCACCACCATTCAATATGATTATGGCTGATCATCCAACTCAGTATCCTGTACCTGCCTTCTCTCCCTTTAGCCACAAGGGCCACATCTAACTCCCTCTTAAATATAGCCAATGAACTGGCCTCAACTACCTTCTGTGGCAGAGAATTCCAGAGATTCACCACTCTCTGTGTGAAAAATGTTTTCCTCATCTCGGTCCTAAAAGATTTTCCCCTTATCCTTAAACTGTGTTCTATCTGAATGGTGGTAAAGACAAGATGCAACTAGGGCCTAACCCTATTTCTATATTCCTGGAATATCCACGGGTCAATTTTTCAGCCTTAGTAAAATTAATATAGATTATATTAAACGTAATGCCTCATCAATCCTCCTTAACTAATTCAATCAAGTTAGTAGGACATGAACTTCCTTTAACAAATTCACACTGTCTATTCTTTATTAATTGTAGCCTTCCCAAATTAAGATTGATCTGCCTCCTTAGAATCAACTCCAGTGATTTGCTCTTCCCCAGAGTTAAACACCTGATTTATACTCCACATTTTATACCCTTCCTCTGTTTTAAAACAATGGTACACAATGAAAATAGTCCTCCAATGCATGGAGGTGAAGGATGTAGGGAAGTTTTCAAAGCATACTTTGTAACTGTTTTCATAAGAAATGGAGACTAAGTCAAGGAGGACAAATGTGAGATATTGGATGGGATCAGCTTCGTGTAAGGGAAAGTTTTAAGGAAGTTAACATCTTTCAAAGCCGATAAATTGCCATGTTCGAATGGAATGTAGCCCGGGCTGCTAAAAGAGAAAAGAGCACTTCTGTTGCTGAGAAAGATGGAATTGATGAAAACTGGTTGCGTAGTTTCCTCCTTGTCTCTTTTAGCAGCCCGGGCTACATTCCATTCGAACATGGCAATTTATCGGCTTTGAAAGATGTTAACTTCCTTAAAACTTTCCCTTACACGAAGCTGATCCCATCCAATATCTCACATTTGTCCTCCTTGAGTTAGTCTCCATTTCTTATGAAAACAGTTACAAAGTATGCTTTGAAAACTTCCCTACATCCTTCACCTCCATGCATTTATGGTTCCTAATAAGCCCTACTTTTCCCCCTTCCCCTTTACTCAGTTATGAAACATCCATGATTTTTTTTTAATTTACCTTGCCGGTGATTTTCCACACACCCTCTTTGCTTTGCTAATTTCCCTTTTAAGTTCACTTCCCACACTCCTCTCAGCCTCTTCCTCTGTTAAGCTTTAAAGCTCGCACATAAGCTACCCCCTTTATCATATCTTATCCTCAATGAACTTTGCCATCCAGTTGGGCCATAGATTTTGCTGCCTTGCTCCTTGTCACCACAGGATCATGATCACCCTGTATCCTTTGAATCTCCATTACTAGTGCCACCCATTGTTCTGGGACTGATCTACATTCAATCAGCTATCCCATGTCTATTTTTTGCATCTGGCACATCTGGCCTATTTACAATGTTTATTCCTATTTTGTTTTTTGGCCTTTTCCCCGACTGAACTGTGACCCCCCTCTACCTCAAAATGCTCTCCCACTGAAATTTCTAACCAAACTCCCGAAAGCTAAAACTAGAACTGCCTCCTTCACTGGGGCTTGCAACATACTGGCTAAAAATAAACATCTCCTGAATGTTATTTGGGAGTTCTATGCCCCCTGAACCTTTGACAGAGTTTAAATCCCAGTTAATATTAGATATTTAACATTTCTTGCCATTTCCAACTCAGTGCTTTTGCAACAATGTGCCAATGAGTTTGCTCTTATCTCCGTCTCATTTTGTCTGTGATCTATGCAGGTACAGAGTTTGTTGAAAGTGGCAGGTAGACGGGGGATCAAAAATACTTTTTGCACATTGACCTTCATCAGTCAGAGTTTTGAGTATAGAAGTTGGGAGGTCATTTTGCAGTTAAAAGAGGCGTTGATGAGGCCACATCTCAGGCCGTGAGGGCCTGAGCATCGGGCCGCCCGTGGCGGCGACTGCGGACGCTCGGGAGGCCCCGACCACGGGTGAACATCTGGGAAGATCGGCGGGGAGGCTGGCTGGACTATGGTACCTTCCTCAACTTTGGTGCCACTGTGTTGTGTAGTGGTTATGTTGTGTAGTGGACTTCTGTGTTTGTGCTTTTTAAATTTTTTAATATGTTTTATTTATTTAATATTTATTTTTATGTTACTTGACTGTAAGGAAAATTCATTTTGTTGTCTCTAATATGAGATAATGACAATAAATTAAATACAATACAATACAATACAACAATATGGAGTATTGTGTTAAGTTCTGGGCACCATGTTATAGGAAAGATGTTGTTAAGCTGGAAAAGGCGCAGAAAAGATTTATTAGGATGTTGCCAGGACTCGAGGGCCAGAGCTATATGGGAGAGGTTGAGCAAGCTAGGACTCTATTGCTTGGAACGCAGGAGGACGAGGGGTGATCTTGCGGAGGTGTACAAAATCATGAGAGGAATAGATCGGGTGGGCGCACAGAATCCCTTGCCCAGAGTAGGGGAATCGAGAACCAGTTGACATCGTTTTAAGATGAGGTGAGAAAGATTTAATAGAAACCTGAGGGGTAACTTTTTTACTCTGTCTACACAGTACCACAAAAATGCGACTGCCTCTTATCATCAGTTACACTCACATGACTGCCCCTTATCTCATGAGGGATGTCATCGTTGTCTCTGAATGCATTTCATTGTCTCTGTACTGTACACTGACAATGACAATTAAATTGAATCTGAATCATCCTGCTCCTACTGAGGTGTAACCTTTTTGGCTTTCTCCAGAACTGGTTCCAATGCCCCAAGAATCTAAATCTCTCTCTGCCCCATCTCTCCCGCCATGCATTCATCTGTATCTCCGGAGATTACAACCTCCTTAAAAATCTGGCAGCATAATGTTATCATGTTCGCCACTTGTGGCGTTGGTTCATAAATGGATCACGATCTCTGGTGGTCTCAGATCCCCTCTCTGCACCTCAACCCTTTCCCAGATCTTCAGCAGCCGCTCAGTGCTATCCTTGACCTTGGCACCATTGGGAGGCCCTCGTTCTCCTGGAAAAACAATGAAGTTGAATTTTTGGGTTCAAATTACATTTGCATCTGCCTTTTTTTTTTTAACCCCTTAACAGTGCAGACTTAGGGCAACTGCTTTTAAAACCAATCTGCAGTGCTTCCCCTAAAATGAAGAAGGACGTAGAGATATCCTGACAGAGATTGCTTCAGTTGCCTTCAGTGTGAGACAGTGGCAAAGTTTAAATGGGAGCAATGATTAAAATCTTTTTAAAGAAAGAAATTTATTTATGGGCAGGAAATAGTTAGCAGTCGGCGTCTCCAGAAATAGACAAGTTCTCAAATGCATTGCAGCAGAAATACAAGCAGCTCTTCTTGGTGTATCATTCTGAGGCCCAAAGTTCAATAATTACCAGTTGATACACACCTTGTCACCCACCAGCACTCCCAATAATGCCAAGAAATCCTCCGACTCCCATTTATTAAACGCATCCCTTTGGTATGGATGTGAAGTATATTCCAACAGCTCTACTCCCTTTTTCCCCCACATTCCCCCTGACTAAGTTGATACGATTCGGGAAATCATTCACGTCTTTCGAGTGGAACTTTCACTTGTGGAAAGAAATATTCATGAACGGGTGCTCTCTCTTAATTAACGGCAACAGCCCCGGACTTCAGTTCTGCAGAGCACCAGCAGATGGCACCGCTGGAACCAAACAGCACAGGGCTGCTTGGATCTTGTCGGTTGATGATTTTGTTGTGTGTGCCATTAAGTTTGCTCTGCTGTGTTCGAAACCTGATCATCCTTCATCATCAGGCAACACCTGCAGAGTGGCATCCGCCTCATGTCCAATGCATTCATTCAGAACAAACACAGAACATGTGTAGGAAATTGACACAAAATGCTGGAGTAACTCAGCGGGTCAGGCAGCATCTCTGGAGGAAAGAAATAAGTGACGTTTCGGGTTGGTTTGAGTAGGAAGGGTTGAGTAAACCAAGGAGATGCAGAGTGAGCGGTCTGCAGAAAACGGGAAGGGATTGGGATGATGAGAGATGACAGCTACGTTCCCCTTGAAGGTGGCAAAAATGATGGACAACAATGTGTTGGGTGTAGACACAAAATGCTGGAGTAACTCAGTGGGTGAGGCAACATCACTGGAGAGAAGAAATGGGCGACGTTTCGGTTCGAGACCCCTCTTTAGATCTGTTGGGTGTGGTGAGGTGAAAGGTAAAGATCTGTGTAACTCTATTCTTGTCCGACTGGGGAGAGGGAGAATGAGATCTCAACTATGGGAGTGACGGGTCTGAGATGCATCTACCGCAGCAGGGGAAAATCACGTCTACTTAAGAATGGGATAGAAACATAGAAACATAGAAATTAGGTGCAGGAGTAGGCCATTCGGCCCTTCGAGCCTGCACCGCCATTCAATATGATCATGGCTGATCATCCAACTCAGTATCCCGTACCTGCCTTCTCTCCATACCCTCTGATCCCCTTAGCCACAAGGGCCACATCTAACTCCCTCTTAAATATAGCCAATGACCTGGCCTCGACTACCCTCTGTGGCAGAGAGTTCCAGAGATTCACCTCTCTCTGTGTGAAAAAAGTTCTTCTCATCTCGGTTTTAAAGGATTCCCCCCTTATCCTTAAGCTGTGACCCCTTGTCCTGGACTTCCCCAACATCGGGAGCAATCTTCCTGCATCTAGCCTGTCCAACCCCTTAAGAATTTTGTAAGTTTCTATAAGATCCCCTCTCAATCTCCTAAATTCTAGAGAGTATAAAACAAGTCTATCCAGTCTTTCTTCATAAAATGATCTTGGATGGCCCAGAGTGGATCCAACATTCTAACTGGTTTGTTGGGGAATGGGGGGTGAATTGACAACTATTCTACACATACCAAGAGTGAAAAGTCACTCTGCTTATCTGTGTATTTTTTATTATATGCGTGAGGCTGAATCACTGCCTGTCAGTAGATGCAAAGTTGCCTCATCAATTCAGTGGGGAAAGGGTGAGTGAGTTTAGTTGCTGCGTGCGGTAGAGTGAGAGATAGGCAGCATCAGCTCCCAACTAACGGCAACTGACAGAATCGTCATCCCTTGGATTAGACAGAAAAAAATAATCTTCGTGCTAGAGTCATTCTTATGATTATAAGCGTGATAAACGGTTGCAATCTTACTATCCACTGTTTCAAAGCCAGCTATTAAATGTTAAAAATACCCCCAGAGAATTTTTAAAATTACATATGGAATGGAACTGTGGCCACAAAGTCAGATTGCTAAAGAAAATCATAGACTCAGGTCGACAAATTTCCCTTTCCCTGGATCATCCAACCATTACCAACCACTCCTAGTAATCACTGACCCATCACAACTCGTATAGAGAGAACTGGTCACACCCCCTACCTCTGGAGAAACATAGAAACATAGAAAATAGGTGCAGTAGGCCATTCGGCCCTTCGAGCCTGCACCGTCATTCAATATGATCATGGCTGATCATCCAACTCAGTATCCTGTACCTGCCTTCTCTCCATACCCCCGAATCCCTTTAGCCACAAGGGCCACATCTAACTCCCTCTTAAATATAGCCAATGAACTGGCCTCAACTACCTTCTGCGGCAGAGAATTCCAGAGATTCACCACTCTCTGTGTGAAAAAAGTTTTCCTCATCTCGGTCCTAAAAGATTTCCCCCTTATCCTTAAACTATGACCCCTTGTTCTGGACTTCCCCAACATCGGGAACAATCTTCCTGCATCTAGCCTGTCCAACCCCTTAAGAATTTTGTAAGTTTCTATATGATCCCCCCTCAATCTTCTAAATTCTAGAGAGTATAAACCAAGTCTATCCAGTCTTTCTTCATAAGACAGTCCTGACATCCCAGGAATCAGTCTGGTGAACCTTCTCTCTCTGTACTCCCTCTATGGCAAGAATGTCTTTCCTCAGATTAGGAGACCAAAACTGTACGCAATACTCCAGGTGTGGTCTCACCAAGACCCTGTACAACTGCAGTAGAACCTCCCTGCTCCTATACTCAAATCCTTTTGCTATGAGAGAAGGAATGGGTGATGTTTCAGCTCGAAACATCACCCATTCCTTCTGCCCAGAGATGCTGCCTGTCCCGCTGAGTTACTGCAGCATTTTGTGTCTATCTTCAAGACAGGTCACTTTACGTTTCTGGGGGGGTCGGAATAATTGAGGTATCCCTGATGCAGATGGGGACAGAAGAGTGTTGATGTCAGAGGTGGAAAATACCTCAAGTCACGGCAACCATTTGCCACGCAAGCCCAAGAGCTGCTCTGCACAACACCGTCTGATGCTTCTAAAGCCACCTGGGTCAAGACGAGGTGGAGAGACCAGTGGAAGTCAGCAGAACCATCTAGGCTACACCATTACATCAATGACCCCATGGACGTCCCTGGCCAGGACCTGCCCCAAAAGCAGTGGACAACCCTCAACCGCTTGAGGACAGGCGTCGGACGCTATGGAGTAGCGATGAAGAGGTGGGGCCTCATGGACAGCGGCTCCTGCGAGTGTGGGGACCCAACACAGACAGTGGAGCACATCGTCACCAGTTGCCCCAAACACCGGCCACCGAATGGTGAACAAGGTCTGATTGACCTGGACGATGACACGTTGGCCCGGCTCGCCTCAACGGAGCTGCAGGTCTAAAAGACATACGACAGAAGAAGAAGAAGAAGGTGGAAGATGTCACTGAAGACTGTGGCCAGTTGATTTGCGCATGATTTCAGTATCCTTTCAGGAAGCCCATCTGGGGAAAACATGCTTTCCGAGAGTTTACCTTCCTGACAGCAGAAGTCTTCTGCTGCCGAGATGTATGAGGCAGAGGGAAGGTGCGGGGAGAAAGCCGTGTACCCAGGTGGAACTTCCTCTTTCTGTTCAAATCGGGCGGAAAAGCCATTGAACTCATGCGGTAGAGATTCATCATTGCCATAGATCGCCCTGGAGTTGCGATTGTAGCCCATTATGGTATTCATGCCCTGCCATAGTTGCCTGGCATCTTGTGATTGAATTGAGTCTCCGGCCTGTAATCATATCCACACACGAGTGCCCTTGAACAAGAACCACACTGTGTTCACTTGGAGCCTTCAGTGACTGGCGGCACTACAAGCACTGACGTGTTTTATAGTTGCCAGGAGTAATATTATAAATGTGTTTGTTTCTCTTTATTTTGTTCAAAGTTTTCGATGAAATGAGAACAGAACCACATAAGATCAAACTTTGACATTCAACTCCTGGTCTTGAAGAGTTATAGAGTCACACAGCATGGAAACAGGCCCTTCTGCCCGACTTAACCATGCCGACCAAGGTGCTCCGTGTATACGGAGCACCTTGGTCAGCATGGGTAAGTTGTGTTTGGCCCATATCCCTCTCAAGTTTTCCTATCCATTTACCCGTCTTGATTAAAATTGATGTCCTGCTCTCTCAAGATCTTTTCCCTAAGCACAGCTTGTTCTTCTCATCGGCGTGTAACGAGGTACACTTTGACACTGTGCAGACTCCCTTGTGATTATTTCATGTTCCGCAGTCTCGGGAGGTACAGGTGTTGTGCCAGTGCTGAGCCAGAGCTTTTACACAACATGGTTCATGTCTGAAGAAGTTGGCACTGTCTGCAAATCTCCAAAACCAGTGGGCTTCCACTCTCCGCGAGTCACTGCATACAAAAGCACCCGGATCTTCTTCAAAGGGAATGGAGGGTTATGGTACGAGTGCAGGCAGGTGGGACTAAGGGGAAAAAAATTTGTTCGGCATGGACTTGTAGGGCCAAGATGGCCTGTTTCCATGCTGTAATTGTTATATGGTTATATGGTTAAAGGAACTCAGCCAAACAGCAAATGGTAGAACATGGGAGCAAACACGAGTGATGCAGTGAGAAAGGGATGGAGATAGAGGAAACAATCAGGGAATTTCACATTTGCAACTTTTGCACAGATTTGGGAATAGTACATCAGAATGACATGCTAAACAAAGGTAACTGAGAATTAAATAGCCCCAACATCATTGGTTAATGCCATCAGTGCCTTGGTTAATGCTAGAAATGCCTTCAGATTTCCCCGGCATGCTCTTGGAATATTGCACATTTTATAGTCATAGAGTCTTACAGCAGGGAAACAGGCTCTTCGGCCCACTTGCCAACACTGGTTAACATGTCCCATCTACACTAGTCCCACGTTTGGCCCATATCCCTCTAAATCTATCCTATCCATGTACCTGTCGAAAAAGTGTAATATTTACAAAGTAATGACCATAAAGATAAAGGAGGAAGAAAAATTACTGGGGTGATATCACATTTCTCCTCCAAAGTGCAAGTGAAGATAAAATCGTAAGAAACATCAACATCATTTTGGATTTCATGATTAGTATTGTAGAATTTGGGAATAAACAGGTTGTTATGGATTTCCTCAGATAAATAGTTGGGTCTACCGTTACACACAGGGACACAAGAAAATCGGTATTGCCACAAGGTCAATAGACAATAGGTGCAGGAGTAGGCCATTCGGCCCTTCGAGCCAGCATCGCCATTCAATGTGATTATGGCTGATCATCCACAGTCAGTACCCCGTTCCTGCCTTCTCCCCATAAACCCTGACTCCGCTATCTTTAAGAGCTCTATCTCTCTCTTGAAAGCATCCAGAGAACCAGCCTCCACTGCCTTTGAGGCAGAGAATTCCACAGACCCACAACTCTCTGTGTGAAAAAGTTTTTCCTCATCTCCGTTGGAAAAACTATCATAAGTGATAGGAGTAGAATTAGGCCATTCGGCTCAACAACTCTACTCCGCCATTCAACTATGGCTGATCTATCTCTCCCACCTAACCCCATTCCCCTGCCTTCTCCCCATAACCCCTGACACCCATGCTAATCAAGAATCTATCTATCTCTGCCTTAAAAAATATCCATTGACTTGGCCTCCACACCCTTTTGTAGCACAGGACTGGACCATCGGATCGTTCAAACCATCGATCTGATCATGATTGATCCATACTGGCCTCAATGCCTCTTCTGTGCCATTACTTCATACCCCTTTATTCCTCGGTCTATCAAATATGTTTCCACCTCCACTTTAGATTCTTCTAATGTTCCACCTTCTACCATCGAGTCGACGCGGAGAATTCAAGAGATTCACCACCATCTACGCACTTCAGTTTTAAATGACCATCCTCTTATCTTGTTGATATGACTCCTTGTTCAAAAGTCTCCCACCAGTGAAAACATACTAACTTCCACCCTGTCAAGCTCTCTTAGGATCTTATATGCTTGAATCAAGTCAACCTGTATTCTTCTAAACACCCCTGAATACCGTCTTGAACTATTTAGTCACTCTGGGAAGGAGTAAAGTGAAGAGTTTTGGGTATCTCATTAAATAAACTATTTTATAATTATGAAAAACAGGCAGAGACCATTCCCTGTAATAGATAAGTTGACGATGTTAATTAGGATTAGTTAATGGTTTCTTTCACAGTTTTGGGATAAGGGGGAAGTATTTTAGGACCGAGAAGAGAAGAATATTTTTCACACAGAGAGTGGTGAATCTCTGGAACTCTCTGCCACAGAAGGTAGTTGAGGCCAGTTCATTGGCTATATTTAAGAGGGAGTTAGATGTGGCTAAAGGGATCAGGGGGTATGGAGAGAAGGCAGGTACAGGATACGGAGTTGGATGATCAGCCATGATCATATTGAATGGCGGTGCAGGCTCGATGGGCCGAATGGCCTACTCCTGCACCTATTTTCTCTGTGTCTTTGTGTCTATCATTCGACCCATCAAATCTACTCCGCCATTCAATCATGGCTGATCTATCTCTCCCTCCTAACCCCGTTCTCCTGCCTTCTCCCCATAATCCCTGACACCCGTACTTATCAAGAATCTATCTATCTCTGCCTGGTCTACTCCTGCACTTATTTCCTATGTTTCTATGTTTCTATGTTTATGATCATGTATACAAACGTACAGTGAAATACTGTTTTTTGCCGACAACTCAGCAACTTTCACCATAAATGAGCACTATTCCCCCCCCTCCCCGGTTAGACCAGAATGTACAGAACAGCCCACTGAGTCTGTACGCAAGAGGCACCATGAGGATGAAGAGAAAGATGAGGAGGACATGGAGAGCTCTGCCAGGTGGGAGCTGTTGACAGAAAGAGAGAATGTTTCATAATATTTAAAATGGAAATAAATTGGAGGCGAGTGAAGTGCGGCCAATTTTATTGCATTTCTGTACATTAATGGAATTGAGGGGTGGAGGGACAGTGCAGGAAAATGGTGCTGAGGTAGATCAGCCTGGGTTTTGATGAATGACAGAGCCAGCTCAGGGGACCAGATGGCCTCCTTCTTCTTTTATGTTCGTCTGTGTTTAACACGGGCGATCAACATCTCTTGACTTTATTGTCTCTAGCACGCAGAAGGTGCATGAAGGAATTCAGGGATTCATAGAAACATAGAAAATAGGTGCAGGAGTAGGCCATTTGGCCCTTCGAGCCTGCACCGCCATTCAATATGATCATGGCTGATCATCTAACTCAGTATCCTGTACCTGCCTTCTCTCCATACCCCCGGATCCCTTTAGCCACAAGGGCCACATCTAACTCCCACTTAAATATAGCCAATGAACTGGCCTCAGATTCAGATTCAGATTCAATTTTAATTGTCATTGTCAGTGTACAGTACAGAGACAACGAAATGCATTAAACAACGAAATGCATTGTTCACCATTCACCACTCTCTGTGTGAAAAAGTTTTCACAAGTTTTTAAGTGACAGCTAAAGACAGATATAAGCTAACTTGTTCCTTCGTTCTTTCTCAGACCTGAAACACGATCTCTTGTTTTCTGTCCGCAGATGCGGCCTGCTCTGCTGAGTATTTCCAGCTTATTTTGCTTCTATTAAAGGCAAAGATTCCCAGGTCTGGTTACCTTTGGAGGCCATGGGGATTATCATAGAGGCTAGATGGGCCATATTGGGTGGCAGGCACCTCACAGGCAGAAAGGTGACCAGGTGCAGGAGCAGGAAAAGATGGGACATTTTAGGGGACGGGGTATGTGTCACTGTGAAGCTGACCTTCAGCTGTGGAGGCGGCTCCAGCAATGGAGACAGCTGAAGGAGTGTGACCTAGGCAATAGCTGCAACAGGTGGGGACTACCCTGCAGATATAGTAAAGCATAGCAATGCAGTCATTACAGATAATTCCTTTGTTCGAGCAGCAGACAGGCATTCTCGTAAACATCACAGTTAATACCCGAAGCTTCATTGTTTCCTTGGTACCAGGATAAAGGATATCATGGAGAGGGTGATGGATATTATCAAGGGAAAGGATGTGACACAAATATGGTACATTGTAGATATTAATGACATAGAGAGGCCAAATATTGAGGTTCTATGAACAGACTTTCAGCAGAGTGGGAAAAAGTCAAAAAGTAAGGTCACAAAGGTAGTCTCGACCCAGAACGTCACCCATCCCTTCTCTCCAGAGATCCTGCCTGTCCAGCTGAGCTACTCCAGCTTTTTGTGTCTATCTTCGGTGTAAACCAGCATCTGCAGTTCCGTCCTACACATCACAAAGGTAGTGGTCTCTGGATTAGTGCTACTGCTATGTTCTATAGCAAGAGTGGAAACAGGAACAATGATGCCTTGTTTGAGGCACAATCCTGGAAGAAGGTGTGTCAGATTCTTCGGGCATTAAGATTCATTCTGAAGCAGGGACAAAGTACTCGAGGGATGGATTGCAGATCCATGGGACTGCAAAGAAAAAAGTTTGTCCAGTGAGGTTCACTAATGAGATTAGAGAGGGATTAAAGTTAAACAGCAGGGGGATGATCACCAGCATGTGAGGAATAATATGTGTAAACAAGAGAGAGTGCAGCCTAGCACCAGAGTAGGAAGTACTAGCGATTAGAGATCTAGGAAGGATTAGAGGCCTAGGATGGATTAAGGAGACTATGAAGATAGACACAAAAAGCTGGAGTAACTCAGCGGGACAGGCAGCATCTCTGTTTAACTCGGTTTTTTGTGTCTATCTTCGGATTAAACAAGCATCTGCAGTTCCTGCTTACACAAGAAGAATATGAAGACAGGTTCAGACTCCATGAAGATAAATATACAAAGAGTATTGAATAGGCATGGGAGA
This sequence comes from Leucoraja erinaceus, assembly GCF_028641065.1. NCBI lineage: Eukaryota > Metazoa > Chordata > Chondrichthyes > Rajiformes > Rajidae > Leucoraja > Leucoraja erinaceus. The sequence goes on from NC_073382.1 coordinate 9,950,923, forward strand.
ATATGATGTAATAAAGGACACATGTTCTTAAAAGTGGTACATGCTTAATATTCACGTTCAAAGTGATCATAAACTATAGGGAATGGTAAAAGGGAGATAGGTGGCACGATTGACTAGGGAAAATATTACAGTGTCGTAAACAGAGGATCTCCTTTAAGGAGAAAGAGCAAAATCAATTTGGTTACAGCTTGGGTGTAAAAGGGGCATAAGGAGTATTCCATTAATCTCCCGATACTGAGATCTGGATCCCTTTATAGATCTGTAAAAACAGATTATGTTTAACTAATTGATTCTTTGATGCAGCAACAGAGAAGGAAATGTACTTTCTTTATGGATTTTAAGACAAAGTACTAGATCAAAGCTGGTTAACAAAATTGAGACCAATGAATTAGGAGTGTTACATTGATTAATTGGCTTAAGGCCAGCAAACAATTACTTGTGGTCAGAGGTTGCTTTTTGGACTGAGGTTGATAAAAACATAGACACATGGAAAAATAGGTGCAGGAGTAGGACATTCAGCCCTTCGAACCAGCACCGCCATTCAATATGACCAGGGCTGATCATCTAAAATCAGTACCTCATTCCTACTTTTTTCCCATATCCCTTGATTCCTTTAGCACTAAGAGCTAAATCTAACTCTTTTTAATACATTCAGTGAATTGGCCTCCACTGCCTTCTGTGGCAGAGAATTCCACAGATTCACAACTCTCTGGGTGAAAAGAATGTTCCTCATCTCAGTCCCAAATGGCCTACTCATTATTCTTAAACTGTGACCCCTGGTTCTGGAGTCCCCCAACATCGGGAACATTTTTCCTGCATCTAGCCTGTCCAATCCTTTAAGAATTGTATATGTTTCTATAAGATATCCTCTCATCCTTCTAAATTCCAGTGAATACAAGTCCAGTCGACCCATTCTTTCATCATATGTCAGTCCCGTAAACCCGGGAATTAACCTGGTGAACCTACGCTGCACTCCCTCAATAGCAATAATGTCCTTCCTCAAATTAGATCAAAATTGCACACAATACTCCAGGTGCAGTCTCACCAGGGCCCTGAACAACTGCAGTAGGACTTCCTTGCTACTAAACACAAATCCTCTCACAATGAAGGCCAACTTAGCTTTCTTCACTGCCTGCTGTACCTGCATGTTTACTTTCAGTGATTTATGTACAAGCACACCCAGGTCACCCACCCCTTTTCCTAATCTGACACCATTCAGATAATAATCTGCCTTCCTGCTCTTGCCACCAAAGTGGATAACCTCACATTTATCCACATTATACTGCATCTGCCATCAATCTGCCCACTCAGCCAACCTATCCAAGTCACCCTGCTGCCTCATAGCATCCTCATCGCAGCTCACACTGCCGCCCAGATTTGTGTTATCCGCAAACTTGGAGATGTCGCATTTAATTTCCTCGTCTAAATCGTTAATATATATTGTAAATAACTGGGGTCCCAGCACAGAGCGTTGTGGCATCCCACTAATCACTGCTGGTGACAATGGTAGACCATGAGGGTCAGTGCTCAGACCACTGCCGTATTGATGATGTAAATAATGGTTTTGAAATACTGGATAAAAACTCAACATTTGCCAATGATACAAAACCTGATGGTAAATAAATTGGCAGAGGGGTGCCGATTTCAATGAGGTGAGCATTTAGGGCAGAAGAGAAGCAGATGAAAATTTAATGCAGGCAAGAGTGAGATGTTACATTTTGGTGGAAGAGATGGATGATACAATTTGGACTTAATGGCATAGTTTTAAAGAAGCTTTTTCCCCCAAGATGAACATGTCAAAGACTGGAGGGCATAACTTTAAGATGAGTAGGGCAAAGGTTAAAGGAGATGTGCGGGGCAAGTTTTTTTTACACAGAATGTGGTGTTGCCTGGAATGTGCTGCTAGGGGTAGCGGTGGAGACAGACACAACAGTGGAGTTAAAGAGGCTTTTAGATCGGCACGTGGATGTGGATTATATGCAGGCAGAGCAGAGTAGTTGATCTCGGCATCATGTTTGGCACAGACATTGTGGGAGATAAAGCCTGTCCCTATGCTGTACTGTTTTATGTTCCATGAAACTGCAGAAACACAATGGGCTGTGGACGGGAGATGTTGAGAGAATACAAACCATCTGCGTTCTTTGACTTCATGATCTGAGGTTCTAAGTGCAAGAGCATGGAAGTTATGCCGAACCTTTTATAAATGTGACCAAGTCTATAGTTATAACTACTACTTCTAGTCATCACACTTGAGTAAGTCCTTGAGGGAAGAATGTTTCTAGGATAAGGGGTTGCAGTTACAAGATTAGAGAGTTGTTGTTCTTGGTCCGTAAAAAAAAATTGCAGGGGGATGTAACATGTCGGTTAAGGCCCATGAAACAATAGCATGTTATCATAGTGAATGACAAAATTGGTTCAATGAGTTAAGTGGCATATTCGTGCTTCCAAGGCAGCCAATTTGCACACATCAAATATCATACAGCAACAAGATAAATTATCAACAATTCAACATCTTGTGGACATACTCAGTAGATCAAGCCCATCTTGCCATAGAGGGAGTACAGAGAAGGTTCACCAGACTGATTCCTGGGATGTCAGGACTTTCATATGAAGAAAGACTGGATAGACTCGACTTGTACTCACTAGAATTTGGAAGATTGAGGGGGAATCTTATAGAAATTTACAAAATTCTTAAGGGGTTGTACAGGCTAGATGCAGGAAGATTGTTCCCGATGTTGGGGAAGTCCAGAACAAGGGGTCACAGTTTAAGGATAAGGGGGAAATCTTTTAGGACCGAGATGAGATAGGACATGGATAGGTGACATTGAATCAGATTGAATCTGAAGAAGGGTACCAACCCGAAATGTCACCTATCCATGTCCTCCAGAGATGCTGCCTGGCCCGCTTAGTCACCTATCTTAGGACCGAGATGAGGAAAACGTTTTTCACACAGAGAGTGGTGAATCTGTGGAATTCTCTACCACAGAAGGTAGTTGAGGCCAGTTCATTGGCTATATTTAAGAGGGAGTTAGATGTGGCCCTTGTGGCTAAAGGGATCAGGGGGTATGGAGAGAAGGCAGGTACAGGATACTGAGTTGGATGATCAGCCATGATCATATTGAATGGCGGTGCAGGCTTGAAAGGCCGAATGGCCTACTCCTGCACCTATTTTGTATGTTTCTATGATTCTATGTGTAAAGCAAGAGGGTTTCAGGTAATATTCTACTGAGTATTGCAAGTATTTTCTGGTTTTATTTCAGATTCACTGCATCTGGTGCTTCTTGCTTCGGGGAATGGTGCTCTTGGGCTGACAATCAAATAGTCTGTGTTGTTTTTCCCCCGAGATTTATTCCTGACTGCAGATTATTTTAACATGAATGCATTTGGTTCAGCACCAAGCCACGACCAATCTCTTGGTCAATCTCCATCTCAATTCAGCCCGTTGTCAGATTAGTTATTGCCATTCAACATAACTGAAGTAAAATGTTGTTCCACAGCCAAACCACCATAGAATGGTTTGATGTTAGTCCTGTTCACACTTGTGTATTGGCACATTGATAGAGAGCAGATTACAAGAGCAGCTTGCATTATTGGACCACGTAGATTGTATTTCACAGCTGCGACAGGCAAGGAGTAAATTCCAAGAATCAATAGTTTCACATTTATTGGTTCTTTAATTTCCTACTTCTGATAATTGATCTGCTAAACGGAACTCAAATCAGATAACCATTACAAAAACTTGAAGCTGCGGGCTATGGAGGAAGACTACTATCCCATTACACCAAACAACTTCCTTATATAAAGCTCAACAAATAGGAACATTAGTTTCAGTATCAGTTAACTGTGAACTTGTATGTTCCAATAGCAAGTCCACTGTTGACAAACATTCTGCTAAGATTAGAGTCATGCAGCATGAAAACAGGGCATTCAGCCCATGCCAACCAAAATATCCCATCTAAGCTAGTACATGTTGAATTTACAATTTTGTTAACTGTCTCCTCCCCTTCCTTTCTCTCCCTCAGAAGGGTTTCAGCCCGAAACGTTGCCTATTTCCTTCGGATAGATGCTGCTGCACCCGCTGAGTTTCCTCCAGCATTTGTTGTTTTCTAGCATCTGCAGTTCCTTCTTAAACACCATTTACATGTGTTTGGCCGAGATCCCTCTAAACTTTTCATGTCCAATTACCTGTCCAAATGTCTTTTAAATGATGTTATAATACCTACCTCCTGACCTACATAGTATACTACCTCCTCTGGCAACTCATTCCATATACCCATCACCGTCAGAGTGAAAAAGCTGCCCCTCAGGTTCCTATTAAATCTTTCCCCTCTCAACTTCAACCTATGTCCTCTGGTTCTTGATTACCCTATCTGTGGTAAAAGACAGTGCATTCACCCTATCTATTCCCCTCATGAATTTCTCGACCTCTATAAGATCACCCCTCAACCTGTGCTCCAAGGAATACATTTCTCGCCTACCCAATCTTTCCTTGTAGCTCAGGCTCTCGAGTCCAGGCAACATTCTTGTAAATCGTCTCTGCATTCTTTCCAGTTTAATGACATCCTTCCTATAGCAGGGTGGCCAAAACCCAATACAATACTCCGAATGCAGCCTCACTAACGTCTTGTACAATTGTCACATATTGTTTCAATTTCTTGTTGAATTTTTACACATTTCAAGAGTGAAGAATAAGACTGTATATATTCTACACATGCCGTGACCCCTGGCACATTAGTTGTTTGTTAAATGTCACCAACTATGTTCCTTTTATCAAACTGCAACGGGAATACCAGTACCCTCTTACTATGCATTACATCAAAATATATAATATAGGATGTTTACAGGAATGATCCCAGGAATGAGTGGGTTAACATATGATGAGCATTTGACAGCGCTGGGCCTTTACTTGCTCGAGTTTAGAAGAATGAGGGGGGACTTCATTGAAATGTACAGAATAGTGAAAGGCCTGGATAGAGTGGATGTGGGGAGGATGTTTCCACTAGTGAGAGAGTCTGGGACTAGAGGTCGTAGCCTCAGAATTGAAGGACGTTCCTTTAGGAAGGAGATGAGGAGGAATTTCTGCAGTCAGAGGGTGGTGAATCTGTGGTGAGTTCTTTGACACAGAAGTCTGTGGAGGCCAAGTCAATGGATATTTTTAAGGCAGAGATAGAAAGATTCTTAATTAGGATGGTATCAGGGGATATGGGAGAAGGCAGGAAAATGGGGTTAGGAGGGAGAGACAGATCAGCCATGATTAAATGGCGTAGACTTGATGGGCCGAATGGCTTAATTCCTCTCCCATCACTTATGACCTTATCACATTATGAGAATGCAGTACAGATGGAAGACCAGTATCAGATCTACTATCATTCTCGATATGGAAATGGGAGTCAATGGAAGAGACAAACAGTTTCAAGGTCCTTATGACGTCAATATATAAGCTTCTGCTTTAAATAGTTATCATTTCCATGTACCTGCGCATCAATACTCATCTCCATGGGTGACCTCTCTTCCCATTTGTTTGTTCCTGATAATGAAGTACTGTTTAGGAGCACTAATAGATAACAGCTAAATGACATAGACATAGACACAGAAAATAGGTGCAGGAGGAGGCCATTCGGCCCTTTGAGCCAGCACCGCGATTCATTGTGATCATGGCTAATCGTCCCGTATCAATAACCCGTGCCTGCCTTCTCCCCATATCCCTTGACCCCACTAGCCCCTAGAGCTCTATCTAACTCTCTCTTAAATCCATCCAGTGATTTGGCCTCCACTGCCCTATGTGGCAGGGAATTCCATAAATTCACAACTCTCTGGGTGAAATTTTTTTTTCTCACCTCAGCCTTAAATGACTTCCCCTTTATTCTAAGTGGTTGAAATTGGTAACTTGGTAACTGCTGTTACTAAAACTATTTTTACGAGACACTGTTTTTCTTAAAATACTTGGAATGTTCTTAAAATTCTCTCACATTGTCCAGATTCCCCCCCCCCCCCACAACCTTTGAACCCCACTGCTCGAGTATTAATTCCTTTTGTATTTAGCCCCTTAAGTTGTATCAGGCCGTGTCCTCCACTCAGCTATGCACAGTAAGAGCCCCATTACCTTTTTTGGGGTTCCTTGCCATGGTAATCAGATCCCAAGCCAGATAATGGTACAGTTATGTTATTGTTATTGTGCTGCATTCCCACAGTATAATTATATCCACTGCTTTCCTTTACATCAAGAGTTGAGTCAGCTTTCCTGGCCCGTTCCCAGTGTCCGCATGGATCAGCCAATAGGGAGGTTGAGCAATGAGAAGCAAATATAGCCCAACTTTGCTCAGGACAAGGCAGCAATGCCTCAGGATGAATATGAATGCACCCTGCCCTCCTAATTAGCTACTTCCACAGACCCACAAATGGGAATAATGGGTGAATCGCAACTGATGGTCGCTCCCAGTGATCTACTTTATGTCATGAAGGTGATGTGTGACGAGGCCAATATCTTTCCTGTTCATTCTCCACTTTCACTTTGAGATTTCATTGGGTTCCCAATACTAGTCATAGCAGGTATACAAAAATGCTGGAGAAACTCAGCGGGTGCAGCAGCATCTATGGAGCGAAGGAAAGAGGCAACGTTTCGGGCCGAAACCCTTCTTCAGGGTGAAACCCTGAAGAAGGGTTTCGACCCGAAACGTTGCCTCTTTCCTTCGCTCCATAGATGCTGCTGCACCCGCTGAGTTTCTCCAGCATTTTTGTGTACCTTCGATTTTCCAGCATCTGCAGTTCCTTCTTAAACACTAATCATAGCAGGTTCTAGACAGGAGGTACAAGAAATAGAAGCCCGATGTTTCAAACCTGAGGTAAAGGTGAAGGAAGAAAGATTTATTAGGAATCTGAGGGGTAACCTTTTTCACACAAAGGATGTTGGGTGCATGAAATTAGCTGCCAGAGGAGGTAGTTGCAATGCTTAAGAAACAAGTAGACGGGTACATGGATAGGACAGGTTTAGAGGGATATGGACCACACCCAGGCAGGTGGGACTGGTGTAGATGGAGTATAATGGTAGATGTAGATGGATGTGTTGTGCGGAGTGGGCAGGTTGGGCTGAAGGGTCTGTTGCTGTGCAGTATCACTCTATGAGTCTGTGACCTGGTTTCTATTTCAGAGCATGGAACTTGTACCACCAGGTTACAGAACCATTTCAGAACCTCATAAGTGCCTCATCCCTGAAACATCAACCTATTTTTCCTATTTTTATTTCAAATTGGGTGGGGTCACATATTTCAGCCTCTCTCTCTGCCAAATTATGTGGTCTCATCAAGAGCAGACATAGATGAATATAACTGTCCGCAGTAGCCCTGAACAACGGTAAGGACTTATCAGCCAATTTCCTTTATCTTTGTTACTTTTTTGCATATCTTTCGTTCATTGTTCTTTATCTCCCCAAATCACCGTCTACATCTCTAGTTTCCCTTATCTCTAACCAGTCTGAAGAAGGGTCTCGACCCGAAACGTCACCCATCCCTTCTCTCCATAGATGCTGCCTGTCCCGCTGAGTTACTCCAGCTTTTTGTGTCTATCTAAGGTTTCATGTGTGTTGTTGCTGGATAAAGGCAAGATCATGCTCAGTTCTGAAGGTCCAAGGATGTCTTGCTAACGAAAACAACCGCAAGAGTGAGAACTTTACTGGCTCAGGTGTAATTATATCCCACAAATAGATTGGGCTCCTTTCTCAAAGATGTCATTGATCATAGTTATGTAGATCTTCCTCTTCCCAGAGCCTGTTGTAATATCTATCGTATTTTGTGCATTTATCAAAATATATTCCAGAGCCTGAAACAGCCTGATGAACCATATGATGAGCATTGGATGACACTGGCCATGTACTTCGCTGGAGTTTAGGGGGATGAACCTCCCTGCTCATCACCAAATTATGTAAAAATACCTTCCATGGTGACTCTACTAGGCTAACAAAGCCACATTTTTCATCCTTTCCCCAGGGGCACCAACTGTGACATTTAGACCTAGAGCGGGGCCGTACATCGCCTGGCACGGCCTAAAAATGGCCGTGGAACTAACCATCGCCCGCCTGGGGCTTCAACATCGGGCTTCAACATCGGGAGAAAAATGGAGAGCAGGCGAGAGAAACAGAGTTTCGTTTGAGCCTTACTGAGGTTCAAATGACCAAAAATATTGTAATGTATTGTATTGTATTGTATTGTATTGTATGCCATGGTGAAACAGTGGCACAGTGCTCGGGTCGTTGCCTTGCAGCACCAGAGACCCAGTTTCGATCCTGACTACGGATGCTGGCTGTACAGAATTTGCACGTTCTCCCTGTGACCTGCGTGGGTTTTCTCAGAGATCTTCGGTTACTTCCCACACCCCAAAGACATTAAGGTTTGTAGGTTAATTGGCATGGTATAAGTGTAAATTGTCCCGAGTGTGTGTAGGATAGTGTTAATGTGTGGGGATTGTTGGTCGGCATGGATTCGGTGGGCCGAAGGGCCTGTTTCCACGCCATATCTCTAAACTAAACTAAAAGTAATCTCAATCTGAAATTTAGACTGTGTCGTTCCCTTCACAGATGCTGCCCAATCCACGAGTTCCTCCAGCAACTCTCCCTTGTTTGGTACCGAAATATTAGTCTATTTTATGTGCTCATATCCGAGAAGCAGCATGAATCACGTGCCTTCTGATTCAGAGCCGCCAGAATTGTGTTGACATTGAAAATGGAACACGTATTAACATTGTCTATGGTTAGTTCAATGCAAATATTAGCAACTTCCTCATTTCCTTCATTAACAAATTTAAAGCTGGTTCTTTCTGATGTTTACATTACTCATGAATGTTAAGTACTTTGGCCAAAGCTGCTTTGAAATTCATGCCCTGTATTTATCATCATCCCACGGGTAATGACGGATTGTATTAAAGTGGATCGGTTGAAAGAGGCAGAAGTTGGGAGTTCAGTTCAGTTTAGTTTAGAGATACCACGCGGAAACAGCTTCTTCGACCCACCGAGTCTGCACCGACCAGCAATCCGCGCACACACACACTATCCTAAACACACTGGGGACAATTTACATTTATACTGAGGCAAGTAACCTACAAACTAGTATGTCCTTGGAGTGTGGGAGGAAAGCGAAGATCTGTGAAAAAATCCACGCAGATCACGGGCAGAACATACAAACTCCATACAAACAAGCACCCATGGTCAGGATCTAACCCGGGTTTTTGGCGTTGTAAGGCAGAACCTCCACCACTCTGCCACCGTGCTGCCCTAAGGTTAAGAAATTATTCTCCTTGGAATAATCTTTAAAATATTCTGGCCTTTCACAGTTTGTCTGTTACAATAAACTATTTCCAAATATTGTGGAATGGATATAATCAATATTCAATTATACTTAAATCCTTGGTGAAAGCTGACGTCTTTCATAAGACATCATTCGTGAAGGTACTGTAGACAATAGACAATGGACAATAGGTGCATGACCGATCCTGTTACTGCTATCCAAATGTTCGGCTATTTCATCTTTTACAATTGACTCCAGCATCTCCCTCACCACCGATGTCAGGCTAACTGGTCTATAATTCCCTGTTTTCTCTCTCCTGCCTTTCTTAAAAAATGGGATAACATTAGCTACCCTCCAATCCACAGGAACTGATGCTGAGTTTCTGGAACATTGGAAAATTATCACCAATGCATCCACGATTTCTAGAGGCACTTCCTTAAGTACTACTTGTGGAAACAATTTGTGTTTTCTAGATATTTGGCTTTGAGAAGAGTTGTGCTTTAATTTTTAATTGGGCTCAGCATGAAAATGTTGCAATCTGCATTTTATTAATATTAAAATGAAAGCAGAACTTTCTCTGCCATTCTGCTCCCACTGAACATCACTGTCATCTAATGCTTTCTTCTTTGCTGTGATTGACAGAAATAGTATGTTAACTATGTTTGCAGTTTAGTTTAGTGTAGTTTTAGCGTTACAGTGTGGAAAAGGGCTCCACGGCCCACCACCTTCACCATCAAGTCCATGAACCCATTCACACTAGTTCCATGTTATCCCACATTTGCATCCTACACACTAGGGGCAATTTACAAAAGTTAATTAACCTACAAACCTGCATGTCTTTGGAAGGTGGGAGGAAACCAGAACACCCGGAGAAACCCCATGCGGTCAGGGGGAGAACGTACAAACTCCGCACAGACAGCAGTCAAGGTCAGGATCAAACCCGGGTCTCTGGCGCTGTGAGGCAGCAGCTCTAGTACTGTGCCACTGTGCTGTCCATTTCAGATTTCATCTTGGAAGTTGGTGCCATGCAACCAGCCCCAGAGTGAACTCTATAAAGCAAAATCAAACCACACAAAGCATTGATATTCTGAGCTTTATACTTGATCTGGGCAGTTTGTTGGAGTAACAATTGTAAAGCCAGAACTGGACCAGTCAAGAGGATAAATGAACTAAGCACAGAAAGAACACTATTCAATAATCCATGCTGAAAATTGCATGTGAATGTTGAGTAGGGGTGAGATTTAAACACACTTATCAATGGTCACTGTGAGATCCTTAAGGGTTGTATTCCCTTATAAACAGAAGATTCAGGAGTTGATCTGATGGAGGTGTTTGATGATTAAAAGATTTGACAAGGCATAGAAAGAGAAAATATTTCCTCTGGTCTGGGAATCCAGAACAAATAGGTTGTTCAGAGGCTCTTCAAACAAAGTGTAATAAAAATCGAAGGTAGACAAAATGCTGGAGTCTAAAGAAGGGTTTCGGCTCGAAACGTTGCCTATTTCCTTCACTCCATAGATGCTGCCGTCCCCGCTGAGTTTCTCCAGCATTTTGTCTACCTTCGATTTTCCAGCATCTGCAGTTCCTTCTTGAACACTGTAATAAAAATCGACTTTTTTAGTTTAGAGATACAGCGCAGAAACAGGCCTTTCAGCCCATCGAGTCTTCATCGACCAGCGATCCCCGCACATTAACACCACCCTACACGCACTCGCGAAAATTTACACTTATACCAAGCCAATTGGCCCACAAACCTGTACGTCTTTGGCGTGCGGGAAGAATCCGAAGATCTCAGAGTAAACCCATGCAGTCACGGGGAGAAAGTACAAACTCCGTAGAGACAGCACCTGTAGTTGGGATTAAACCCGGGTCTCTGGCGCTGCAAGCTCTGTAAGGCAGCAACTCTACCGCTGCACCATTGTGCCACCCATACTAACCTCTCTTCAAAAAGGTCTGAGACTTTCTGAGTTGAACATGTCTCAACTGAAGCTGATATGATTTCCGTTGTACAGGAATATTGGGCATGAAAAGAACCAGACCAGGTGAATGAAGGAAAGATGCAGATCAGTGTTGAGTTTAACAGCATCACAACAGGCTCAAGGGGCTGAATAGTCTCCCCGGTTTCTTTGTTCAAGGGGAAAGTCATGTGACAATTTCATGAGGCTGTCTATTTAAAATTACAGAGGGAAATAATGTCACAACACTAGTATCATGTGACTACCAGGAAGGTAAACCCTGAGATTAGACATTGGTCTCTTTTTTCCAGTTCTTCCCATGTACCCACAATGTACCCATAATCAGTGAGCCTGTTACAATTGGTGCCATAATATCATGGGCGATTTGAGTCAGGTCCCTGTATTCCTTTATCTCAGGCAGCTTTTGTTCAAAACTTACTGGCACTCTACCCTGTTCTCCGTGCTTGAACTGCCTCATCAGTAAAACCATTGCATTTTGCAAATGTTTTCAGAACATTTCCTTTCCTTCCCCATTCTCCAGCCCTAAACTCCTGGTAGCCATATCTTACACCAAGAAACAGAAAATAGCTGCTTTGAGGAATCCTGCCTCAAAAATCGTACCAGGTTTTGAGGAGGTTTTGAATATAATTGATGAAGACAATCCAGTACGTGTCTGTCAGCAAGGCTTTTGACCAGGCCCCGCATGGTAGGCTGGTGCAGAAGGTATACGGGGTACAAGGTATTTTGGCAACTGTATCCAAAGTTAGCTTGATGGCAGGAGGCAAATTAACCAACAAAGGGAGGAATCCGAAGATCTCGGAGAAAACCCACGCGGTTACGGGGAGAACGTACAAACTCCGTACAGATAGCACCCCTAGTTGGGACCTAACCGGGGTCTTTGGTGCTGTAAGGCGCTGTAAGGTAGTAACTCTACCGCCCACAACCTCTGACTAGATGTATGTAACCAATGGTGTACTGCAAGGATCGATGCTGGTACTTTTGTTGATTGTTATATCTATAAATGACTTGTGTGAGATGAGCCATGGTCTGATGAGTGATGTTTGCTGACCACATGAAAAAATTGGTCCAATTGTAGATCGTGCTTAAAGATACAGAAGGACATGGGTCAGTTGGAAAGTTGTGCAGAGCAGTGACAGATGGAATTTAATCCAATTATGTGTGAAAATACGCAATTTGGGTTGTCTAATACTGACCAGATATAAACAGTAAATGACAGGGACCTTGGAAGCGTCGATGTACAGAGGGACCTTGGAGTGAGAGTGGATAGGGAAGTGAAGTTGGCATTTAGCTAACTTGCCTTCATACTGAGTATGAGTCGGAACATAAGACTATAAGACATGGGAGCAGAATTAGGCCATTCAGCCCACCAAGTCTGGTCTGCCCTTCAATCATGGCTGATCTATTTTTCCCTCTCCACCCCATTCTCCTGCCTTATCTCTGTAATCTTTAACACTCTTATTAATCACAAACCTAACAACCTCTGCTTTAAAGATGCCTAATGACTGGCCTCCATGGCCATCTGTGACAATTAATTCCACACATTCACCATGGAAAAAATGACGGAGTTTCATGACGGAGTGCTGGCAGACCAAGGAATCGAAGGCCAAATCTGGCAGACACACACACACACACACACACACACACACACACACACACCAAGGAATCAAAGGCCAAATCACACACACACACACACACACACACACACACACACACACACACACACACACACACACACACACACACACACACACACACACACACACACACACACACACACACACACACAGTTTAGATAGGTAGATAGATAGATAGATAGATAGATAGATAGATAGATAGATAGATAGATAGATAGATAGATAGATAGATAGATAGATAGATAGATAGATAGATAGATAGATAGATAGATAGATAGATAGATAGATCAGGCCACATTTGGAATATTGTGTGCAATTCTGGTCACCACATTACTGAATAAATGTGGGAATGCTAGAAGAGCACAGAAGAGACTCACCAGGATGTTGCCTGTGATCTTACCAAGTGTTACAAAATCATGAGCATCAGAGATAGGGCAGATATTCAGTCTTTCTCCACGGGTAGGCAAGTCTAAAACTAGAGGTCATTGGTTTATGATGAAAAGGCCTGGATCGAGTGGATATGGAGAGCGGATGTGGAGAGTCCAGGACTAAAGGTCATAGCTTCAGAATTAAGTGACCTTCTTTTAGGAATGAAATGAGGAGGAATATCTTTCATCATAGGATGGCGAATCGGTGGAATTCACTGCCACAGAAGGTTGTGGAGGCCAAGTCAATGCATATTTTTTTTTTTTTTTGCATATTTTTAAGGCTGTGATAAATAGGTTCTTGATTAGTACGAGTGTCAGGGGTTATGGGGAGATGTCAAGAGAATGGGGTTAAGAGGGAAGGATAGATCAGTCATGATTGAATGGCGGAGTAGACTTGGCCTAATTCTGCCCCTATCACTTATGAACTAAGGGAAATATTTCAAAGGAGCTCTGAGGAGCAGGTTTTTCATGTAAAAGGTGGTGGGTGTATGAAAAAAGCTGCTAGTGGAAGCATTTAAGAAATGCTTCGGCAAGCACAGGGATAGGAAAAGAACACAGGGATATGAGCCAAATGCAGGAAAATGAGACTTGTGTAGCTAGGCATCTGGGAGATGTTAGACCAAAAGGCTTGTTTCTGTGCAGTGGGACCCTCTAAGATTCTCCAAAACTATTTGAAACTGCTGTCACGTTCCCAGACTAAATTATTAACAAGGCCAAAAATGGAGTTATCTGCTCTTGTCATGAAACAGCCAAATTTTGTACCAGTCTTAAGAATGACTGGTTCCTTTAAGTAAAATTCCAGCATCAAGCCATCACTTTTCTCCCTCCTTGTACCAACATGTTTGTGCTTTGAGTTACAATGCCAGTGTATCAAGATGTAAGGAAGCAGAATGTTTATGCCATGGGTCAAATCTGAAACCATTTTCCAAATATTTTGATTTCCAATGTAAATTCAATCCCATTGGAAGGGAATCTAAACCACACCCACAGCTGCATTATACGGCACACATCTATGGTGGCAATGAATTATTTTACCTCTAAGGAATAAAGTAGAAATTTAGAAATACTTAATGAGGAAGCAGTACGGAATGGATCTCACTGAAATAAGGACTCTGCGATTGCATCTTTGTTTCTCAGCCATTATTGTATATTCTGGATTAGTTTTAGAGATGTATGCATAATCTTTTTCATTTCAACAGAGCCAAACGATTGCTCCATCGTTCAGCTGCTGGATCCTGATTTACAGTAACTAGTTTACAAAGTAAACAAATTGCTGAGAGTCTGTTTTTCTTGGCTCTAAAGACACAACAGTGACTGTAAATATATCTACGGTACAGCATGCACCAGAAAACTCCAAAACTAAAGGACATGGGCCTAAGGTGAGCGTGGAAAGATTTACAAGGGACATGGGGAGCAACTTTTTCATACATGGAACCTATAGAGGTAGGTACAATTATGACATTTAAGGGAGACTTAAACAGGTACATGGATAGGAGAGGTTTGGAGGATATGAGCTAGATGCAGGCAAGTGGGACTAGTTCAGTTAAAGATGGACGTTGGGCTGAGGAACCAGTTTCCATGCTGCATAGACTCTCTGAGAGCCTGACATATCCACTTACTCCTGTGAAAAACCACAATGTTTTACTATTAAATAGCATGTAAGATGTGTGTCTACAGATAATGTACGCTCTCATTGAAAACTCCATGGGAAGAAGTGGCGCAGTGGTAGAGTTGCTGCCTTACAGCGCCGGTTCGATGCTGACGACAGGTGCTGTCTGTATGGGGCTTGTACATTCTCCCTGTGACTGCGTGAGTTTCTCTGGGTGCTCTGGTTTCCTCCCACACACCAAGGATGTGCAGATTTGTAGAGTAATTCGCTTCTGCAAACTGTTCCTAGTGTGCAGGACAGAATTAGTGTTTGGGTGATCGCTGGTCGGCAAAGACTCGGTGGGTCAAAGGGCCTGTTTCCACGCGGTATCTCAAAAATCAAAACTAAGAGCATCAAGACAGCTGGTTGAGTCTCTACTGTTTTGGTTCTGACTCAGAGGAGTTCTGCACAATGTGCCAGAAACTGTTTTCCCTGCCACTTCACATCATTGATTGTGCAATCCAGAAATGTTTGGCTCTGAAGGAGAGATGTATTTCCAAGCTTAAAAAGGAGGTATCTGCAGGAGTTGATCAGCTAACCAGATTTCTGGGCTATCTGTACAGAACAGTTTGTGAGGGGGTTTCATTAAGCAGGAGTGGTTGATTTTCAAAGTAAATATCACTTTTCTGCATGGAACAATGAACATTGATGTTTTGGAAGGGGTTCTTCCAGACTCCCACTGTTGGCTGAACATCAGTGTAGACTAGGGATTAATGTATACTTCATAATTCATTTTTCCTACATCATAACCAGTATTTATCTCAGTGACCTTATTGCCTATTGCCATTTGAGCGATATAAACATTAATCTTGCCCGAATTAAATGAAAATGATTTATTAAGATGGCTTCTCCCTTGGCTACATTAGTAAGGTTTAATTTTCCAAATGTGATGCAATACTCAATCTCAGAAAGATACAAGACAGAAACAGGCCCTTCAGCCCACCAAGTCTGTGCCAACCAGCAGCTACCTACACCACGCTGCATAAATCCACATTGCTATAAGCTCCCTCACAGAATCTACCATATACCTATGCACTAAGGGCAATTTATAGTGGTCAGTTAACCTGCCTTTAGACTTTAGAGAAAAGGCATGGAAACAGGCCCTTCGGCCCACCGAGCCCGTGCTGATCAGCGATCACCCGTATACTAGCACCATCCTAAACACTAGGGAGAATTTACAATTTTACTGATACAAAATGCTAGAGTAACTCGGGGAATATCTCTGATACAATGGAGTCATAGAGTGATACAGCGTGGAAACAGGACCTCCGGCCCAACTTGCCCACACCGGCCAACATGTCCAGCTACACTTGTCCCACCTGCCAGCATTTGGTGCATTCAAACCTGTCCTATCCATGTGCCGGTCTAACTGCTTCTTAAATGTTGGGATAGTCCCTGCCTCAACTACCTCCTCTGGCAGCTTGTTCCATACACCCACCACCCTTTGTGTGAAAAAGTTATCCCTCAGATTCCTATTAAATAATTTCCCCTTCACCTTAAACCTATGTTCTCAGGTCCTCGATTCACCTACTCTGGGCAAACTCTGTACATCTACCCGATCTATTCCTCTCATGATCTTATACATCTTTATAAGATCACCCCTCATCCTCCTGCATTGCAAGGAATAGCATCCCAGCCTCAACCCAGACTCTTATTCCTGGCAACATCCTCATAAATCTTCTCCGTACCCTTACCAGATTGACAACATCTTTCCTATAACACGGTGCCCAGAATTGAACACAATACGCTAAATGTGGACTCACCAACGTCTTATATAACTTCTACACTCAATACTCTGGCTGATGAAGGCCAATGTGCCAAAGGCTTTTTTGATCACCCGATCTACCTGCTCTACGACACCCCTCTTCTTAGAAAGAAACATCAACATTTGCCATAACCACCAGTCATTGCAAATAAGCAAGTTGCCTCGATCTATGGTGGAGATGTATATCTTCGCTGCTGATTTTGTTGCACAACCAACAACTAAATTATTTCACTTATTAAAGGCATACGGCCTGAAATGTCTCCTATCCATGTCCTCCTGAGATGTTGCCTGACCCACTGAGTTCCTCCAGCACTTTGTGTTCTGCAGGAGATTAATGCATCTGCGGTTCCTTGTGTCTATACCCGAATTTGTGAGCGAACCAGGCTCCACAAAAAGCAGAAAGGAACATAGAGCAATACAGCATGAGAACAAGCCCTTTGGCCGGCAATGTCCGTGCCAAACATGATGCCAAGACCGACTCTTACCTGCCGGTGCATAATACATATCCCTCCATTCCCTGCATATCCACAAGTCTCTCAAATGCCACTATCTGCCTCAACTATCAATGTATGGACATTTGTACTAACAGCAGGATAGAATGCTGTGCAACCAGTTCCTTGCATTTGGAGCTTTTTTAAAAAAAGAATCATCATCCTAAATTAATTCTCCAAGCTTTTATTCCAGGACAGAGAAGCTGCAAACTGACCAGCTGGAAAATACAATAAATTGACTAGCTGACAATAATGTGCATCAATTTATAATCAGAACCAACATTACCCCGTGAGATACCTTCTATCTCCCTTTGGTGTTTTCAAGTTCTCTCCCTTTAGACTCCACGTGGAGCTCACTTCAAGGGCTGCGATAACAATGTTGGCCACGATCACATCCCCCCCCCCCCCCCCCCCCCCCCCCCCACCCCCATTTCCAATTTTTATTTGTTATGCTTTCTCTAGCACAGCCACCACCACTCCACATCAGTCCCCGCCCGCCCGGATGGTGGTGCCCTAACACCATCTCAACCACGAGCAAAACTGTGCGTTTTCCAATTAACAGTTATATTTTCAAGGAAATCAAGAAATTTGAGAACGTGTCAGGGGAGGAACCACTACTCAACTTGAGAATCAATCACAGATTTTGACTCAAGGCCCAGCAACTTCATTTAATAGAATCACCTTGGCTCCAGCCAAAATCAATTTTCTGGGCACAAATTGTAAGTAGGTTTTCCATTTCCTGTTAACTGTTTCAGTTCTGCACGATGGGATGGTTGATGCTGGGGGGTGAAGTGGGAGGTGGGGGGTGGGGGGGATGGGCGGCATGCAATATTCACGCCTCACTGTGAATGAGGCCACACTTTTGTTCAGTTTTGGGCACCATATTATAGGAAAGATGCTGTCGAACTGGAAATGGTGCAGAGAAGATTTACGAGGAAGTTGCCAGGTCTCGAGGGCCTGAGCTATAGGGAGAGGTTGAGCAGGCTAGGACTATATTGCTTGGAGCACAGGAGAATGAGGGGTGATCTTATAGAGGTGTACAAAATCATGAGAGGAATAGATTGTGTAAACGCATAGAGTCTTTTGCACAGAGTAAAGGGCCTGTCCCACTTACGTGTCCTTGGCACGCAAATTACCCGACCTTGTGGTCGTGTTGAGGGCCGACGGTCCCGCGAAGGTCGGGCGCACCTTCATTCGACCGCACAGCCGTCTGGAACGCATGACGTCATTTGAAGATGAACACAAAGCTGGAGTAACTCAGCGGGACCGGCAGCATCTCTGGAGAGAAGCAATGGGTGATGTTTCGGGTCGAGACTCTTCTTCAGTCTGAAAAGAAGGGTCTTGACCTGAAACGTCACCCATTGCTTCTCTCCAGGGATGCTGCCGGTCCCGCTGAGTTAATCGTGAATTTTGTGTCTATCTTCAATTTTCTTGGCCCCGCTCTGGGAGTAGGAGTGGGGCGGATCCGGACCGCAAGGGCCGTGAGCCCCAGGCCGAGTTCGGTGATCGTTTGCCTGCTTCTGCTGCTGTTGAAGGTGAGACGTTGTGCTGTGCTAGGGTATTGGGCCTGTCCCACTTAGGCCGTCAGTTCCGCAACTGGCCGTTGGCGGGCAAAGATTTTGTTCACTACAAAAATTTCAGAACCCCGCGCGATGTCGCGCACAACTTTTTTTACACAAAGGTTGGTGGGTGTATGGACTGCCAGAGGAGGTAGTTGATGCAGGCACTATCACATAAATTTAAGAAACATTTAGAGGTACATGGATAGGATAGGTTTAGAGAGATATGGCCAAACACAGGCAGGTGGGACTAGTGCAGATGTGACGAGTTAGTTGGTGTGGACAAGTCAGGCTGAAGGGCCTGTTTCCACACTCTATGACTCTAATGGAGGAGAGGTGGACAGATAGCTAGAGACACAAGGAATTGCAGATCCTGAAATAACCATATAACCATATAACAATTACAGCACGGAAACAGGCCATCTCGACCCTTCTAGTCCGTGCTGAACACATAATCTCCCCTAGTCCCATATACCTGCGTTCAGACCATAACCCTCCATTCCCTTCCCATCCATATAACTATCCAATTTATTTTTAAATGATAAAAACGAACCTGCCTCCACCACCTTCACTGGAAGCTCATTCCACACAGCCACCACTCTTTGAGTAAAGAAGTTCCCCCTCATGTTACCCCTAAACTTCAGTCCCTTAATTCTCAAGTCATGTCCCCTTGTTTGAATCTTCCCTACTCTCAGTGGAAAAAGCTTTTCCACGTCAACTCTGTCTATCCCTCTCATCATTTTAAAAACCTCTATCAAGTCCCCCCTTAACCTTCTGCGCTCCAAAGAATAAAGCCCTAACTTGTTCAACCTATCTCTGTAACTTAGTTGCTGAAACCCAGGCAACATTCTAGTAAATCTAGTAAATCTTGCAGAGAAGACAGTGCTGGAGTAACACAACGGGTTAAGGGCCTGTTCCACGTTCACCACCTAATTCACGACCTCTGCCGAGTTTGCCCTTGACTCATACTCGCAGCAGGGTCGTCACAAGGTCGTAGGAGGTCATCGGTAGGTCATAGCAGGTCATGATGCTAGTCGTAGGTACTCGTGGCATCAAGTAGATCGGGGCGTTTTTTCAACATGATGAAAAATCTCCACGAATAAAAAAGGTCGTGAATTAGGTCATGAAAGTGGGACAGACCTTCAGGCAACATCTCTGGAGGACGTCTGTATGCAGCTTTTTTGGTTGGGTCTCTTCCTCAGTCAGATCCCCAAGATGGGGAACAAATTAACGTTATGGGTAGCTTCATTCCTGATAGGACATCCCACTCACCATGTGCTTCATGCCGTCACATCAGAAGGGAAAGTAAGACTGTGTGACATCCCACCAAGAAACCAGCCATTGCAGTCAGTGCAAATGTGTTAAATGGATGGTGTTGTAAATATGACCATACTGGCAATTGAAGTTACTTTTGTTGCAGTCTCAAACCCTGGACCCAAAGTTCCTGGACATTACACTAAGGTCAAAGTACTAGTGGTTCTGCACCTTTTCACCTTCGCACTTCGACAAAGGTTGCTGCCTGCAGGAGTACAGCTGACCACACAGACCATCTCGTTCCAACTTAAGGTCAAAAGCATGGGTAAAGAAAGCATGCAACACCTCCGCTCAGGAGAAATTAAAACAGGCAAACCTTGCTCCACAATGCTCCCGTGGGCGGCACGGTGGCGCAGTGGTAGAGCTTTACAGCGCCAGGGACCCGGGTGCAATCTTGACTATGGGTGCTTGTCTGTACGGAGTTTGTACCTTCTCCCCGTGACCTGTGTGGGTTTTCGCCAAGATCTTTGGTTTCCTCCCACACTCCAAAGATGTACAGGTTTGCAGGTTAATTGGCCTGGTATAAATGTAAAATTGTCCCTAGCGTGTGTAGGATAGTGTTAGTGTGCGGGGATCACTGGTCAGTGTTGGGTCCATGGGCCGAAAGGCCTGCTTCCGCGCTGTATCTCTAAACTAAACTACAAAATAAAAAGAATCTCCCTCCCTTGCTGACTCAAAAACAGTAAAGGAAAAGCTGCATGCAAGTGTAATCCCAAGTAAAATGAACCCGCAAAGTCCTCTCAAATCTGGCTGGCTGCATACATCAGACCGTGATGAATGTACTGACAATGTCACATTCCTAAATTCCTGTAGGTAAGAGAACTTGTATCCTGTGTCTGCATCTCTGGTATAAATCACGGTTAGGATATGAGGCTCCGGTGAATCATTCTTTTCTTACATAAATGCGAAAGTGCTGGAAATTCCTAACATAATTCAGTGCTATTTATAGACATTCCAGGAGATGCAAACTGTGCCAGTCGCAATCACATCTTCACTTTTTGTTTTCTTCAGTCAAGAATGAGACAACCTTGATTGTTGTTTCAAGGATCGGCTGAAGCTAGAACTCAGATTGAAACCAGAATCGATGGCATGCACCTGTTGCTAACGATGGGCAGCATGAGAAGGGCCACAGCATTTGATAATTATAAGTGTTCCTGCAGATAATTAGTTAAATAAAGTGCTGCCCTTGTTCATTAAGCCAATAAAGCCTGCCTAACACCAATGCATCCGTTTTTCACTTCCCATTCCGGCCTTTCAGCCCTGGGCCTCCTCCACTGCCAGAGTGAGGCCACACACAAATTGGATCAACTGCGCTTCAGAATGGTAGCTCACAACCAAATGGTATGAACATTGAACTCTCCAATTTTTGGCAACTAACCCACAATAATGCTCTTCCCTTCCACCGATATCCCTTCCCCCGGCAACACATTTCCCCCCTATTTAGTAGAGAGTAGAGTGTTAATTTGTTCATGATATATGTATTTTTATTTCTATTTATTTTTACTGCACACTGAATGGACACTGGTTGAGCAACTTTTTTTGTTTCCTCTGGGTATGTGGGTACTCAGGAAAATGACAATAAAGATATACAATACAATACAATACAATATTCTCTCCATATCTCACAGCCTTTTGACTTCTCCCCATCTCTGTTCTTTGTCTGCCCATCCTCCAATCAAAATCTCTCTTCTGTTCTCTCTTCTGTATCCTTCTTCACCCCCCCCCCCCCACACGATACCTCTTTTCTAGCTTTCTCCTACCTCCCCCGTCTACAATGAGGCTGAAGAAGGGTCCCAACTCAAAATGTTACCTATCCACGTTCTCCAAAGATGCTGCCTGACCCGCTGAGTTGCTGCAGTATTTTTTGTCTTTCTTTGTCAACCAGCATTCGCGTCAACAATGCATCCACCTTCACCAACAGAGAGTTCATTACAATCCCAGCTGGAAACCTGCTGCAATGCCACCACAGTAGGCCAGATATTAATAAATGGATAGAGTGATCAGCCAAAATCTTCCAGTCCATGCCTTTAATTTTTTTTTTTTTTTTTTAATTTCAAAATAGACTTTATTCATTGATAAATATATGCAATTCCTGAACCATTCAAACAAAACAAAATTCATCTGACATTTTCGGAGACTATACAAGTTTTTTCAGTACAATTTTTTAACATTTTTCCAAATTTCACCCAACAGTCTCCCACCCATGCCACTCTGTGGCCCCTGTCCAAGTAATAAATATATACAGTGTTTACAGTGCGAAAATCCCATTTGACATTTTCACTTCCACAAATAATGTCCCCCACCCGTGCCACTCATGTGGCCCCCTGGCGTGGGATACCTTCCCTTAATTTAATTTGAGGGGCGTCTCCACCATACCGTGCCCCCCATGTCCAGCAGCGGAAGGACCCTAGACTGTGGCCCTCCCCCACCGAGCCTTGGCGTTGGCTGCACCAAGCTTCAGCGAGTCCCTTAGCACGTACTCCTGCAGTCTGCAGTGGGCCAGTCGGCAACATTCCCTGACGGACATCTCGCTCTGCTGGGTGGTGAGCAACGCTCGGGCAGACCAAAGAGCGTCTTTGACCGAGTTGATGACCCTCCAGCAGCACTCGATGTCAGTCTCTGAATGTGTCCCTGGGAACAGTCCGTAAATCACAGAGTCCTCTGTGACGGAGCTGTTCGGGATAAATCGTTCCAGGGACCCTTGCATACCTCTCCAGACTCTTTTTGCAAACCCACACTCTGCAAAGAGGTGGGCAACCGTCTCCTCTCCACCGCAACCGTCCCGGGGGCAGCGTGAGCTGGTGGTGAGGTTCCGACGGTGCAGGAAGGATCTAACTGGGAGGGCTCCCCTCACCGCCAGCCAAGCCAGGTCTTGGTGCTTGTTGGTGAGTTCTGGCGATGAGGCATTTTGCCAGACAAGCTGGGCAGTCTGCTCTGGGAACCACGCCACCGGATCCATCGAGTCCTTTCCCTGCAGTGCCTGCAGGACATTCCGTGCTGACCACTGCCCGATGGACTTGTGGTCAAAGGTGTTGGTCCGGAAGAAGCTTTCCACAGACGACAGATGGGGCGGCAATGTCCAGCTTACTGGCACATTGCGTGGCATCTGCGCCAGGCCCATCCTTCGCAACACCGGGGACAGGTAGAACCTCAGCAGGTAGTGACACTTGGTGCCCACGTGCCTTGGCTCTACACTCCGCCTGATGCAGCCACACACAAAGGTGGCCATCAGGGTGAGGGCGACGTTGGGCACGCTTTTACCCCCGTTGTCTGCCGACTTGTACATTGTGACCCGTCGCACCCGGTCCATCCTCGACCCCCAGATGAACTGGAAGACGGCCCGGGTGATCCCCGTGGCGTAGGAGGGAGGGACAGGCCACACTTGTGCCAAGTACAGCAACCCCGAGAGCACCTCACACCTGATGACCACATTTTTTCCGGTTATGGAGAGGGAGCGTTGCCTCCACAGCTCCAGCTTCCTCCCCACCTTGGCTATCCGCTCCAGCCAATTCTTGTTACTCGCCTCAGCCCCCCCGAACCAGATCCCCAGCACCTTCAAGAAGTCAGGCTTGATGGTGAAGGGGATGGAAGATCGGTCGGGCCAGTTGCCAAAGAGCATGGCCTCGCTCTTCCTGCGGTTCACCCTGGCTCCCGTGGCCGACTCAAACTGGTCGCAGATGCTGATCAATCTGCGGACCGACCTTGGATCCGAGCAGAAGACGGCGACATCGTCCATGTACAGGGAGGTCTTTACTTGAATGCCTCCACTGCCTGGCAATGTCACTCCTCTTATGCTCGCATCCTTCCTGATGGACTCGGCAAAAGGTTCAATACAGCAGACAAACAAGACAGGAGAGAGAGGGCAACCCTGCCTGACTCCAGACCTTACAGGGAAACTGTCTGATTCCCACCCATTGATTTGGACTGCACTACTGATATTGGTGTAGAGCAGTTTGATCCAATTTCGGATTCCCTCCCCAAACCCCATTTTAGAGAGCACGTCCCTCATGTACGTGTGCGATATCCTGTCGAAGGCCTTCTCCTGGTCCAAGCTGACTAGGCAGGCATCCACCCGTCTGTCCTGCACGTAGGCAATGGTATCTCTCAGCAGCGCTAGGCTGTCTGAGATTTTCCTGCCAGGTACAGCACAGGTTTGGTCCGGGTGGATTACCCGTCCCAGAGCAGACTTGACCCGGTTGGCGATGGCCTTAGACAGGATCTTGTAATCTACATTCAACAATGTTATGGGTCTCCAATTCTTTATATCCTTCCTCTCCCCCTTCTGCTTGTAGATTAGGGTAATGCTGCCTTTCCTCATGGAGTCTGACATGCTGCCTGCTAGAAGCATGTCGTTGTACACTACCAGCAGGTCCGGGCCCACCCAGTCCCACAGAGCCCAATACAACTCGGCCGGTAAGCCATCGCTTCCGGGAGTTTTACTCGAGTCAAAGGAGCGGATGGAGCCAGTCAGCTCCTCTAGGGTCAGTGGTTGGTCCAGACTCTCCCGCTTGCTGTCATCCAAGACCTCCATGATAGAGAACAGGAAGTTCTGGGAGGCGGTGCTGTCTGTGGCCTTTCTGTCATACAATTCCGTGTAAAAGGATTTGCAGACCCTCAGCATGTCTGTCTGCGAGGATGCTACCGAGCCGTCCTCCTCCCTAAGGCTGTTGATCACAGAGCTCCCCCTGTGAACCTTATGGAAGAAGAAACGTGAGCACGTCTCATCCTGCTCCACATGGCGGACCCTAGATCAGAAGATAATCTTGGAGGATTCAGAGGTAAAGAGCCGAGCTTGCCGGTCCTTCACCTCTCTAAGTTCCTCCCTCACATCCACCCCCCTCGACTGCAGAAGGAGCAGTTGTTGCAAATCTGTCTGGAGTTGACACAATTCCCTCTGACTCTGTCTTGCTTTCTGAACCCCTTTGGCTATGAAGAACCTCTTAATGTTCTCCTTGGTTGCTTCCCACCAGAGTGTCGGGGAGTCAAAGAGGGGCCTCACCGTTCTCCAACATGCGTAGTCCCTCTTTAGCTCCTCAACGTTCTCTGGGGTCAACAGCTTCACGTTTAACTTCCATGTCCCTCTGCCTGCCTTCCGGTCCTCCTGTAGGTGATAGGAAGCCTGAAGGAGGCAGTGGTCAGAGAAGAACACCGGCGTGAGGTCGGTGTGTCTCACCGTGACGGCCTTCGTGGTGAAGACAAAGTCTATCCGGGATCGGGCTGAACCGTCCGATCTCGACCAGGTGAACCGCGGCTGTGACCCGCCTGCAGGGTCGCTGAAGGCGTCGTGCAGCTTTGCGTCTTTTACCGTTTCCATCAGGAACTTGGACGTGATGTCCAGTCTGTTGTCGGCACTGACGGATCGTCCAGCCGCATCAATGATGCAGTTGAAGTCGCCGGCCAGAACGAGCTGCCGGGACGTGGCCAACAGCACTGGGAGCTGCTGGAGAACGGCCAGCCGCTCGCTCCGCATGGGTGGGGCATACACATTTATCAGCCGGAGCGGAGAACCACGGTACATAACATCCACCATGAGGAGACGCCCCGCAACCACCTCCCTGACCTCAGTGATGGCGAAGTTCCCTCCCCGCAGCAAGATCCCCAGGCCGGAAGCACGACAGTCATTGCCCCCCGACCACACCGACAGTCCGTGGGGCCACCATCGCGACCACCTCCGATAGCAGCGGAGGTGTGGCAACCCGCACTCCTGCAGAAAAGTCACATCTGCCTTGACCTTGGCCAGGTACTGTAAGGCATTAACACATCGCGCAGTGCTCTTCACACTGCGCACGTTTAAGGATGCCAGTTTCAGCTCCATTAGAGTCACTGACCACTTTCCTGTTTCCTCATGCCCACCGCTTCAGCGAATTGGCGCATCTGTCCTGGGCTCAGGTACCCGCCTTAAAGAAAGTCCATGCCTTTAATAGTACATGTGGTCTGGGTACGGACACAAGCTCATGGTGTGCAATACAACTGAATATCAAGAGCAATGAATGCCAAGGACTGGATCTAGAGCCACACTGATGAACACTTTCTGCGAGGAATTATGGGAAATATGGCAACTCTGCTATCCTGAGCATGGAAAGATGAGATTAGAAGTTTCTAACATTGTTTCAAGATAAGGGGCTGGTCATTTAAAACCAAACCACATTAAAATTTCTTCTCACAGTGGAATTCTCTACATGAGAGAGACGGGGGGGTAAGATCAATAAAAGTATTTAAGATGGAGGTAGATAGGTTTCTGGAAGATTGGGGATTAAGCGCTATGGAGGGCTGACATGGTAGAGGAGTAGATACCTGGTGTAGTTCAGCTGTGATCGTACTGAATGACAGAACAGGCTTGAGGGGCTGTTCGTGTTCAAGAAGGAACTGCAGATGCTGGAAAATCGAAGGTACACAAAATTGCTGGAGAAACTCAGCGGGTGCAGCAGCATCTATGGAGCGAAGGAAATAGGCAACGTTTCGGGCCGAAACCCTTCTTCAGACTGATGGGGGGTGGGGGGGGGGGGAAGAAGGAAGGAAAAGGGGAGGAGGAGGAGCCCGAGGGCGGGCGGATAGGAGGGTGGGAGGAGACAGCTCAAGGGTTAAGGAAGGGGAGGAGACAGTAAGGGCTAGCAAAATTGAGGGGCTACCTTATTCTCCTACATTTTGTGTTCTGTTGTCTCATTGTTGGCGTCTCGTGAAAAATCTCAACTCAAGGTTCAGCAACTGAGATAGGAGGAAGCCTTGAAATACAAACTTCAACGCAGATACAAAGAAAGGACAGAAAGGAAAAATGCAAACATCAACTTATAGTTGGTGATTTCCAGCATGATTTGGGATATTAGAAATGTCAATTGCTAAGAGAATAAAAACAGCGCGCGATAATATGATTTTACCATTGTCCAGAGCTGGCATCTTCTTTCCTTTCCTGAAGGCAGGTACTTCATGCTGGCATCTGCGTTTGGTTATGCGGCCTGTAGATGACTTACGTCAATGACCAGCTGGCAAGGGCAGTGGTTACCAGTTCAAATCCCACCACAACAGCTGATACAAATTAATTAATTTTAATTTAATTAAATATGCCCATGAAACTAGCAGATTGTGATTAAAAAACAATCTGGTTCACCAATGTCCTGGAGGGAAAGAAATCTGCCATCCCAACCAGATCAGGCTTATGTGTGACTCCAACCAGTAACAATATGGTCGACTTTTAACTAACCTCGGAAATGCCCTACCAAGCTGCTCCACTTTACTAAAATGTTTGATGATCAGGGATGATCACTTATCAATACCAATTAGTAATTATAAGCAATAAGTTCTAATATTCAACACCATTGTGCCAGAGCTACAACACTCCAAACTTTCCCAGTTGACTGTGCCTGAACCCCTCTGTCAGTGGATCACCAACTTCCTGACAGACAGGAAGCAGCATGTGAGGCTCGGAGAGCACATCTCGCATCCGCTGACCCTCAGCATAAGAGCTGCGTACTCTCCTCTCTCCTCTACTCTGTCTACACCAACGATTGCACCTCCACAGACTCCTGTCAAGCTTCTCAAGTTTGCAGACGACACAACCCTAATTGGACTGATCCAGGATGGGGAGGAATCTGCCTACAGACAGGAAGTGACACAGCTGGCATCCTGGTGCCATCGCAATAACCTGAAGCTCAATGCTCTTAAGACAGTAGAATTGATTGTAGACTTTAGGAGAGCTTCCCCTCCCCTCCCCCCACTCACCATCAACAACACCACAGTCACATTAAAAGTTCCATGGAACCATCATCTCCAGGAACCTTAAATGGGAGCCTACCATCGACCCCACAGTCATAAAGGCCCAACAGAGGATGTCCTTCCTGCAGCAGCTGAGAAAACACAATCTGCCACAGGCAATGATGGTCCAGTTTTATACTGCCTTCATAGAGTCTGTCTGGTTTGGCTCAGCCACCATGCATGACATCAGGAGGCTGCAGCACATCGTTCGATCAGCCGAGAAGGTTGTTGACTGCAACTTTCCCTTCGGCGAACTGTACACTGCAAGGGCCAGGAAACGAGCGGGTAAGATTATCTCTGACCCCTCTCACCCAAAGTCTTAGAAGCATTTATTTCTGGAAGGCGACTCCGGACTGTCAAAGCCGCCACAGCCAGACATAAAAACAGCTTTTTTCCACGAGCAGTAGCTCTACAAAAGTCTGTAGCCTCCTTTTGCTCTAGTAATTTATTTCATTCTTCACATGTTTAAATTATGTTTTGTTTCTAATTGTCTCCTGTATATCGTGTTGTTACTTGCGAGCAAAGCATTGTGGCAAATTCCGTGTATGTATACATACTTAGCTAATACAATTTATTCAGTTCAATCCAATTCAATTCAATGTTATAAAAATAACTTATTAGTTAAGATAGTCACAGAATGCTGGAGTAACTCAGCTGGTCAGGCAGCATCTCTGGAGAAAATGAATAGGTGACGTTACTCAGTCTAAGGAAGGGTCTCGACCCGAAATGTCACCTATTCCTGTTCTCCAGAGATGCTGCCTGACCCGTTGCATTACTCTAGCATTTCGTGTCTATCTTCGGTTTAAACCAGCATCTACAGTTCCTACCTCCACAACTTATTAGTTAATGCTGGCCTTGACATAAATTATCATCTTCCATCAAACAATGTAATAAATTAGGTGTTCAACAGCAAGAGAATATAGTTGAGCCAGATCCTGCCTTAACCTGATATCCACATGCAATGACTGCCTGTAGAAGGGTCTCAACTCGAAACATTACCCATACTTTCTCCCCAGTGATGCTGCCTGTCTCGCTGAGTTACTCCAGCATTCTGTGTCTATCTTCGGTTTAAACCAGCACATTTCATCTGCAATGGCTGTCGCTTTGTTGAGCCTTGTATGTGTGAAGAAGGATTCTAGTCGGTAATGCTATCTGTGACGGGTCTGCATGCAGGAACAAAACTTGTGAACTATGTATTGATAAGGAATGTCAAGGTGTAACCACATCAACTCTTGGGATAAAGACGATGACTGCTTTGTGTGCTTTCAACTGCACTTGTGGTTGAGAGAAAGCAAACAGTCTAGATACATCCTTTTGATCCTGTAGAGGATAACTCCAACTGCGACAAGTGTTTGTACGCCCAATCCGATGACGACAAGCACTTTCTCCATGGTCTCGTAAATATTACTTCAAATAACTCCAACAATGTTTATTTTCAAAAATAGAATAGGATTTATTCGGATCCGAAACAATTTTAAAATAAGGAATTTAAAGAATTACTGTCCTTCCCTGAACTGGTATAGGTCGATGGAAAGACCGTATTTGGAATACTTTGTACAAAGGTCACTGCTCAAGGGCCAGTACTATGTTGAGGAGCATTTAAATAAATGACCTTGCTCTGCTACAGGAAATATTATTTTAAGTTATAAAGAAAGTGATATAGAACTGAACCTGTTTTCTTTGGAGTAATGAAAATTAAATGACAAAAATAAATTGGTGTTCACAGACTGGAAAAATGACCACATGAAAACAGACTGCAAAACAAAATGACCACAGGATTGAAAACTTGTCTTGATCAGCCATGAACATATTGAACGCAAAAAGCTGCTGGAGGAACTCAGCTTCAGTAGGGAAAACTGAATGGAAAACATTTCACGTCAGGACCTTTCTTCAGTCCCAACTCGAAATATTGTCTGTCCATTTTTCACCACAAATGCTGCCCTGACCAGCAGTTTGTCTTTTGCTCAGGATTTCAGCATTTGCAGTCTCTCGTGTTATCATAATGAACGGCAGGATATGCTCGAGGGGCCGAATGGCCTGGTGCTCCCTCTATATTTTTATGTTCTAAGTTGAGGAGTTTTGCAAATGCTTTACAATGAGCAGGAAATAAAACTTTTAAGAAGGAACTGCAGATGCTGGAAAAAATCGAAAGTAGACAAAAAATGCTGGAGAAACTCAGCGGGTGAGACAGCATCTATGGAGAAAAGGAGTAGGTGATGTTTCGGGTCGAGAACCTTCTTCAGACTGATGTCGAGGGTTGGGGGGGGGAGAAAGAAAGGAAGAGGTGGAGACAGTAGGCTATGTAAGGGGGTGGGGAAGGAGGGAGATCCAATTTGTGATCCCAGCTACAAGGACTACCTGAAACTAGATAAGTCAATGTTCATACCACTGGGGTGTAAATTACCCAAGCGAAATATGAGGTGCTACTCCTCCAGTTAGCGCTGGGCCTCACTCTGGCAATGGAGGAGGCCCAGGACAGAAAGGTCAGATTCAGAACAGCGGATGCAGCAGATGAGGTTTGTTTGCAGTAGATCCAATTTGTGATCCCAGCTACAAAGACAGATGTGTACAGCAATTCATTCTTCCCCCGCACAATTAAAGCATGGAATAATCTCCACCCTACTATAGTTACCCAACCAGATGCAACTAAATTTAAAGTAGCTCTTTCTTCCCAATAACCACTTTCTGGCTTAATCCCTCCCTTCACCACCTCCAGTTTAAATTCCATTTGGAATATTTTGGAGGACCAAGAAACTAAGAACCAAGGTTGGAGGAGGTGCAGGTGAACCTCTGTCGCATCTGGAAAGACTGTTTGGGTCCTTGGATGGAGTCGAGGGGGGAGGTAAAGCGACAAGTGTAGCATTTCCTGCGGTTGCAAGGGAAAGTACCAAGGGAGGGGGTGGTCTGGGTGGGAAGCGATGAATTGATCAGAAAGTTACGGAGGGAGCTGTCTCTATGGAAAACAAAAAGGGGAGGAGATGGGAAGGTGTGGCCAGTGGTAGGATCTCGCTGGAGTTGGCGAAAATGTCGGAGGATTATATGTTGTATGCGCCGGCTGATGGGGTGGAAGGTGAGGACAAGGGGGACTCTGTTCTACTCATAACAAGGACAGAGTCCCCCTTGTCCTCACTCCACTTCGCTCCCGCCCTCCCCTCCCATACATGAAGAGGAGGGGGAGGGAGTGCTCGGGGATGAGGGGAAATGAGCTGTGCCTGCACAGTTAGGGGCTATGGGTTAGTGGTGGAATATTGCATTGGGGAAACGGGTTGCGTGGGGAGAACGGGTGAGTGGTGGAATATTACATTGGGGAATGGGTTGTGTTGGGGAACCAGGCCTCCCGTGTGACTGGGACCCAACGGGTCCCACTTACTCTAGTATATATTAACGATTTAGACGAGGGAATTAAATGTGACGTCTCCAAGCTTGCGGATGACACATATCTGGGTGACTGTGTGAGCTGCGATGAGGATGCTATGAGGCTGCAGGGTGACTTGGATAGGTTGGGTGAGTGGGCAGATGCATGGCAGATGCAATATAATTTGGATATATGTGAGGTTATCCACTTTGGTGGCAAGAACAGGAACGCAGATTATTATCTGAATGACGTCAGATTAGGAATAGGGAGGTGCAACGTGACTTGGGTATTCTTGTACATCAGTCACTAAAAGTAAGCATGCAGGTGCAGCAGGCAGTGAAGAAAGCTAATGGCATGTTGGCCTTCATTGCGAGAGGGTTTGAGTTCTACTGCAGTTGTACAGGACCCTGGTGAAACCGCACCTGGAATGTTGTGTGCAATTTTGGTCTCCTAATCTGAGGAAGGACATTATTGCTATTGAGGGACTGCAGGTTAATTCCCAGGATGGCGGGACTGACATAGGATTAAAGAATGGGTCCTCTGGGCTAGCATTCACTGGAATTTAGAAGAATGAGAGGGGATCTTATGGGACCATATAAAATTCATAAAATATTGGACGGGTTAGATGCAGGAAAAATGGTCCCGATGTTGGGGGTGTCCAGAACCAGGGGTCACAGTTTAAGAATAAAGGGTAGGCTATTTAGGACTGAGACGAGGAAAAACGTCTTCACCCAGAGAGTTGCGAATCTGTGGAATTCCCTGCCACAGAAGGCAGTGGAGGCCAAAATCACTGGATGTTTTCAAGAGAGTTAGATTTAGCTCTGAGGGCAAAAGGAAACATCTTACAATATACTTGGTGCCACCCTTGAAGAATCCAAACAAACCAAGTATCTTGGCATCAAATTGCAGAATGATCTGCGTTGGAATGGTCAGACTCATCATGCAACGGTGAAAGCAACAGGTGTCCTAAACTTTCTGAGGCACAACTTTCATCATTGTTCAGCTTCTGTCAAGGAGAAGCTATACTTCACCCTCGTTAGACCTCATTTGGACTACACAGTTGCAGCATGGGACCCATACACAAATAAAAACATTTCTTCCATCGAACGTGTCCAAAGACAGGCAGCTCAATTTGTTACTAACACCTATGAGAGAGAAGCGAGTGTCACCAAACTTCTGAATTCTCTGGGGTGGAACCCTCTCCAAGACAGACGTGAAGCTCACCGTTTGAATCTGAATCTGAATCTGAATCTAATAACCAAAAGAAGAAAGGTAAATGCTAGACTGAGGGCAGAGGAAAAATTCTTCATAAGGAGGTTCATGGGGCTACAGAATTCACTTGAATGTTCATGACTCAGGCAGAAATTAGATTCAGATTCAGATTCAGATTCAGATTCAGATTCAATTTTAATTGTCAGTGTACAGTACAGAGACAACGAAATGCATTTAGCATCTCCCTTGAAGAGCGACATAGCAAGCGATTTGAATAAAAAAAAATAATAAGTGTCCGGGGCGGGGGGGTGATTGGCAGTCACCGAGGTACGTTGTTGAGTAGAGTCGAGTGACAGCCGCCGCAAAGAAGCTGTTCCTCGACCTGCTGGTTCGGCAACGGAGAGACCTGTAGCGCCTCCCGGATGGTAGGAAGGTAAACAGATCAACATTCAAGATGAAGGAAGGGAGTCAAAGAGACATGGGAATGGAGAGAGTTTGTAATTTGAGGATTGAGGGGTTTGATCGGACTGAGTGATACATTAAAGATGTGTAGGAAGGAACTGCAGATGCTAGTTTACACTGAAGACAGACACAAAATGCAAGGGGTAAAGAAACAAAGAGGTAAGCTCGCGTTTCCCTCCCCCCTGACTCTCAGTCTGTAGAAGGGACTTGACCCAAACCGGCACCTATTCCTTTTCTCCAGAGATGCGGCCTGACCCACTGAGTTACTCCAGCACTTTGTGTCTATCTTTAATACATTCAAGATATTTCTACAAATGAGTCAACGGCTGAACCCCGGCTTAGGAAACCTCAAGCAGAGCAAGGAATCGGAAAAAGAACCAGGAGAATTTATTCTGCAGAGACTCAAACCCTCAAGATTTTGACAGGCATTGTTCATGCAGGAGTGCTAATGTATACTTTACTGATGTGAGTGTGGTGAAACTTTCATGCTCCATATCCAGTCATCTTCTGGCGCCTCTTTCCTTTTGATCTGCTAAACCACACAAATGTACAGAGGTACAGAGGATGCCAAGTAGAAAACAGATCCAGCTGGTTGTGATGGCTTAATGTAACTCACCGAGGCTACCACGTTTACAAGGCCTTTTATAACCAAATATTTAACTGCCTGTATTAACAGTAGACATAACTTCTAAATTAATAAAGTTTTTAATGGTTTCCTCTGGTGACCAGTGGTTTGCTCTGGAATCAGCAGGGGTCAGTCAGGTTTAGTTTAGCTTAGTTTAGAGATACAGTATGGAGACAGGCCCTTCGGCCCAGCAAGTCTGCACCGACCAGCAATCCCTGCACATTAACACTATCCTACACTCCCCAGGGGCAATATTACACTTACACCAAGCCAATTAACCTACAAACCTGTATGATTTTGGAATGTGGGAGGAAACAAAGATCTCAGATAAAATCCACGTGGTCGCAGGGAGAACGTATAAACTCCGTACAGACAGCACCCGTAGTCAGGATCGAACCCGGGTCCCTGGCGCTACCGTCAGTACTGTTCAAGTCCAATGAAAGCACAAAGATTACACTAAGGTGATGGCTCAACTATATATTATTTAGTGCGTGATAAAAGTTTGTTTTTTTTAATGTTCTGGGGGAGGGGGTTTGTTTTATGTGGGGGGAGGGGGAGGGGGAGGGGGAGGGGGGGAGGGGGAGGGGATTGGGGGAAACTTTTTTCAGGTTCTTACCTTGTTGTAGCTGCGATTAGTTTTTGGACCGCATTCTCCAGTTGGTCTGCGGCCTGCCATCGATGGAGCTGGAGGCCTCCTCGGACTGTCGTGAGCCCTACCGTGGGGCGTGGACTTAACATCGGAGCTGATCCCTTGCCTGGGATGGCTCCAACCACGGCCTGCGGACTTTACATCAAGAGCTCTCGGGAGAGGCTAGTCGGGATGCTCCAACGTTGTGGAGTGTTCGACTAGCCCCGACACGGGGTCGGATCGCCGGCGCGGGGGGAGCTGATCGCCCCGATGTGGAGGGCCCTCCGCCGGCTACGGGAGTCAAGATCATCCCGTCCACGGAGGGCTTGAGGCCCCCGACCGCGGGAGAGCTAAGGGAAGAAACCTGAACGCTTGTTTGCCTTCCATCACAGTGAGGAATGTGGAGGAGTCACTGTGGTGGATGTTTATGTTAAAATGTGTTTGTGTGTTCTGTTGCTTTTTAATTGTATGATTGACTTGCTAAATGGCTAATAAAGTATTATTGAAAGTATTGAATTGAAAGATTGAATTGAAAGCATTGTCTGTCATGGAACTGAGCATCAGACACATTGTCCATCCCCTTGCCAGGACCGAGTTCTTTCTTCTCCCCCACCCCACACATCAGTCTGAAGAAGGGTTTTGGCCCGAAACGTTGCCTATTTCCTTCGCTCCATAGATGCTGCTGCACCTGCTGAGTTTCTCCAGCACTTTTGTCTACCTTCGATTTTCTAGCATCTGCAGTTCCTTCTTAAACACCAAGTTAGTTCACTTCAGTTGGGTTGGTAGCAGCAACTTATAAAATGCACAGTAGAAACATTAGATCAATAAATCTTTCTAATCTGCCTCGGTGAATCCTACTGGATGTGGTGTCAGTCACGATACGTCTCTTTCTCTCTCTCTCTCTCGTAGGTATAACGAATGATTTGGCTACTGTTACATGAGGAACCATCCTGCAACTTCAGAAAAGGAAAAAGCAGTTCAGAGAGAAGATTTTAATAAACCTGTGACCAAATCAGGGGGGAGAAAAAAAGTGGCTTCAAATTGCTAATTCAGTTCACAGAGAACTGGTCTGTACATGCCAGAGCTGAAATATAGTTATTTGTGCCTTTCTAGGGTCAGACGGGCAGATTGTTTAACAGATCTGTGTCTCAGTACCAGCTCCGATTAAGCAACAAGTGGGCGCAGCCAAAAATAATCCTGCTTGATGGAATCTTTGCTACAACAACGAGTGTGTCTAATGGGCATTACATGGTACATAACTCGTTCTCGTCCGTCAAGCCAGAAGGCTTTAAATTAGATGGTTTTAGACATCCGAAGTTGCACCTAATTTTGCCTATTCATTCAATTCAGAATTAAAAGAATGCTTGAATTTTCCATGTTACCCAGGAAGTGCCGCAAACTGACTACTTCATGATATATCTTCATATGGTGTCTTGTTGCAAGACTATTGAGGAACTGGAAGGTTTCTCCATCGCAGTGCCAGTGCCCCTTATCATCTCAGGCTCGGAGGTTGCACCCTGGCTACTGAGGAGGAAGATTATGGTCTCTAATCCCACTCAAGTGCTGAAATCCAAGCTGACATTTCAACTGAATCGTAAAGGGTGGTTTTCTGGATGGAGTCAAATCGAGATCTCAATAGCCATAGTATTTCAGCAGGGTACTCGACTTAAGCCTATTATCCGGTCCTTATCAGATTACTCTTTGTGAGACAAGTGTACTTGAACTGGATGCCACGTTCTCTAAATCACACAAGTGACCATATTTCAAATCCCTTTTATTGGCTGTAACTCCGTCTGAATATCCCGAGGTGATAAAAGTCACCACAGGAGCATAAATTATTTTGCTTCTTTCTGATCGCTTAAGCTAACGGAAGTGCAACAAAAACAGGCCTCAATGTGGCCCGACCATGAGAGTTGGCCATGATTCTACAATGAATGGTGAAGTTTCATACACAAGAGCAATATTGGACACAGTTCTGAGCTTATTCCTTCGCTCCATTGAAGCTGCCTCACACGCTGAGTTTCTCCTGCATTTTTGACTACCTACTAAGTTTAGAGGGGTCACTTGTGTTCCAAGCTGATTTAGGGAATACATTCTAGGAATAGATGTCATGTCGCTGATCCTCCAGCTTTTACAACATTTCACCGGCAGACTCCTCTTTCCACCACTTCACAAACAAACACCACACAATGGCCATACAGCACCATGTGTCTCTGCCCGAAGTCCATGTAGGAAAATATTGTTCACATATCTGGCACGCTGTTCACAGTACGATGTGTCTCAGAGGGTGTTTATGCATTGCACATGTGGACAGTTATGGCTTGTGGAAAGTCATTTTTATGTAAATCATCCCCAAAGACAAGCCATTGAAAAAGTAACATGGTAATCTCGGAAACAAAATTGCATTGATGATGCGTGGCACAGCTACTGGAGCTAGTGACCCCGGTTTGATCCTAACTTCAGGTGCTGTCAGTGTGGAGTTTGCATGTGCTGCCCGTGACCACGTGGATTTCCTGCAGCTGTTCCATGGGATTTCTCCCGCATCACGAAGACATGCGATTAACCGGTGAGTTGGCCACTGTAAATCACCCCTAACGTAGCTGGGTGGTCGAATTGACAGGAATGCGGAGAGAATGGGTAATGGGGAAAATTAGTCAGGGGATGAGATTTCTCTCGTGAAATGACCACAATTCGATGGGCTGTGTGCTAATTCCTATGAAATATGGAAATAAATATGCCGTAAAGCTGGTCTCCAAGGATATGCTAGTTCAATAAATTTGTATGGTGACTTTTCTTTTCCCATAAATCTACATATCCAATTTTAAAGG
Organism: Leucoraja erinaceus; assembly: GCF_028641065.1. Classification (NCBI taxonomy): domain Eukaryota; kingdom Metazoa; phylum Chordata; class Chondrichthyes; order Rajiformes; family Rajidae; genus Leucoraja; species Leucoraja erinaceus. The sequence goes on from NC_073382.1 coordinate 9,987,872, forward strand.
GTAAGGTTGAATGTGCATTGCCTCTTCCCAGATGTTTAACTGGGTAAATGCAACACCCCTGTGTGTGAACACATTCGAGATAGGAAGGGTCCATCTTCAAATGTGCTGTTGGTAAGCAAATCGGTAAGCACAAATATGTTCCCATTCCTCAAATATTTTGGGAATAAAAATAGAAAGACAAGAGACTGCAGATGCTGGAAAACTGAAAATAAATTGTAACATGTTCAGCATGTTCGGGCAGCTTCAATGTGCGGAGCAGCAGAGTTAACGTTTCAGATCGATCAGCTCTCATCCGAAGTGCCGCCCCCACCGAAATGAGGAGAAGCACAGAATCAGACCTAGTTCCCAGCCTGGGTCAAATTCCCCACGCCATTCACAATCCAGATGAGTAGCTGGTATAAAACTGCACAACTGTGCCCTTCAGAAAAGAAAGTGGGGACAGAAGCATTAGACAAACTTGAAGAAAGTTCAATGTAAACAACATTCTGCTTGCTGCTGTCACACTTGCTTATGGTGCCTTCAGACAGGCTTGCGTCAGGTTATTCCCAGGCAAGATATTTATAACTCAAGTCTAAAGGCTGCTCTGAAAAAGTCACTGGTTTCCCAAACAAACGCAGCGTCTGCTGCAGCCACAGGGAAACATCTGACACGGTGCACCCTTCTGCATTCAATGACGGCATTATGGGCTTCACAATTCTGATGGTTAAACTTGCACGGCAGCATTTGAGAACCTATTATTTTAACTCCAGTGAAAGGTTCTGCACTAAAACAAATAATCCAGCCTCTGTCACAGCAATCTGCTTTTCAGATCAGACTGGGAGGGGGCAGTGGAATGCGGCTTGAATGACTGTTGTTTGATCGATGTGAATACATCTCAATCTGTACTGGCTGTTCCTCTGACCCCAGATTACTGCCTGCATCAGTCTTCCACCCATTGCCTCCCGGCTTTCGAGAGCATTTGCTGTCCCGAGTCCATGCTTCAAAAGTCTCCCATAAAATGAGCCCTTGGCTTTCGATGGTGATAGCTCGATCCTTCTATTAAGCACCCCCCCCCCCCCACTCCAGCCCCCGCCGCCGGCCTTTCGAGAACGGCAGCCACCTCTTTCCTTGGCAAAGTTCTTCAATAATCTCCAACGTAAAAGCCAGTTGAAAGATGAATCCCCAGAGCAAAAGGAAGAAGGGGAAACAGAAACAAGTAAGTATAATAAAGAGCAGTAAGTTTTCAGTCTTTTGTTTAAGCACAGAGAAATGGAGATTCATCACCAGAGACTGGCTGTACTTTCTAAAATGAAAGCATCGGATGCTGGAAGGCCCTGACTCACGGAATTGTCTGTCATTCGTACAGAAAACAGTCAATGAAACCCTGATTGATTCATCCGCCAGATGGAAATGCCACACAAGCTGTTAACACAATTTTCTGTCTTGTCATTTTAGCGCAGCCTGCCTCATGTGCAGGCCACATGAAAGGCATCTGCCTCCTCAACGAATAATCAAAGCGTCCCAAACAAGCAGAAATCCTCTGCGCCATCGTGGATCTCTTCAACATTAACGGAGGAAAACCAGGACCTTCTTTGGAACTTTGCTTTTAGTGCATTGGAGGAGCACAATATTTTTTTTCCCCAGAGTTTATCAGCAATCTAAGGTCAAGTTCTGAAAACACAGAGCCATGTTTTGCATCTAACCGTTTTGCATGCTAGTCAGATTTATTTCTGATCTTGAAACAAACACAACAAACGCTGGAGGATCTCAGCAGGCCAGGCAGCATCTCTGGAGAAAAGGAAGAGGTGAAGTTTCAGGTCAAGACCCTTCCTCAGACTGAAGAAGGGTCTCGACCCGAAACGTCACCTATTCCTTTTCTCCATTGATGCTGCCATATCCGCTGAGTTACTCCAGTTTTTGTTTTTTAATGTCAGTCTTTGGTTTAAACCAGCTTCTGCAGTTCCACCCGACACTTTATTTCTGATCTTGATAGTTCAGAAGAAATTCCTCCTTAATGTTGTTAAAAATGAGTGTTGATGAAAATGAAGCTACTACGACAAAGTCCAGTGACAATGCTGTGGAAGTACTAGGTTGTCATAAAACTCATCTGGCTCACCATTGCACTTTGGGAAGGAAAGTGCCATCCTACCTTGCCCGTCTACAGAGCCACAACAATATTGCTGAATCTTAATTGTAAAAAAACCCAGCAACCATCATAATTCAAGACCAATTATCCAGAGTAAGGGAATCAAGTACCCAGAGTAGAGGAACCTAGAACCAGCGAGCACATGTAGAAGGTGAGAGGGGCAAGATTTAATAGGAACCTGAGGTGCAACTTTTCATGTGGAGGGTGGTGAGTAGATGGAACGAGCTGCCAGAGGAGGTAGTTGAGGCAGTTAAGGTTAGGAATAGGTAGTCTACTCTAGGTTATGTTAATACTTGATAAGGTTCTTATCAACTGGTTAGCTGAGTTTCAATTTCATCATTGCCTACACTTGAGATGCAGTCAGCAAATATATTGAAAAGGGCAACTAAGAAATTACCTTAGCAGCTGATAATCAACAACGAAAGATGGCTGATTAAAAGGATGATTCACAATAATTTACATTTGGCATATTCTTAAAAGCTACTTACAGATACCTAGAAAGTAGGTGCAGGAGTAGGCCAATCGGCCCTTCATGCCAGCACCGCCATTCAATGTGATCATGGCTGATCATCCACAATCAGTACCCCATTCCTGCCTTCTCCCCATATCCCTTGCATGCAGTGTCAGCCTCCACTGCCTTCTGAGGCAGAAAATTCGCAACTCTCTGGGTGAAATAGTTTTTCCTCATCTCAGTTCTAAATGGCCTACCCCTTATTTGTAAACTGTGGCCCCTGGTTCTGGACTCCTCCAACATCGGGAACATGTTTTCTGCATCTAGCCTGTCCAATCCCTTAATAAATTTATATGTTTCTATAAGATTCCCTCTCATCCTTCTAAATTCCAGTGTATACAAGCCCAGTCGCTCCATTGTTTCATCAGATGACAGTCTCGCCATCCCGGGAATTAACCTCATGATCCTACGCTGCACTCCCTCAATAGCAACAATGTCCTTCCTCAAATTAGGAGACCAAAACTGAACACAATACTCCAGGTGTGGTCTTACCAGGGCCCTGAACAACTGCAGAAGGACCTCTTTGCTCCTACACTCAAATCCTCCCATTATGAAGGCCAACATACCATTTGCTTTCTTCACTGCTTGCTGTACCTGCATGCTTATTTTCATTGACTGATGTACAAGGACCCCCAGGTCTCGTTGCACTTCCCCTTTTCCTAACTTGACACCATTCAGATAATAATCTGCCTTCTTGTTCTTGCCACCAAAGTGAATAACCTCAAATTTATCCACATTATACTGCATCTGCCATGCATCTTCCCACTCACCCAACCTATCCAAGTCACCCTGCATCCCCATAGCATTCTCTTCACAGTTCACACTACCACCCAGCTTTGTGTCATCTGCAAATTCGCTAATGTTACTTTTAATTCCTTCATCGAAATCATTAATATATATTGTGAATAGCTGTGGTCCCAGCACCGGGCCTTGCGGCTACCCCACTAGTCACCACCTGCCATTCTGAAAGGGAACCACTAATTCCTACTATTTGTTTCTCGCCTGCCAACCAATTTTCAATCCCCTTTCAATACCCTACCCCCAACACCATGTGCTCTAATTTTGCCCACTAACCTTATCAAAGACTTTCTGAAAGTCCAGATACACTATATCCACTGGCTCTCCCTTATCCATTTTACTTGTTATATCCTCAAAACATTCCAGAAGATTAGTCAAGCAAGATTTCCCCTTCGTAACTCCTTGCTGATCCTGTTACTGCTATCCAAATGCGCCGCTATTACATCTTTAATAATTCACTCCAGCATCTTCCCCACCACCGATATCAGGTGAACTGGTCTTAACTAATAACTAAATGCTAATCCAATGGATTTAAATCATATACATTGTGCACATGGAACAACATTTCAACATTCAATGTTTTGTCAATAGTGAGACAGAGAGGGTAATATCATTTTCACAAAGTCTTGCTTCTTGAATAATAACCTCTGCCTTTCCACGTTTACCCTTACCTCTCTGCAGCTTGCTTGTAGTCACTGCGACACTTGCCTGTATTTAACAACGAGTACTGACTGCCACACCATTGCTTTGACCAGAAAGCTCTGGACATGTACTGCAACGGAAATTATCATTCTCCTTGACAAGTGCATGTCAAAGAGTAGTCAGGAGAACATTTATCTTCTATTTGCCACCACTCAGGTCTTGAAAGGAGTGACTCATTGTGGGAATGTTGTTACTACCACCTGCTGACGTCTAAATCAACCATTTGAAATACTATCAGCAAAAAATTCAACTGTGGGAGGCTTGGAAACTCAGCCTGATGCTGTCCTCACCCAGTATCTTGTCAGCAGAGGTCAAGGCAAATGTATGCAAGGTTGACTGTCCATGTTTCATGTTCCAGAATTGAATGTGATAGACTGTACAAAATGATTCACACTTCATGGCCAAGCAGCAACCCAACACGATTACGCCCTTCGTACATCCACTTTGTCCTTCCCTTTTCTGTTTCCCCGTGGGCTACAAGTCTGAGCAACTAGCACCGCAGCGCAACGTCTTATCTATTTCCCTGGAACATTTGATTACTGTGGTAAGGTTCCCCTTCGCTAACTTTCCATTGCAATAAACGAGCTTCCTCCCACTCTTATCCGTTTCATATCATTCACCAGCTTCTTCCTTCTCTGAGTCAAAGCTTCTTTTAGTAGCTGGTCTGAGAACCACATTCTCATCCATTTGAGCTCATTGCTTTGTCAGTCATAACAGGACCCAGTCAGATAACTAGGCTGTACGATCCAACCTCTAAATCTGCAGCATCACACGAGCATGCAACTCCATGCGGCAAGCACGACCTAACGTGGTCGCTTGAGCCGTATGGCCTCGCGGGGCCGGTCCCACTTCAATCGCCGGAGCCGTACGGAGTTGTGCGGAGCTGGTCCCGACATCGCGCGGGGCTCCGAGACCGTGTTCAAAGGTTCCGTGTGGCAACGGCCTGCCGGCCCGCAGTCGCCTCGATGCCGTACGCATCGCCTCGACGGGCATACGCAGCGTGTGTCACGTGTGAACTTCCCGTGGACTTCGCTCGAACTTCACGTCACTCACTCGACCTCCGCGTGGCCCCCCGCTTCTGGTTTGGTCGCGCTTGCCGCATGCAGGTCGCATGCTCGTGGGACAGGCCCTTAAGGCAAGGACTTAGATCCACAATCGCTGTTGATCATTTTGTAGGAAGGAACTGCAGTTGTTGGTTTACACCGAAGATAGACACAAAATGCTGGAGTAACTCAGGCGGCATCTCTGGAGAGAAGGAATGGGTGACATTTCCCTTCGAGACCCTTCTTCAGACTGAGTCAGGAGAGAGAAAAACAAGAGATATGGAAGGGTAAGGTGTGAAAAGGTGTGATATTTAGTTTTCACACCTTACCCTTCCATATCTCTCATTTCTCGCTCCCCTAACTCTCTGAAGTCTGAAGAAGAGTCTCGATCCAAAACGTCTCCCATTCCTTCTCTCCAGAGATGCTGCCTGTCCCGCTGAGTAACTCTAGCATTTTGTGTCATTCCCTTTTGGTCATTCCCTGCCACATTTCCAAGTTGAATGGACACACTGCAAATCTTATAGCTCCAAGTCAGGAGTTGACGGTCAGAGAGTCGTCCATCACAAAATGGGCCATTCAGCCCCCACGTCCATGTTAACGTTTTTGTCCATCTAAGCTGATTCTAATTTCCTCATGTTAGTTTCATGTTCTGCTATTTCTTGCCCATTTAAATGCTTGGCTAAATGTCTATTGAACACAGTGTTTGGATCCAATTCTGCCACCTCTTCAGGCAGCACATTTCAGATGTCAGATATCAGATTACAGATACCAACCACTTTCCGTGTGCAGGACTGTACTGTACGCGTGCTGGTCGTGTTTGTAAGCCCACCATAAAGTACCTGGGCTATGTTTGAACTTGCCACATACTATGTGTGCTTTATATAGTCAGCAGTATACATTTGACAAAAAACGAGCAGACCGCTTCCACCACTAGCCGAGGGACAAGTGGTGCGTCTGCAAACCGACAAAGGTCACGACCGCATCGGTATCGTTTCTGGAACTGCCTCCGAGCCTCGTTCATACTTGGTCAATGCCGATGGCAACACCTACAGATGTAACAGGCAACATGTCCTGCCTGTGAAGGAGCCAGCATCACCTCCGTACTATCCTGACTGCACAAGTGTACTTCCACCAACATCCAGCGGCAATGAACTCTTGGCATCTAGTACTGTGAATACAGTCGCCTCGCCCAGCTGCGCTGCATCGTGCAAAATCATTTACTCCTCTAATTCCCTTTATAAAACTCCTTCCTCTTGCCTTTAACCTATGCCCTCTTGTTTTTGGTACACCTACCATGGGAAAAGGATTCGCTCCACCCAATCTATACTTGTAATTTTATGTACCTTTAACTGATTACCCCTCAGTCTCCTTCACACTAAATAAAAGCAATCTATGCATTTCATGGAACATTGACATGAAACACCAACATCAGATTTTCAGATGATCCTAATGATCCTTATGCCCCTGTCCCACTTAGGAAACCTGAACGGAAACCTCTGGAGACGTTGCGCCCCACCCAAGGTTTCCGTGCGGTTCCCGGAGGTTGCAGGAGGTTGCAGGTAGTGGAAGCAGCTAGGGAGACCAACAAAAACCTCTGGGAACCTCACGGAAACTGGGGGGGGGGGGGGGGGGGGGGGGGGGGGGGGGGGGGGGGGGAGCGCAAAGTGTCCAGAGGTTTCCTAAGTGGGACAGGGGCATTAAGGACCACGATTAGGATTCATACTCTCCAGACCCAACAACCTGACTAACCTCCTAAGAGGACTTTAAAGTATATTAACTTGTTCCAAACAATTGCTTTACCATACTGCTGCTCAGTTGCATTCAAGTTAGTGGTGAACAGATCTATGTTTTCCAGTACAAGCATCAACCTCTGCTCAGAGCTCCAGTCTCAAGAAGAAGCTTTGCTGAATCCCTTTTATTTCGAGAGTTCAAGAGTATTTATTTGTCATACTCATCCGATATGAACTGGGGTGACAAGATTGTGAATTGCTGCAGATTTACAGGCACATTTTGTTTGTCAAGTAATGATACAGTGACGTATCACATTAAACAAATCTTTTGATTTGTGCCTTGCCATAACATTTAAGGTATGTGGCATTTCTGTCACCCCAGCAATGCTTAAACCTTCCTTCTAAAGGCTGGAGACTTGTGAACCAAATGGGAACTGGTTGGATGGTATGGCTGGAATGTCTGGGAACTTGAAAAAGTACAAGAGTCAATATATTAGGTGGCTACAGAAGATACTCACTGAACTCCCATTTCCGTTCATGGGCAAAGAGATCTCATCTCAGTAGACGTGCACAGGGTAGGAATACCACATCTCAAGCACACTGCAATGTAAAAATCTACTGGGAATATATTAGAAATTGGAGACAGACACAGAATACTGGAGTAACTCAGCGGGACAGGCAGCCTCTCTGGAGAAAAGGAATTGGTGACGTTTCGGGTCGAGGCCCTTCTTCTGGTCTTGAGTTACTCCAGCATTTTATAACAATCTGAAGAAGGGTCTCGAGGGAAGAAAGGTAAACACCCAAAATTACCACTCCGTTCCAAGGATTGGAATGACTGCATATTTCTTGGAGGATAGAGAAAACATTTCAAGGTCATTCTCACAATTTTCCTGAGGAAAAAAAAAAACCTCCTCAGAGCCTCGAAGTAAATCCTAGTCCACGATATGCAAAATGTATCTAGGAAGGTGTAGGGATTCCGAGTCTCCAACAGCAAACTGCGGAAGGAGGAGTCAAATTCCTTCCTAATCCAAACTACTGCATGTACCATCACATCCCCCGCAGGTCACCCACAAGACTCTTCAACTATGCCAGGACGCACAGGAGTGGAGTGTTTAGTTTAGTTCAGTTTAGAGGTACAGCGCAGAAACAGGCCCTTCTGCCCATCAAGTCCCTGCCAACCAGCAATCCCCGCACACTGACACTATTCTACACAAACTAAGGATAATTGACAATTTAACCTAAACTAATCAACCTACAACTCTACTGCTGCACCACCGTGCCGCCCGAGCATGTCACCGTGGGAGGAGGTCTCAGTGGAAGCCAGTCTCATGGTGCGATAATGTATGTGGGCCAGACTTTGAACACAGATACTAAGCCCCAACAACTGGACATGGGTCCAACTCTCTCCCAGAATAAGTTAGCTCCTGACGTAGAAGTACAAGTACACCATGTCACTGAGTTACAGTTAGTCCCTACCCTCTTGACAAGGGTATCCTTGTCATGTTATGTTACTGTGTTTACTATTTTAAGAACACTGTGTACCATTATAAGCAAGTGAAATGGATTGAAAGGCAAAAAAAAAAAACAGCGCATGGTGGACTCCTGTCTTTGAAGCACAACAGTGCACAAGTTTAATCATTCATAGAAACGTGAATCCATTGAGTTTTTCTGCAACTTGCTGGAACACGGATAGTTAGAGAGATAGCTCGTAAGTGCAGAATCAGATTTTGTTTTGTGATATCCTCGACAATCGTCATACGAGCTTCCAGAGGAAGGGTGGTGGCTGTAGTTCGGTGTCACAGAAGCAGGGAATTGAGATGGTTCCTTGGAAGAAAAGGTGGAGGAAAGAAATTGTCCGGCCAATTTTTCAAGAACACTAAGAGGTGAAAGACCTATTGATTGTACCGTTGCTGGCAGATTCATTTCACTGCACTTTATTGTGGATGTGATGAATAAAACTGATTGATTGATTGCTTGGCCACACAAATTGGATACCAGTTACTGCATTTATAGTGTTTTCACTTCCGCTGTCCCTTTATCTTTTACTCAAAATCATTAAAAGGAGACGAGGAGGAATTTCTTTAGTCAGAGGGATGTGAATCAGTGGAATCCATTGCCACAGATGGCTGCGGAGACCAAGTCAATGGTTATTTTTAAGGCGGAGATTGACAGATTCTTGATTAATACTGGTGTCAGAGGTTATGGGAAGAAGGCAGGAGAATGGGGTTAGGACGGAGAGATAGATTAGCCATGATTGAATGGCGGAGTAAACTTGATGGGCCGAATGGCCTAATTCAAGAGTCAAGAGTATTTTATTGTCATTTGTCCCATTGTCCCAATGAAATTCTTGCTTGCTGCAGCACAACAGAATATCTATAGTATATAAAGGGAGAAGAAAAAAAGTTCAGTGTGTGTATACTCCTATTCCTTATGACCTTACAAGTGTTTGATTGTCACATGCACTGGGACTGGAACAATAAAATTCTTACCTGCAGCAGCTGTGCAGACGAGGCCTCCAAGTCTTGTATCTGTATGTCCGTGAAAACCAGCTGGCAGGGGTTACCACTAGGACCTTGTGCTAAAATGTCCGTCGCATTGTTGCTCAAATTGTTGCTGACTATGCCACAATGCTCGACACTATTCCCTGGATCATATTAACAGGAATACCCTGTAATTCTCCAGGAAATAAGCAGTCATGCTGAACGCTTGCTTCATCTCCATCAAAAATTACTGATGACCAGTATAAAGAACTAGTAATATTGTGGCAGAGGTCTTAATGGATGATCATTGCCAGCAGTCAAAGAATGTTATAAACTTGAACAGCAGCTTTAGCAATGATAGCAGAATTACCTAGCAAAGAAAGAACATTAAAAATATGTGATAGACACAAAATGCTGGAGTAACTCAAAGAGACAGGCAGCATCTCTGGAGACAAGGAGTGGGTGACGATTCGGGTCGAGACACTTCTTGAGTATGAGGAATGGTCTCGACCCGAAACGTCACCCGCTTCTTCTCTCCAGAGATGTTGTCTGTCCTGCTGAGTTAAGGGCCTGTCCCACCAACATGCGGCTGCATGCGGCAAGCGCGACCTAACGCGGTCGCTTGAGCCGTACGGCCTCGCGGGGCCGGACCCACTTCGATCGCCGGAGCTGTATGGAGTTGTGTGGGGCTGGTGGGACAAAAAACCGTGTGCAAAAATCCGCGTGGCAACGGCCTGTCGGCCCGCAGCCGTATTGAGGCCTACGCAGCGCCTCGACGGGCATACGCAGCGTCTCGACGCCGTACGCAGCGTCTTGACGGCGTACGCCTAGCGCGTGGCGTTGCATGATGATGTCACCGCCCGGCGTGCCGATGCGTGATGACGTAACCACCCGACGCCGTGCGACGTCCAAATTCAGTCGGCCCGCCTCCTGCCCAGCTGATTGGTGAGTATGATGTCAGGACCAGCATCGCCCAACTCCAGACGGCTCCGCGGTTGGAAGTGGGACCGGCCCCGCGAGGCCGTACGCCTCAAGCTCAACACGTTTGCAATCGCATGCTGGTGGGACAGGCCCTTTACTCCAGCATTTTGTGTCTTCGCATCTTCGGTGTAAACCAGCATCTCCAGTTCCTTCCTACACATCAAAAATATGTAAATCAGCTTCCCATTGCCTCTCTTCATCAGTAGTGGCTTTGACTAATGGGGATCCCCAGCAAGTTAAATATTTGCTCATGCATTGTCTGCAGCAAGCAGCCTCATGAATCAGGCTGGCCGGGCAAGATCCCTCCAGCAACACAGACTCTGAAAAGACAAAAGACAGTCAAAAAAAAAACTCCCTTAAAATATCATCGGTGCCAGAGGGTGGCTTGCGCAACTCACAGGGCTAAACTTTCAAATGAACTTCATTACTGCAAAATAGAAGCACTTGTCAAGGTCAGGGTTCAGTGCTTCTTTTTCACCAGCTCCTGCATTCCAGAGCGTTTCTGCCCAGCACGGCTACCTTCTCCACACTCTCCAGAAGACAAATTGAAGTTATTGGCGGTTAGGTTGCTAGGAGATCCCAGCTGCTATGGTAACAGCCTTCATGGAATTCGATCCTAGCACAGCCAGGCAAAAAAAAAAAGTTGTACTTGAACTTTTTTTTAAAGAAAATGTGTGCCGGACCAGTGATCTGGAGTTAGCTTCAATAGAAAGAAGTCTTAAAGGGACCGTACATGCTTTTGAAAATCAGTTTGCACACCCAAGTAATATGAAGTACAGATGAAGTCCCTGTTGCATTAGTTTGATTTTTTTTGATTAATAACTATAGTTGATCAAAGAGAGTGGGTTTGGCAGTTTATATTTTTGCAATTTCAGCCACTCTCTGATTTGAAAGCTGAAGAATTACGCTGAGCACAGATTCCATGTTTCTGTGTTTAACCATTGTAAACGCCTCAATTATTGTCTGATTTTCTCTGAAACAATGAATGTTATTGTTGACACATTATGTAGCTCAAAGAATCCAGAGGAAAATCATTCTTCCTCTGATAGTTTGTTCTAAATACCCACCATGATCTGTATGACAATATTGCCCTTCAGGTTCCCCTTTCATCTTATATCTATCTCCTCTAGTTTTTGAAGGTACACAAAAATGCTGGAGAAACTCAGCGGGTGCAGCAGCATCTATGGAGCGAAGGAAATAGGCAACTTTTCAGGACGAAACCCTTCTTCAGACACTACTCCTCTAGTTTTTGATTCTCCTTCCTGGCAAAAAAACATCACGCACAAACTCTCCCTATAGTTCAGGCCCTCGAATCCTGGCAGCATCCTCATAAATCTTCTCTGCACTATTTCCAGTTAGAATTTAGACTTTAGAGATACTGTGTTGAAACAATTGGGCCACCGAGTCCGGGCAGGCGAGTGATTACCCCGTATACTAGCGCTATCCCACGCACGAGGGACAATTTACAATTTTACCGAAGCTAATTAACCTACAAACCTGTATGTCTTTGGAGTGTGGGACGAAACAGGAGCACCCAGAGAAAGTCCATGTGGTCGAAGGGCCGAATAGCATATTCCTGCATCTATTTTCTATGTTTCTATGCTTGAGTATATGCCAATAAAACTCGACCACTTGATTTTGAAGCATTCATGCATGGTGGATGTATAATGTAGTCATAGAGTGATACAGTGTGAAAACAGGCCCTTCAGCGCAACTTGCCCACACCCGCCAACATGTCCCAGCTCCACTACCTGATTTTGGTCCATATCCCTCTAAACCTACAACCCTGATAACCCATTATTTCCTTCAGAGCTTGTTCAAAAAGGTGGCATATTTTAAAGGTGACAGAGATACTTGAAGGGGAATGTGTGAGGAGGGTATTATTTGTCTTTAGTTTAGCTTGAACCAGAACATCTGAAGATTCAACATTTAATATAGTAATTGTGCTGATACTGACCTGTGAATTGTGCTGGTAATGAATATCATCCATTCCGGAGGTTTTATTTTTCTGATGCCATTTGAACTTCACTTGGATTTCAATCATTTCAATGCAAAAGTAATTGGGAATGGGGAGCATTGGAACAAAAATTTGCCCTCGGTACATATTAACTGTAATATAATAATGTATCCATGTTGGTAGGTGCAATCAAAACAAAGGTCTTTTTTTATCATTGTTGTGTTTTGAATACCACAGAAAATATTATGTACTCTCAAGATCACATTTAATAGAATATTATTGTTTATATATATATATATATATATTGTTATTGGACTTTGCATTTCTGAAAAGTCCCAGCTGAGAGGAAGACAGCAAAATACTGAAAATATTGGGGGTGAAAATGAATTCAGGACAGTTTGTTCGGAAAATTAAGGAAATGGTAACAGAATACTTATACAGCTGAGTGAGTATAATTTTATGGATGAGAAATTGTGTTCAACCAATTGATGACTTCTTTGACAAAGTAACTAGTATGTTAGATAACAAGGAAGCCAATGCATGTAGCAAGTTTTGTTATACAAAATTTGGTCCGTGAAGTGCCCCGTAAAAGATTATCGCATTAGATAAGCACCTGTGGACTTGAACATAAAAGGTTATGTCTAGGGGGTCAGATATGGGGCTTTATGTGTGGGCCACATATATTGTTAGTGCAGAGGGGCTAGGAGCAAGGCCAAGTGTGCATCCAGAGTCAAGGTCTGGAATAGTACTAGGTGTGCAGTCAAAGCTGGGACAATGGGAGTGTCCTAACCAGGTAAGCAATTATGATCAGGGTAGAATAGGGGGCCAAGTGTAAAGCTGGACTCAGGTTCAGGAATGAGAGAAGGTATGCAACTGGAGTCAGGGTCAGGAGTAGTACCAGGTGTGCAGTGAGACCCAGGTTGGTCAACATGGGCCAAGTGTTTGATTATAATCTGATTTCCATACATGAATACACTAAGATCATTCATGTGCTGCACCTGTTGATCAGAGCCTGGCACTACTATGGAATGTAATTAGGAATGTAATTTAGCCTAACCTTATTCATAGCTAATCCAATTTAAACCATAAATATTGCATTCAAGTGTAAGTTAAAAGACTTGCTACAGTATGCACCAGATTGCACAATTTCAAGCTGAAAAATACAAAAGCTTCCCCCCCCCCTGCGCTCCCTCGGACTTGGTCTCTTGCAATTTCTCACTTCCAACTCTCACCCAATGTTGGCAGTCCTGACAGATTAGTCCAGAGTGCAGGAAGATTGTTCCCGATGTTGGGGAAGTCCAGGACAAGGGGTCACAGTTTAAGGATAAAGGGGAAATTCTTTAGGACCGAGATGAGAAAAACATTTTTCACACAGAGAGTGGTGAATCTCTGGAACTCTCTGCCACAGAAAGTAGTTGAGGCCAGTTCATTGGCTATATTTAAGAGGGAGTTAGATGTGGCCCTTGTGGCTAAAGGGATCAGGGGGTATGGAGAGAAGGCACGTACAGGATACTGAGTTGGATGATCAGCCATGATCATATTGAATGGTGGTGCAGGCTCGAAGGGCCAAATGGCCTACTCCTGCACCTATTTTCTATGTTTCTATGTATCAGACTATTGAACTCAACTCAAACAAAACTCTGAACATTAATAGCCCATTATCTGTTTATTTGCACTTTATCTGTTTTATTTATTCATGTGTGTATATATTTATACAATGGTATATGGACACACTGATCTGTTCTGTATTCATGCCTTCTATATTCTGTTGTGCTGAAGCAAAGCAAGAATGTCATTGTCCTATCTGGGACACTTGACAATAAACTCTCCTGAATCTCTCTTGAATCTTGAACTCTCTTGAATCTACTGGTCCATAGTTCACAGACTTTTCTTCAGTTTTTACCTTCTAGTCTTCCGGCACCTCACCTGTGTCTAACGATGATTCATATATCTCAGCCAGGGCTCCTGCAATATCTTCTCTAGTTTCCCAGTGACCTTGAGTACAGCTGATCAAGCCCCAGAAATGTATCTGCCTTTGTACGTTTTTAGGACATCCAGCACCTGGATTCTGCAACTTGGTAAAAGGAATTCTTTGACTAAGTGTTTGCCCTGGACATCGCAGCCTGGTGTTGTTTTACAAAGATGAAGGAGTGAGTGGCAGGTGGGGGAGCAGAGAACTTGCTGGTGTTCACCCTGGCCAACACCGGAATTAAAAACACTGCAGCTTTCATCAGTACCTGCACTGCTGGCTGACAACAAGGCAGCAGACTTAACAGTTATGAGCATATTTTCATTTCTCTGTCTGCAGGTATAATGTCCACTGCTGAGGTTTTTCTTCATTCATTTGCAGGATGTGGGCATTATAGGCAAGGCCATCACTTATCATTCAAACAAAGGACCTTGGATGCGAAATATTACTTCTGAGCATTTCCTGTTTATATTTTGGATAGGCACATGAATATACACGGAATAAAGGGATATGGATTGTGGGCGGTGAGATAAGAGTTGCTCTTGGCATTTTGTACGTCACAGACAATGTGGGCCGCAGGGACTGTTCCTGTGCTTATTTCATGCTTTATTGCCTATACCCGAGGCTCGAAGACGGCACAGTACTCACGTGAGGGTGGCTGGGACGGTGTTCTGGCGGCGGTGGCCTGAGTCCGGGGTTCGGCCGCGGGCCAGCAGCTGCTTCTGCAGGACTGGTGGGCGGCAGCTTCAACCACCCCAGGCCGCGGTGTTTTGAGCCGCGGGACTGTTCTTAACATCGCCCGGGGGGGGGGGGGGGGGGGTATCGCCCCAGCGCAGAGGGAGAAGAGGAGGGAAGAGACTGCGACCTAAGACTTTTGCCTCCATCACAGTGAGGAGATGCTGGGTGGACTCACTGTGGTGGATGTTAATACGTGTTTATTGTTGTTTTATTGTATGATATTATATGTATGACTGCTGCAATTTCGTTCAGACTTCGGTCTGAATGACAATAAAAGGCTATCTATCTATTTATCTATCTATACAGTCTGGATGGGATTAGGATAGGGCATTACGGTGGTGCAGTTAAGAGAGTGACTGCCTCATAGCACCTGAGCGCCGGTGCTGTTCAATCCTGACCGCCGGTGCTGTCTGTGTGGAGTTTGCACATTCACATCACAACTGGGCGGTTTTTGTCCAGGTGCCCCCATTTCCTCCCACATCGCGCAAAGATGTGCGATTTGACAACTATCGACCACAAGTATAAATTGCAAATTACACTACTGTAAATTGCCCCCCAGTGCATTAGTAAGTGGTGCAAATTGGCCAGTTGATGAACATGTGGGGAAACAATAGGATTACGGCAAGTTGGTGATTGAATGTCATTGTGAGCTCTGTGGGCTGAAGAAACTGCTGCCACGCAGTATCTCTCAGTGGCTCTTTGACAGATTTCCTGAAGAAATTTAGTAAGACAGAATAATTTTTATGGCAACTCTGTTGCATCATCGTCACTAATGCTGATGCCAGCTTTATTTAATTTTTGAAATTCAGTTCCTTCTGCTGTGTTTGGGATTCAAACTCACATTGCTGCTCGGCCACTAACTTAGCCACGAGGGTATTGCAAGAGGAGTGTAATTTTAGTAATTTAATTTTGCAATTGTCACAAATTGGTCACAAATACACCCACAAAATTGGAGGACTGGTATTAATCCCTAACGGCAGCATCCCAATCCCAGCCACAATACCAAGATAACTGCCAACTGGAATCTCCTTCATTAAGATGGAATAATCAAACAGAAAGCTGTTCACCTGCCCCTCCACACAAATCGGAGTTGACATGTTAAATCATGCTGCCATTCACTCATTACAAATGCCAAAAGTTGTCTTTGCCTTTTGCTAGTTTGATGTGCAAATGTGGAACTTGTTCCAACCCAAAGCTTCAGTTGACGTCCAGAACTGGCACTGCTGAGTGATTACCTGTTTGTCTTTGTTAAAGCGGTAATTGATTAAAAGGTAAAAAAAAAAAAAACCCCAGTAATTTTATCAAAATTCCAAATCTGACAGACCAACTCATTCATCAGCTCTGTATTCTTCATTAAGAAGATAAAAGAGTTTTGCTATTTACCTTTTGGGGAAACAGATTCCTTTGTTAATATACGATGCTCTCTCTTGTATTTATACATAAATATTGCAGGTCCACAAGATAAATAGGGGGTGAGAAAGGCTTTTGGC
Source organism: Leucoraja erinaceus (assembly GCF_028641065.1). Taxonomy (NCBI): domain Eukaryota; kingdom Metazoa; phylum Chordata; class Chondrichthyes; order Rajiformes; family Rajidae; genus Leucoraja; species Leucoraja erinaceus. Next base: position 10,004,396 of record NC_073382.1, read on the forward strand.
TTATTTTAGACCAATCTTCCAAGAAAGTAATTTTACTATTTATTGCATGATTCCGGGGTTACTGTGACACGGCCCCCTTCCACTTCCCGTCTCCTACACTTCCAACCTCAAAGACCAGAATTTATTGCCCTTCCCCAATTACCCTCCAGAAGGTGGGGGTGAGCCACCACTCTAACCACAAGTTTAAGACTTGAGATATAGCAACAGTGAAGGAATGGCACTATACTTCCACACGAGGATGGACTTTCCCTTCACCTGCTGCACTTGTATTTAGGTGGTCTAGATCACAGGTTTGGGAGGTGCTGTAGGAGCCGAGGTGAATAGCACAGGGCAGATGGTACAAGTAGATTGTAGAACAAGTGTGAAAAAGAACGTTCTAATCTCATGCCTTAGTATTGATTATTACTGACTTGATGACCTGATGAAATAGGTTTTAAAGATTTATCTCAAGATTTTTTCCCATAACTTCATGTTGAAATCAGATGTGTCAATAATACTTTGAGATAAAAGGCCTTTGATAAAGTGCCGCATGTAATGCTGTTAAACAACATGAGAGCCCATGGTATTAGAAAGAATGGATGGAAGATTGGCTGAATGGCAGAGGGCAAAGAGTGGGAATAAACAGGGCTTTTTTCTGGTTGCTGCCGGTGACTAGAGGTGTTCCACAGTGGTCTGTGTTTGATCTGCTACTTTTCACATTGTAAATTAATGATTTGGATGATTGAATTGATGGCTTTGTGGCCAGGTTTGCAGATGAGTCCAGAACCAGGGGCCATAGTTTAATAATAAGTGGTAAGCCATTTAGAACGGAAGTGAGGAAAAACTTTTTCACACGGAGAGTTGTGAGTGTATGGAATTCTCAGCCTCAGAGGGCAGTGGAGGCTAGTTCTCTGGATGCTTTCAAGAGAGAGTTAGATGGAGCTCTTAGTGATAGTGAGTTAAGGGATATGGGGAGAAGGCAGGAATGGGGTACTAATTGTGGATGATCAGCCATGATCACGTTGAGTGGCAGTGCTGGCTCGAAGGGCCGAATGGCCTACTCCTGTGCCTATTGTCTATAGATGGTATGTGAAGGCAACAAATGTTTAGGTTACTAAATGACTTCAAAATAAATGGCCGGTTTTAACTTTAGTTTAGTTTATTATTGGCACAAATACCAAGGTACAGTGAAAGTTTTAGTTTGCGTGATATCAAGTCATAGAAAAAACGATACATAAATATAATCAAACCATCCACAGTGCACAGATAAAAGGTTCAATATTTATTGCAAGATAGAGTCCGATAAAGTCCAATTAAAGATAGTTCAAGGGTGTCCAATGAGATAGATAGGCGGTCAGGAGCGCGCTTTAGCTGGTGAGAGGATGGTTCAGTTACCTGGTAACAGTTGGGAAGAAACTGTCCGGAGTCTGGAGGTACGCGTTTTCAAACTTCTGTACCTCTAGCTTTCAAGGTTCTTGAGCATTGTAGGGGTTACACTCATCCAAGCAAATGAACAGCATTCATCAGGCTCATGACTTGTGCCTTGCAGATAATTGAAAGGATCTTGGATTTACTGCAGGATACTTGTAGCCATGTTATTTATACAACTGTTCCAATTGAGCTTGTGGGTAATGGAGATCCTGGGGGTTATTGGCTTCGGGAGAGACAATTGTGCTGAAGCCAATTGTGTGAGTGTCAATGTATTTCCTATATCTTGGTTCCAAATTTTATTTATCCCACATGCCTCAGTAAATTCATCTGTCACCTTTTCCCCGACTGCTTTTTCTCATTACCTCATTCTCTGATGGGATCATTGCTGTTCCAAGTCAAAAATGTGGTTTGAATGTCTCCCCTTGCTGAATTTAATTCTGGAGCACAAGTTTGACCATGAATTCTACCGTGTTTCACGCTACTGCTTTGGCTACTTACATGGCATCTTATGGGATTTGGCTATTGGGACGGCTGTAAATTCACAAATTCACTTCAACTGCATCCTTGGCTATTTCAGTGCAAGTGTTCGAGGGCTTAGAAAGTTGCATTTTGGAACCGTTGGTATTAAATTGTCAATCTGCTCCTACTTTTGTCGGTATAAAACACAGCTTTTACTTTATAGCACTTTAGAGGGATGCGATGGAATGGTTTTCTGAAAACCACATGTGCAAAATTGCTTTCCTGCTTTGTTTCCAACTAATGATATCTTCATCGATAAAATACTTGCAGTCCTACTGCGGAGTTGCTAAAGATCAACATTTGTGGTAAAAGCACTGGTTAACCTCAAAAGCATAAAAAGCTTTTCAAATGCCTTTGGAAGTGTGCCCATTCCAATTCACCCTTTCCTCACCCCTCAGGGTAATTCCCCGTTACAATACATCCTGTAATGATGCAAGTTAAAAATGGCAAGTTCAAAATGGCTGTAATATAAATTCAATATCTTGCAATTGGGTTGTCATCTAACAATGGCCTTTGTAATCTACCAAACTCCCAGAGTTGTAAGATTTTGTTTAATGAAGTGGACTTGATTCTTTAAGGAAACACACAGAAAAGCCCAAGGCAACCGTTCCAAAATGAAAACACATGATTTGGCATTCTTACCAAGAAACATTGCTATTTATCTCTGAGGCAACAGATTCTTTTAGCAATTTTATTTAACTTTCTATTCATGTAACAAAAAACATTCAACAAAGCCTTAGGCCACAAAGATCGTTTATAAACTTCTCAAAAGAGGGCTGAACTTGTTTCCCTGGTTACAATACATTAAACACTAGCCTTTGCAAATAAATGTATTATTTTGAAAAACTGAATCCCAAGATAAAAAAATCAATTCTTTCACGTAACAGTCTCTAGTAAAATAGTAGTAATTCCAAATTTTACATTTTTCAATTTAGTCTGCCCCCGATAATCATCTGAAGTTGTCTTTGAACAAGTTTTCTTTTTTGTTGTTAGGGATGGCACTCTAAGTCTTGGAGCTCAAGTGTTGAATTTCTTCTGATAATCTATCTGTGGGAGCACAGTGATTGGCGAAAATGCTGCCCATTATAGGGAGGGAGCTTCCAGGGCCCAGATGAAGATGGCTGCAGGTTGGCAATGCTGGTGGTGTCAAATACTGGGTCCATGCCAGAGTGGACCCGGGTCAAAGCCACAGGAGTCAACAGCAAATGATCATCTGCGTTGGATGGCGGTGATTGGGTTGGCGAGGTGGGATATGGAGGGACCCCAGCCCCTTTCCGGGATTACTAGGGATCTGTGGCTGGTTGGTATGTTGGGGCGAAGAGCAGGGGCAGGAGTAAGAGGGTTAGGGAAGGGGAGGATGTGTGGGTAGAAAGACAGACAGAGAGGACAGGGGGGGGGGGGGGGGGGGGGGAGTTCGCCATCCACCACGGAAACTGAGCTGGAGGCATGAGGAACTACAGATGCTGATTTACAATAAATGACACAAAGTGCTGGTATAACTCAACGGGTTAGGCAGCATCTCTGGAGAACATGAATAGGTGACATTTCGGATTGGGACTCATCTTTAGACTGACTGTGTTGGTGGGGAGGGGAGATAGCTGGACCAAGCTCAGACCCACTCCCACTGCAGAATACAGTCAAGCAGTTACATCTGTTCACCAAGATCGGCTGTAATCTTATTGAAGGCTAGAGTAGGCTCAGGAACGGCATGGCCTATTCCTGGTTCTTACATTCATAAACAAAGTATAATACATAGAACATAAGAACAGTACAGCACAGGAACGAGTCCTTTAGCCCACAATGTTTGTGCTGAACATGATGCCAAGTTAAAATGATCTTAGAAACATAGAAATTAGGTGCAGGAGTAGGCCATTCGGCCCTTCGAGCCTGCACCACCATTCAATATGATCATGGCTGATCATCCAACTCAGTATCCCGTACCTGCCTTCTCTCCATACCCTCTGATCCCCTTAGCCACAAGGGCCACATCTAACTCCCTCTTAAATATAGCCAATGAACTGGCCTCGACTACCCTCTGTGGCAGAGAATTCCAGAGATTCACCACTCTCTGTGTGAAAAAAGTTCTTCTCATCTCGGTTTTAAAGGATTTCCCCCTTATCCTTAAGCTGTGACCTCTTGTCCTGGACTCCCCCAACATCGGGAGCAATCTTCCTGCATCTAGCCTGTCCAACCCCTTAAGAATTTTGTAAGTTTCCATAAGATCCCCTCTCAATCTCCTAAATTCTAGAGAGTATAAACCAAGTCTATCCAGTCTTTCTTCATAAGACAGTCCTGACATCCCAGGAATCAGTCTGGTGAACCTTCTCTGCACTCCCTCTATGGCAATAATGTCCTTCCTCATATTTGGAGACCAAAACTGTACGCAATACTCCAGGTGTGGTCTAACCAAGACCCTGTACAACTGCAGTAGAACCTCCCTGCTCCTATACTCAAATCCTTTTGCTATGAAAGCTAACATACCATTCCCTTTCTTCACTGCCTGCTGCACCTGCATGACTACTTTCAATGACTGGTGTACCATGACACCCAGGTCTCGCTGCATCTCCCCTTTTCCTAGTCGGCCACCATTTAGATAATAGTCTGCTTTCCCGTTTTTGCCACCAAAATGGTTAACCTCACATTTATCCACATTATACTGCATCTGCCAAACATTTGCCCGCTCACCCAGCCTATCCAAGTCACCTTGCAGTCTCCTAGCATCCTCCTCACAGCTAACACTGCCCCCCCAGCTTAGTGTCATCCACAAACGTGGAGATATTGCCTTCAATTCCTTCATTCAGATCATTAATATATATTGTAAATAGCTGGGGTCCCAGCACTGAGCCTTGGGGTACCCCACTAGTCACTGCCTGCCATTGTGAAAAGGACCCGTTTGCTCCTACTCTTTGCCTCCTACTCTTTCCCTCCAGTGTGCCAGCATCTTATCTGCCTGTACATGATCCATGTCCCTCTATTCCCTGTATTTCCATGTGCCTATCTAAAAACATCTGCAGTTAGTTCTCTATCTGCAGTTAGTTCTCTGTGCCAATGTTGGCTTGTTTATTTGCTTCCTTTAAGCATTATCTCTGGATTTCAAATGTGCAGAATAAGTGATTCTTCTTCACTGCAATACAGCATCTCACCTCCAACAAATGTCCCTCCAGAGCAAACGAACAAACAGTTCAGCCATCGTTACCTCCGCTCCAGTCACGGTCACCCTGAACCTTGTCATTGAGTTATAGTATGCAGATGATGTTTGCTTATGTGTACACTTGGAGGCTGAGTCTTTCACTGAAATACACTTGAGCACAGACCTTTCGCTGAACATCATGAAGCAAAGGTCTTCTACCCACCTCCACCCTAGTACGGCAGTACCTGCACCACACTGTACCCAGGCAATTGATCTCTACAACGAGTCCCTGGAAAACGTGAACACCTCATTTCCCAGAATTCGGGAGCCACCTCTCAGTGACGACAGATAACAATAACAGAATTGATCTTCCCTCCAGTGTGCCAGCATTGCTTTTGGCCTTTTGAAGATGATTATGTCCATCAACAAAGCCTCTAAACCAGTACCAAACTCAATCAAACAGCAGTGGTGCTCCCTATACTCTTATGCATTTAGAAGTCTCAGATAACAGTAGGTACCTCAAAGCACTAGGGAAGTACCACCAGAGTTATAACCATATAAAAATGACAGCACGGAAACAGGCCATCTCGGCCCTTCTAGTCCGTACCGAACACTTATTCTCCCCTAGTCCCATCTACCTGCACTCAAACCATAACCCTCCATTCCTTTCCCGTCCATATACCTATCCAATTTATTTTTAAATGATAAAATCGGTCCTGCCTCCACCACTTCCACTGGAAGCTCATTCCACACAGCTACCACTCTCTGAGTAAAGAAGATCCCCCTCATGTTACCCCTAAACTTCTGTCCCTTAATTCTCAAATCAAAGTCAAATCAAATATCCCTGCAAAGTGTTTCAAAAATCATTGGCAGGATAGATGAACCAATATATTCTCCCAGGAGAAATGCCCAGCATTAATGGCGTACGGTGGAGTAGCAGGAGAGCTGCTGCCTTACAGCGCCAGAGACCCGGGTTCGATCCTGACTACGGGTGCTATGTGTACGGAGTTTGCAGGTTCTCCCCATAACCTTCTGGGTTTTCTCCGAGATCTTTGCTTTCCTCCCACACTCCAAAGACGTACAGGTTTGGAGGTTAATTGCTGTGGTATAAATGTAAAATTGTCCCCACTGTGTGTAGGGTAGTGTTAATGTGTGGGGATCGCTGGCTGGTGCGGACTCGGTGGGCCAAAGGGCCTGTTTCTACGCTGTATCTCTAAACTAAAAATTAAGGCTCAGAAAACATTCAAACCAACTCCAATAGGTGACCTACATCAACACAAATTAACCCCAGAAGAAGCAACGGGATTCTAGGATTGAAAAAAAACCCTTCAAGAACATTCTCAGATTCACCATTAAAATAATTTAAGGTCCTCACATGGCAATTTTGAGCCGTAACTAATCCAAACATTCTGAGTTTTCCCAGAACTCTCAACGGGACCAATATATAAAACATAACAAAAGGTCAAGAATAGGAAAGATGCTGTCACCCATGATGGTTTAAAGAGAAGATTTGAGTTATGGGTTTGGGAAGGGTTGGAATTTACAAAATGCCTAAACTTAAGGAATTAACCGCCTGAAATAAGATGAAGGAAGTCGAGTCCACAGACGATGTGTGAAGTAAAGTTCAATTGGGATTTATGGACAATAAAGAAGATATGGGGTGTTTGGTGCGTGCAGTAGAGTCATCTTGGCTTGATGCATTTGTGCATGGCAAGCAAATATCTATTTGGATGCCTGTGATCCAGCTTTCTTGATTTTTATTTTCAATAAAAGGTGTCATTCACAAAGCTGCCAGTTACCCCTTGTCAGTCAATATCCTAGAGTTCCATACCATGGAAGTATTGTGGGAGCACCGTCAATGTCAGGACCAAATATCAGCCCCTCATGCTTTTTACTAGAACAGGATTTTCTCAGCTGTTTCATCAACATTTTGAAATCCATATTTAGCACAAGCAGGAGAACACGATACTCCAGGAATACATTTAAGATGCGGAGAACATTTTGTATGTTTTATATATATATATATATATACATATATACATATATATATATAAAACATACAAAACGTTCTCCGCATATATATATATATACACACACACACACACACACATACACATATATATATATATATATACACACACACACACACATATATATACACACACACACATATATATATACACATATACATATATATATACATATATATATATATACGTATACATATGTATATACATATATATATACATATACATACATACATATACATACATATAAACACACACACACATATATATACACACACACACACACATACATACACACATATATACACATATATATATATACATATAGATACATATATATATATAGATACATACATATATACATATATATATACATCCAGCATCTGCATTTCCCTGTGTCTCCTGACTAGGAAATTAACCGGTGAACCTTGTATTTATTTCATCACAAAGCAATAAAAGGTTTTATTTATATATATATATTTATATCTTGGAGTTATTTTTATTTATATCTTAAAGGTTATAACCGAGATATAATATATATATATATATATATATATATATATATATATATATATATATATATATATAAACCCTTTTTTTTCTTTCTTGATGAAGTAAATACAAGGTTCGCCGGTTAATTTTCAAGTCAGGAGACACAGGGAAATGCAGTTGCTGGAGACGCGAGTAAAATATAAAATGCTGGAGGAACTCAAAGTCAGGCAGCATCTGTGGAGGGGATGGACAGGTGTCGTTTTGGATAGAGATCTTTCAGACTGATTACGTCTGAATCAGTCCAAGGAAGAGACCCGACACAAGACGTCGCCTATCCATTCCCGCCACAGTAGCTGCCTGTCCCATGAGTTAGTTACTCCAGCACTTTGTGTTTTACCACACGGTCCTCGTCAGTGGATTTAGCCCCCTGTTCTATAAAACTATCTGAATAAAGCAATTAGCTTAGTTTAACCATGTGTCCAAGAGAGCAAGCCAGAGTAAAGCAGACTTTTGTGCAGTTAAAACAAGAGACAGGCCAATTCATGACAAAATGACAGCAAACCCATAGTGTATGTCCCCCTACCACATGTGCCATAAGAATATTGGCGTGGGAAGAGTTAATCCCTTCTAAAAGCAAATTAAAGGGATGTGTAAACACGGCTTCAAAAGTACTTTAAAAGGAACGTTTGGTGCATTTGGCTTTGATTTTTTTCCCTCTCTTTTAAACAAATACAGCCCCTGGATATGCTTTCTTCCCTTGCTGATTAAGGGTGCCGCTGTGTGTGAACTCACATTTCACTTACATTTCCTCTCTCAATAATGGGCTTGTCCCCAAAAGAAAGGCAATTGTTAGCCTGAACACTGATCACATACAAAGATGGCCCAGGTCTTACAAGCTGTATAATGTAAGAGGGTCGAGAGAGTTCAAACTCTCAACTTTCACCCACATTTGGAGAGTTACCATGTGCACACAGCGATGGCTGCACCTCAGACAGTGGGAGAAGCCACACTGGCAGTGGAGGGCTAAGACTTAGTAATGGAGACTTTGCCCTTGAGGGAGCGGCATTGAAGTTAGACCCAACTAGTCTGGTTATTCAATCAGAATAAAGGAATAGTCTGTCAACTGGAACCATCTGAATACTAATCAGCAGAAAAAAGACAAGAGAGGCAGCAACATTAATGGAGACACAAGAAATTGGGTTAAGTTCGGGGCACCATGTTATAGGAAAGATAGTGTCGAGCTTGAAAGGGTCCAGAGAAGATTTAAAAGGACGTTACCAGGACTAGAGGGTGTGAGCTATAGGGAAAGGTTGAGTAGGCTGGGTCTCTATTCCATGGAGTGCAGGAGGATGAGGGGCTGATCTTACAGAGGTGTATAAAATCATGAGAGGAATAGATCGGTAGATGCACAGAGTCTCTTGCCCAGAGTTTGGAAATTGAGGACCAGAGGGCATAGGCTCAAGTTGAAGGGGAAAAGATTTAATAGGAATATGAGGGGGAATTTTTTCACACAAAGGGTGGTGGGTGTATGGAACAAGCTGCCAGAGGAGGTAGTTGAGGCTGGGACTATCCCAACATTTAAGGAACAGGTACATGTATAAGACGGGTTTGGATGGATATGGACCAAATGCAGGCAGGTGGGACTAGTGTAGCTGGGACATTGTTGGCCGGTGTGGGCAAGTTTGGACAAAGGGCCTATTTCTGCACTGTATCACTCTATAACTCTAAAGTACAAATGCTGGAACTTACAGAGCAAAAACAAAGTGCTGGAAGACTTTCAGCTGACTCGTCAGCGTCTGTGTAAGAAATGGGACAGACAACGTCTTGAAGAGGCACCTTTTTCAGACGGATTGGAGCACACAAAGACAAAAACATTGTCTGTCCATTTCCCTCCACAGACGCTGCCTGACCCAGAGTTCAGCACTTTACTTTCAGCACAATGAGGGTAATTTCCCCACTGAACTTCTACCACAGTTCCTCTCGCAAGCTTCACAATTGTTGATGTAGTCCGTGGCCGCACTGTTTCTGAACAGCTACTGCACATGATCAGACATTAAAGTCCTTTCTTTCCAGCAGAAACTATCATCTTTCTATGTGGAAACCATTAAACCAAGTATCCTGATGGATGAAAGCATAAAATCTTCTTATTTTCTCCATGAGGATATTTGGTTTAGTGGTTTCTGCAAAAAAAGTATTCAGAAAGAATTCAATTTATTTTGCCCACCAACTGGTTCCAAGCTCTTTCTGGATGTTCGACCAGGGAGCCGCACAGTGGCTCAGCAGTAGAGACGCTGCCTTACAGTGCCGGAGACCCGGGTTCGATCCTGACTACGGGTGCAGTCGGCACGGAGTTTGGACGTTATCCCCGAGACCACGTGGGTTTACTCCGGGTGCTCTGGTTTCCTCCCACACTCTAAAGGCGTACAGGTCTGTGGGCTAATTGGCTTCTGTAAAATTGTAATTTGTCCCTGGAGTGTGGGATAGTGCACGGGATGATCGCTGGCCGGCACGGACTCAGTGGACGATGGGCCTGTTTCCATGCTATATCTCTGAAGGTCGAAAGTCTAAAAAAAGACCCGTGAAACACAAAAATATATCTGTGCCTGCTACATGATTTCATCAATTATCATCAGCGGTCTGTCTCAAAGGAGAAAAGCAGGTGTATAAAACTTTGGTTAACCCATGTTTTGAGTATTTTGTGCAGTTAGGATTGCCACATTTAAGAAAAATGTGGAGACTTTGGAGAGACAGCAGAAGCCAGGGGCCACAGTCTTAGAATAAAGGGGAGGCCATTTAAGACTGAGGTGAGAAAAAACTTTTTCACCCAGAGAGTTGTGAATTTGTGGAATTCCCTGCCACAGAGGGCAGTGGAGGCCAAATCATACAATGGATTTTAGAAAGGGTTAGATAGAGCTCTAGGGGCTAGTGAAATCAAGGGCATGGGTAACTGATTGGGGACGATCAGCCATTATCGCAATGAATGGTGGTGCTGGTTCGAAGGGCTGAATGGCCCCCTCCTGCACCTATTTTCTATGTTTCTAAGAAGTACAACAGAATGTTGGCTGGATTGAAAAGTCAAAGAAAAATAGAGTTATAGGCTGTCACACACCTTCTGTATGATACTGGCTATAAAACCATCGTCTCTGACGTTTTAATAACATTATGTGAAATACGCCCTGTGGCTACAGCAATGGTCTACATTTAATACAAACTACAGTCAGGGAGCATCTTAAGTCTTTGCAAATGGAGTCACACTCAGGATGAATCAGTCTTGAGAGGAAAAGTTTAAACAGTTGGGAAATATAAACAGCCAGGAACCCAAGACTGGCTTTTCTCTGCTTTCAATTATGGGAAGACTTGATCTGCGGAGGAAAGTAGAAGGAACTGAAGAGAGGACCAGAGATGTACTGATAGAACATACACATAGACAACAGAAAAATACAGCACAAGAACAGGCCCTTCGGCCCACAATGTCTGTGCAAAACACAATGTCAAGACCAACACTTATCTACCTGAGCATAATCCATATCATTCCATTCCCTGCATAGCCACATGCGTTCTCAGCCCCCATTCTTTACTCCTTATACACTCATAAGGGGTTGGACAGGCTAGATGCAGGAAGATTGTTCCCGATGTTGGGGAAGTCCAGAACAAGGGGTCACAGTTTAAGGATAAAGGGGAAATCTTTTAGGACCGAGATGAGAAAAACATTTTTCACACAGAGAGTGGTGAATCTCTGGAATTCTCTGCCACAGAATGTAGTTGAGGTCAGTTCATTGGCTATATTTAAGAGGGAGTTAACTGTGGCCCTTGTGGCTAAAGGGATCAGAGGGTATGGAAAGAAGGCAGGTACGGGATACTGAGTTGGATGATCAGCTATGATCATATTGAATGGCGGTGCAGGCTCGAAGGGCCGAATGGCCTCTACTCCTGCACCTATTTTCTATGTTTCTATGTTTCTATGACTATGCAGCCAAATACCAATCCAACTCAATTTACAAATTTGCTGACGACACTAGGTACTAGGCTGGATATCAAATAATGACGAGATGGAGTGCAGGATGGAGAGTGAGAACCTTATAGCCTGGTGCCAAGATAACAATCTTTCCCCCAATGTCAGCAAGACAAAGGAGATTGTGATCGACTTCAGGAAGCGAAATGGTACACAATGGTACACAATGGTACACAATGGTACACAATGGAAATGGTACACAGACCATTGATGGTGCCGAACGAGAGATGATTGAAAGTTCTGAGGAATAATTCATCACCAGCAATTTCTCCTGGACCAACCATATCGAAGAAACAACCAGGAAAGCACACCAATGCCCCAACTTCCTTAGAAGGCTTAGGAAGCTCGGCATGAACCAACAACCCCCTCTACAAATGCCTACAGATGCTCCGTAGAAAGCATTTGATTTGCTATGTCTCACAGCGCAGTTTGGGAACAGCCCCATTCAAGACTGCCGGAAATTGCAGAGACCTTGTGGATGTAGCCTCGAACATCAGGCAAACCAACGTCAACCTCCATTGGCTCCATCTACACATCACGCTGCCTTGGCAAGGCCGTCAGCATAATCATGAACTAGTCTCTCCCCGGTCACTCCCTCTTTCCCCCTCTCCCATCAGGCAAGAGGTACAGAAGTGTGAAAACGCACAGCACTAGATTCAGGGACAGCTTCTTCCCAGCTGTTATCAGGCAACTGAACCATCCTATCGCCAACATCTATCTCATCGGAGATCTTCGAACTATCTTTAATTGGACTTTACTGGACTTTATCTTGCACTTAACGTTATTCCCTTTATCCTGTATAGGCACACTGTGGATGGCTTGAGTGTAATCATCTATAGTCTTTACGTTGACTGGATAGCACACAACAAATAAGCCTTTCAATGTACTGCGGTATAGGTGACAATAATAATAATAATAATAATAATAATAATAATAATAATAATAATAATAAACAAATTAACTAAACTTTCCAAAAGCTTCTTAAATGCCACTATCCTATCTACCTTCACCACCAACCGTGGCAGCGTGTTCTAGGCACCCATCAGCCTCTGTGTAAAAAAGTTGCTGCGCACATCTCTATTAAACTTTGCCCTTCCTACTTTAAAGCTATGCCATTTAGTATTCGATACGTACAACCTGGGAAAAAGGTTCTGAATGTCTACCCTATCTGAGCCTCTCATAATTTGATAAGTGTCTCGCAAGACTCATCTTTGGAAATGTTGCAGTTGCTCCCGAGGAGCGTAGAGCTGCTACCTACGGGTGTTGTCTGACTGGAGATTTATCTTTCAGTCAGAAAGACATAACGTCATCACTGGCTGTGAGAGAGAGCTTTCTGGCTGCCAAGTTCCCTGCACGACAATACAGGTTACCCTGTGACCACGTGTGTTTCTTCTGAGTGCTCCCATTTCACAGACGTGCAGGTTTGTAGCTCACTTAGTCTCTGCAAATTGCCCCTGATGTGTAGAGAAAGCGGTAGAACCTATAACTAGTATGAACAGGTGGGTGATGGATGGTTGGTGTGGGCTTGAAAAGCCAAAGGGCCTGTTTCCATGCTGTTTCTACAAAATAAACAAAGCCTCAGGCTGTAGCTTTTAGATAGCAGACACAAGGCTCCATTTGGGATGACCAGTGCCTAGTGGCAGCCTTGTCGAGGACAAGATGCTAACCATAAAGTCCAAAGAGTTGTTGGATTCAAGGAACGAACCACTCGGAAATAGAGGGTAACACTCCAGTACAGTGCAGATAGAGTGCTATTGTGTGGAGGAGCCACCTTCCAGAGGAGACATTGAACGTGTGATTTGAGTATAGGAGCAGGGAGGTTCTACTGCAGTTGTACAGGGTCTTGGTGAGACCACACCTGGAGTATTGCGTACAGTTTTGGTCTCCTAATCTGAGGAAAGTCATTCTTGCCATAGAGGGAGTACAGAGAAGGTTCACCAGACTGATTCCTGGGATGTCAGGACTTTCATATGAAGAAAGACTGGATAGACTTGGTTTGTACTCGCTAGAATTTAGAAGATTTGGGGGGGGGGGATCTTATAGAAACTTACAAAATTCTTAAGGGGTTGGACAGGCTAGATGCAGGAAGATTGTTTCCGATGTTGGGGAAGTCCAGAACAAGGGGTCACAATTTAAGGATAAGGGGGAAATCTTTTAGGACCGAGATGAGGAAAGCATTTTTCACACAGAGAGTGGTGAATCTCTGGAATTCTCTGCCACAGAAGGTAGTTGAGGCCAGTTTGTTGGCTATATTTAAGAGGGAGTTAGATGTGGCCCTTGTGGCTAAAGAGATCAGGGGGTATGGAGAGAAGGCAGGTACAGAATACTGAGTTGGATGATCAGCCATGATCATATTGAATGGCGGTGCAGGCTCGAAGGGCCCAATGACCTACTCCTGCACCTATTTTCTATGTTTCTATGTTTCTATGAACCCGGGTCATCTGGGCTCTCCCATGGATGTCAAACACCCATGTAGTTTTTCAAGGAAGACAGGAGATTTATCTTTCAGTCAGAAAGACATAACGTCATCACTGGCTGCGAGAGAGAGCTTGCTGGCTGCCAAGTTCCATGCACGATAATACAGGTTACCCTTTAGCAAAGACAGCATTGACTGTAAAGGGTTTGGACTCAAGTGTAGAGAAAAGCATTATACTGTATAGGTCAAATGTTTCTTTCTATCTGCTTAAATCACTTTTGCTTAAGGCTCTGCCTAAATTATAACGTTGAGGAAATTGTAGCTCCCATAATATCAGGCCTATGCTGCATCTTTCTTGGCACAAACATTTGTGTCAAGTGTTAACTCTCTCTCTCTCTCTCTCAATACTTCACTCTCTCAATCTCACACTTTCTCTCTGTCTCTGTCTCTCGGGCAGGGGGGGGTGGGGGGGGGAAGGGCAGGGGGAAGAGGGGGAAATATAGGGTCCTGGAGTAGGGGAGAGGTGGACGATGAATGGATGGAGGAAGGGAAACATAATAGGCCGGGGGTGGGGGAGGGGGGGGGGGGGGGGGGGGTGGAGGGGGTGAAAAGAAAGAAAATAAGCTGTACTAAGTTTAGTTGTAGTCTGGTTTAGAGATTCTGTATGGAAACAGGACATTAAGCCCACTGAGTCCACGAGTCAAACCATCGATCGCCCATTCACACTAGTTATAGAGTCATAGAGTGATAATAATAATAATAACTTTATTTATAAAGCACTTTTAGGCAACATCAGTTACCACAAAGTGCTGTACAATGGAAATCAACAAAAAGTTATCACAAAACTAAAACCATTAAAACGACAGGACTATAAAAACAGTAAAAAATTAAAAGACATTAAAAGCACTAAAACAGGAACAAAGTCTCAGCCAGTGTCGAAAGCCAGTGAATAAAAGTGCGTTTTTAGGGAGGATTTAAAGATGGACAGTGAAGGGGCCTGTCTGATCTGCAGCGGCAAGGTGTTCCAGAGTGCCGGTGCAGCAACAGAAAAGGCTCTATCCCCTCTGAGCTTCCGCTTAGACCTTGGTACCTCAAGGAGCAGCTGATCCGCTGACCTGAGGCACCGGGTAGGAGCATATAGGTGGAGCAGCTCAGAGAGGTAAGGCGGGGCGAGGCCATTCAAAGATTTAAAAACAAATAAAAGAATTTTAAAATGAACTCGAAAGTGCACTGGAAGCCAGTGAAGGGAGGCCAAAATTGGGGTAATGTGCTCCCTCTTTCGAGTTCCGGTTAAAAGGCGAGCGGCAGCATTTTGGACCAACTGGAGACGCGCCAACGAAGCTCGCGAGACTCCAGTGTAGAGCGCATTACAGCAATCCAGCCGAGATGTAATAAAGGCATGGATTACTGTTTCAAAATGCTGCCGCTCCAGAATAGGCTTCACCTTTGCCAGCTTCCTTAGGTGAAAGAAGCTGGACTTAACCACTGCGCCCATTTGCTTATCTAATTTAAAATCACTGTCCATCATAAAACCCAGGTTTAAAACTGTTGGCTTTTCAAACACTGCAAGTGGACCCAAGTCAACAGAGGGAGGTTCACGGCAGCCATTAGGGCCGAACAAAATCACTTCCGTCTTTTTTTCGTTAAGTCCCAGAAAGTTTAAGGCCATCCAGGACTTAATGTCCTCAAGACAAGACAGAAGTGATTTTAGGGAATAATTATCTTCTTTCCTGAGTGGCATATACAACTGGCTATCATCCGCGTAAAAGTGAAAGGAGATGCCATGCCTTCTTAAAATTGAGCCCAGTGGAAGTAGATAAAGGGAGAAAAGCAGGGGGCCTAAAATTGAGCCCTGTGGAACCCCATATGCCAAGGGAGCAGAGGAGGATTCAAGGCCACCAAGGCTTACACGCATGGTTCTGTCTGCCAGATAGGACCTGAACCATCCCAGGGCACTGCCACAGATGCCCACTTGTTGCTGTAATCGGGAAATTAATATTCCATGGTCCACAGTGTCGAAGGCGGCAGATAGGTCCAGCAAGACAAGAACCACATAATTACCGGAGTCGTTTGCCAGGAGGATGTCATTAGAGACCCTTAGCAAAGCCGACTCTGTGCTATGCATAGCCTTGAAACCAGACTGAAAGACCTCCCGGATGTTGTGCTCATCCAGGAAGAGTTTCAGCTGGGCATAAACTACTTTCTCCATGATTTTTGAGATAAATGGCAGCTTTGAGATTGGCCTAAAATTGGCCAGGACAGTCTGGTCCAGGCCTGGTTTCTTGAGTAATGGCTGCACTACAGCATGTTTAAATTTTATGGGGACAACCCCGGAAGACAAGCTACTGTTTATGATGGCGAGGACCGACTGCCCTATGCTCGGGAAGACCTCTTTAAAAAGAAGAGGAGGGACAGCATCACATGGGGAACCCGATGGCTTGATATGGGTAACCACATCCTCTAGACCCGACAGCGTCAGGGGAACAAACTTATCAAATGCCACCCGGCAAGGGGCCAGAACAGGTGGGTCTGAGGCAGGAGCTGAGATAAGAGCCCTAATAGAAACAACCTTGTTTATAAAGAAGTGCAGGAAGTCGTTGCACAATTTGGACGATGCTTCCAGGCAGACAGGCTGTGGGGCGTTTAAAACAGAATCAATAGTTTTGAATAACGCACGTGGATCGTGGCGCTTAGACACTATTATATTAGAGAGATAATATCTTTTTGCCTCTTTAACAGTATTTTGGTAGTTTCGCCAGCTGTCCTTTAGGATTTGCGATTAAACCTCTAGCCTGTCCTTCTTCCACATTCGCTCAGCTCTGCGACACTCCCGTCGAGCTGTACGAGTTGCGTCACAGAACCAGGGCTCGGGTTTAGCTCTGGGCTGCAAAGTTTTTAATGGGGCCACAGAGTCGAGAATAGTTCTACAGGAAGAGTGGAACCAAGAACTAATCTCCTCCGTACCGATGGAAACTGACGCAGAGGGGGCACAGAGCTGATTGAAGGCGGTAGAGAACTGGCCAGCAGTACAGGGGTTAATGGTCCGACAGCGCCGAGCAGATGCAACAGGTCTAACTGCAGCACTGGAGAAACCAACATCAAATATTACCGGCATGTGATCAGAAAACATACTGTCACAGACCTCCAAGTTTAACACAGGCAAACCATAAGATAATACAAGGTCCAATGTATGTCCCTGTTCGTGTGTGGGACCAGACACACACTGTGCAAAATTAAAAGAATCAATAAGATTTAAAAAGTCCTTCGTCAACAGATAAAACAGGCCCTTCGGCCCAACTTGCCCGCACCAGCCAACATGTCCCAGCTACACTAGTCCAAACAGCATGCGTTTGGCCCATATTCCTCCAAATGTGTCCTATCCGTGTACTTGTCTAACTGTTTCTTAAACATTGGGATAGCCCCAGCCTCAACTACCTCCCCTGGCAGCTTGTCCCATACACCCACCGCTCTTTGTAGGAAAACGTTACCCCTCAGATTCCTATTAAATCTTTTCCATTTCATCTTGAACCAATGTCCTCTGGTCCTTGATTCCCCCACTCTGGGCAAGAGATTCTGTGCATCTACCTGATCTCTTGCTCTCATGATCTTATACACCTCTATAAGATCACCCCTCATCCTCCTGCGTTCCAAGGAATAGTCCCAGCCTACTCAACCTCTGCCTATAGCTCAGATACTCTGGTCCTAGCAACATCCTCGTAGATCTTCTCTGAACCCTTTCAAACATGACAATATCTTTCCTATAACATGGTGCCCAGAACTGAACACAATACTCTAAATGCGGTCTCACCAACGTCTTATACAACTGCAACATGACCTCCCAACTTCTATACTCAATACTCTGACTGATGAAGGCCAATGTCCACCTTATCTACCTGTGACTTGACCTTCAAGGAACCATGCACCTGCACTCCTAGATCCCTCTGCTCTACAACACTACCCAGAGGCCGACAGTTCACTGTGTAGGTCCTGCCCTTGTTAGACGTCCCAAAATGCAACACCTCACATTTTTCTGTATTAAATTCCATCAACCATTCCTCAGCCCACCCGGCCAATTGATCAAGATCCTACTGCAATTTTTCCTAACCATCTTCACTATCTGCAAAACCACCCACTTTTGTATCATCGGCAAACTTGCTAATTTCCCCCTATATGTTCTCATCCAAATCATTGACGTAGATGACACATCACTAGTCACAGGCCTCCAGTCCAAGAAGCAACCTTCCACCATCATCCTCCACGTCCTTCCATGAAGCCAATTTTCTATCCATTCAGCTATCTCTCCTTGGATCCCATGTGATCTAACCTTCCAGAGCAGCCTACCATACGGAACCTTGTTGAACGCCTTACTGAAATCCATGTACACAACATCTACAGCTCTGCCCTCATCGACCTTTTTGGTCACGTCTTCAAAAAACTGCATCAGATTTGTGAGACACGACCTCCCACGTACAAAACCATGCTGACTATCCCAAATCAGCCCTTGCCCATCCAAATGTCTGTATAACCTATCCCTCAGAATACTCTCTGGTAACTTTCCAACTACAGATGTTAAGCTCACCGGCCTATAGTTCCCAGCATTTTCACTGCAGCTCTTCTTGAATAGAGGCACAACATTTGCCTGTATTTAAGGACGACTCGTAAATTTCAACCAGAGCTCCCGCAATTTCCTCTCTAGTTTCCCACGATGTCTTTTGATATATCTGATCAGGCCCTGGAGATTTGTCCAGGTACTTCTTCGACGGTAACACTGACTGCTCTCACAACACTTCCATCGACTAACCCAAGTTCTCCGTCCTACTGTCTTTCTCCTCGGTAAATACTGTGTTATCACACGTTCTCATCCACGCCCTTTAGGCCAGTTAGCACACAAATTCTCACGTCTTTAGGGTGTGGGAGAAAACCGAAGGTCGGAGCGCCAGGCGGAAACCCGGCACTGTCACGGCGGAAGTCAGGATCGAACCCGGGTCTCTGGCGTTGTGAGGCAGCGGTCCTTGCAGCTGCGCCACCGTGCTAGATCTAACTGGGGGCGGAGTGGTGTGAAATCATGTTCAAGGATAGTGACAATTGATCTAGTCTGATGCATCTGTGCATTACAGAGGCACCTCTACATTTTCGGAGGTCAAATTACTTCAGAAGAATGTTAAAATAAGATTCGATTTTCCAAATTCACTTCTAACTATATGATATACTCTTGTCATTTTTCAAAGGAGTGAACTTATTTAGCCAGCATTAAAGGACAAAATATTTATTTAAGAAGGAAGTGCAGGTGCTGGAAAATGGAAGGTACACAAAAATGCTGGAGAAACTCAGCGGGTGCAGCAACATCTATGGAGCGAAGGAGATAGGCAACGTTTCGGGCCCGAAACGTTGCCTATCTCCTTCGCTCCATAGATGCTGCTGTACCCGCTGAGTTTCTCCAGCATTTTTGTGTATCTACAAAATATTTATTGTCAGCCAGTCAGTTGGAGATGTTATCCAAGCTGCAGGCACTGTTAGTTCACTCATAAAATAGAGCTGATTTAAAGAGCAGAGAAGGCAGAAACTACAGTTACGTTTCCCAAAGAAAGCAGAGTCTTTTCTCCAGGGAGGAGTCTAGTGCATATATTAATCTTTAGATGTTAGTTGTTAGAGGTACTGCATGGATATAAGCCCTTCAGCCCACTGAGTCTGCACTGACCAGCGGTCCCAGTACACAAGCACTATCCCACATACCAAACACAATGTTATAATATTTTTTACCGAGGTCAATTAACCTACACACCTGTACGTCTTTGGAGTGCGGGAGGAAACCGGAGCACACAGAGAATATGTACATACTCTGTACAGACAGCAGCCACAGTCAGGATCAAATCCGGGTCTCTGGCGCTGTAAAGCAGGAGCTCTACTGCTGTGTCACTGTGCCACCCTTGTCACCCTGTGCTGTATATGGCACGTGGTCATCCAGAAAGATTGACAAAAAAAAATCATCCTTCACATGGGCAACTATCCAGGGTCACTTTATAGTGCAAATCATTAAATACATCAAAATGTATTACAGGTGCTTAGGGGATCTTGCTGTGTGTAAAATGATCACCCTCGTATCTCTGTCGTAAGTTAGCTTTTTGTCCGAATGGAATCAAGGGATATGGGGAGAAAACAGAAACGGGGTACTGATTTTAGATATCGTTCATAAGATGATCAGCCATGATCATATTGAATGGCGGTGCTGGCTCGAAGGGCCGAATGGCCTACTCCTACACCTGCTTTCTATGTTTCTATGTTAATCACTGCATTTAACTCAGTTGACTGGATCTCGAGTGTTTTAGAGAGAGCTTTCCTGTTCTTCTGTATCAAGGGCCATGGTTAATTGGAATTATTGCACACACCAGCACTGCTGCCCTTACAACACGACGGATGCTTCACATTCAGGTTGGCCGACTACGTATGAAAATAAAAAACCTGCAGATGTTGGAAATTTGAAATAAATACATAAATCGCTGGGAAAACTCAGCAAGATCACATCCATGTTAAAAAATAATTAACACCTCCTCTCTAAGACCACCACACCTCCTCTCCTACACTCTGCCCCTATCTCACCTGGTGTTGCTTTGTCATAAGTTAAGTTCATCAGTTATAAGAATCTATCAATCTCCGCCTTAGAAATATCCATTGACCAGGCCCAATGAATTCCACCGATTCACCACAATGACTAAAGAAATTCAGGTTTCAAGGAAGATCAATCAGGCTGCATCTGTGGAAAGTGAAACACAGTCCTACATTTCATGTCGATACATTAGTTCTGTTTCTCCTTCCGCAAAGGCTGCCTGACTCTCTGAGTGTTTCCACTGTGGTCAATTCTGCAACTTCCTACGGGAAAGAAAAGGATGCAATGATGAAGCTGGTATACTTAGAGAACAAATGCCATCAAGGGGCTGGCAGTATCTCATCAACGCTCTGTTAAAAAAAGAATGAAGACTTTCTGTTCACCGCCGTGCCTCTCCCAGCCTTTCCTCAGCTGTTGCTCAGCCAAAGGGCATTAGCTTAATGCTAATTCCCGATTGGTTGGAAAAAGCTCTGGCGTTTGATGAAGGGGCCGATTAAGAGTGTTTTGGCAACATCACAATCAAACGGCTACCAGTCTCGCGGAGCAGCTTAAAGTGGCCTCTTTTCAATACATCACTGTCTTTGAAAACAAATAGAAAGATGCCCAGCCCTAACAGCTATCAGGGCTGAAGAAGCACTGCTTTTTGGCGCTTGCTTAAAAGGCAGCCCGAGTGAGTCACACAGTCGGCGATACAATGCATTTAAGATTGATGCCTGATTTAAAACCACTCCGCTGGCTGCCTTGGCAGCCTAAGCAAATCTTTCAGCTCATTTAACTCTCGTGAATGGATTTCACCAACGTTTCACCTAAACTGGTGGAGAGAGGTTTGGAGCTTTCGCCGAACGACTGTTGCATCAAACTTTCTTTAACTTAGATTCCACAACGACTGCATCCCTTTCTTGGGATGCAAACAATGCTGAATTTGAGTAAAGTAAAAAGGAGGAAAACAAAATGAGGAAACTTGACAATGAGGAAACCTGATATGCTGGGTGAGTGGGCAAAAGCATGGCAGATGCAGTATAATGTGGAAAACTGTGAGGTTATCCACTTTGGTGGCAAAAACAGGAAAGTAGACTATTATCTGAATGGTGGCCGATTAGGTATGGGGGAGATGCAGCGAGGCCTGGGTGTCATGGTACACCAGTCATTAAAAGTAGGCATGCAGGTGCGGCAGGCAGTGAAGAAGGTGAATGGTATGTTAGCATTCATAGCAAAAGGATTTGAGTATAGGAGCAGGGAGGTTCTACTGCAGTTGTACAGGGTCTTGGTGAAACCACACCTGGAGTATTGCGTACAGTTTTGGTCTCCTAATCTGAGGAAGGACATTCTTGCCATAGAGGGAGTATAGAGAAGGTTCACCAGACTGATTCCTGGGATGTCAGGACTTTCATATGAAGAAAGACTGGATAGACTCGGTTTGTATTCGCTAGAATTTAGAAGATTGAGGGGGGATCTTATAGAAACTTACAAAATTCTTAAGGGGTTGGACAGGCTAGATGCAGGAAGATTGTTCCCGATGTTGGGGAAGTCCAGAACAAGGGGTCACAGTTTAAGGATAAGGGGGAAATCTTTTAGGACCGAGATGAGGAAAACATTTTTCACACAGAGAGTGGTGAATCTCTGGAATTCCCTGCCACAGAAGGTAGTTGAGGCCAGTTCATTGGCTATATTTAAGAGGGAGTTAGATGTGGCCCTTGTGGCTAAAGGGATCAGGGAGTATGGAGAGAAGGCAGGTACAGGATACTGAGTTGGATGATCAGCCATGATCATATTGAATGGCGGTGCAGGTTCGAAGGGCCGAATGGCCTACTCCTGCACCTGTTTTCTATGTTTCTAAAAGTGCAGTAAATAACTCAGCGGGTGAGGATTTACCAATACATTTTCAGATCGAGTTCACACGAGAATAAACTAGGCAACAGATGATTTCCGTTACCTCTGTTAAAGAAGAGTTAGATGCTTTATCAGAGCTGTTCTCAACTGTTGATCTACACAGGGAATATACGTGAATTAAGTGAACACGGGTCTAACACAAGTTGATGGGCATCATGCAGTATAAGAAGCTGATTTAACTATTTAACCAGTTATACATCTGGGAGAAAAAGTCATCACAATTTTCTATTAATGTCCTGAGTGCAGCTCATTATGTTGTTATTTTTTCAATGTTTAATGGTGAAGTAGTTGAATGATGAATCTGTGTTTGGCCAAAGACGAACCAAGCAATGTGTATTAAAGCAACAGGTGACAAGGGTGGCACAGTGGTGCAACGGTAGAATTGTTCCCTCAGAGCGGGAGAGACCCGGGTTCGATCCTGACTTTGGGCACTGTCTACACAGAGTTTGTATGATCTCACTGTGACCACGTGGGTTTTCCCTGGGTGCTCCGGTTTCCTCCCACACTCCAAAGACGTCCAGGTTTGTGGGTTAATTGGCTTTGGTAAAATTGTAAAATTGTCCCAAGTGTTAGTGTACGTAGATTGCTGGTTGGCGAACACTCGGTGGGCTGAAGGGCATGTTTCCACGCTGCATCTCTAAAGGCTAAAAGTCTAAAAACCTTCAGTTTTCGCTGTGCGGAAGAGGCCAAGGTTATATTTCAACGTGAACAAGGGTATTGTACTGACAAAGGCTTTGATGTCCAGCATTGCTCCGTCAACCTGGATAGCCACTGTATTCTGAAAACTAAAGGCAACATCAGTCCAAATGGATTGGCCTTTACTGAACACATGCCAAAGTCATTGAAGTACAACTAATGCAATGTATCAGATTTCATTGTTCAATTCACATTTGTGCCTTTGTATGTACGTCTTCCTACTGATATCATAGACTGACTGAAATGGTTTTCTTCAACTAAGATGCCCATGACGGTGGCTGAAAAATGCAATGGTGACTGGTGTGGTATAAAGTCACATAATATAGAAACGTTCCAGGTTTATTTGGTATAATTAGGTTTAATAGGTATACCTCGATGAAATCCTAGCAGTTTCCAAACTTATTTCTCGTGGAGAGATAAACAGGTGAACTGTTCTGTAGATTCATAGAAAAAACTGGTTTGGGCTCAACTGTTGTGGATGCAGCTCACACCAAGGTGTCATGACAGGAGTAACATGCCCTCGACACTGAAATTTTACAGATTATTGCAGATTTAACATAATTTCTTTCGAAAGGATTATTAAGGATAAGAGGGAAGTCTTTTAGGACCGAGATGAGAAAATCATTTTTCACACAGAGAGTGGTGAATCTCTGGAATTCTCTCCCACAGAATGTAGTTGAGGCCAGTTCATTGGCTATATTTAAGAGTTAGATGTGGCCCTTGTGGCTAAAGGGATCAGGGGGTATGGAGAGAAGGCAGGTACAGGATACTGAGTTGGATGATCAGTCATGATCATATTGAATGGCGGTGCAGGCTCGAAGGGCCGAATGGCCTACTCCTGCACCTATTTTCTATGTTTCTATGTGGTGATGGAAGTAGGGTTTTAGATACACCAATAAATATGCAGGGAATGGAGGGATATGGGGCACATACAGGCAGAAGGGATTAGTTTAATTGGACAATTAATTTAATTTGGCATAGAGATCGTGGGCTGAAGGGCCTGTTCCTGTGCTGTATTGTTCTATGTACATTGATGCCATTTTATTCTCTCCATATTCCCATCAATACCACCAGCATCCACCACCACCAACACACAATCCAATCAGTCGCCTACAGTCTAGGGACAATTTACAAGGGGCTATTAACCTACCCGCAGATTTTCCAGCCTATGGGAGGAAATTGGAGGAAACCCATGCAGTCAGAGTCATCCAGCATGGAAACAGGCCCTTCAGCCCAACTCTATCCCTTCTCACCATAAACCTACGTCCTCTGGTTCTTGATTACCCTACCCCGGGTAAAAGTGTGCATTCAACTTATCAATTACCCTCATGATTTTACACACCTCTATAAGATCACCCTTTGCCCTCCGTACCCCTAGCTTGCCCAACCTCTCCCTGCAGCTCAGACGCTTGAGTCCTGGCAACATGCTCGTAAACCTTCTCCGCACACTTTCCTGCTGTCTGCAATTTTTACAGGGACAATGTGCCAGCACACTGTGGGTCAGTTCTGAACGCAAATTCTTGGGGTGGTGAGGCAGTAACTCTTCCAGCGTTGCCACCACACTTTATTTGGCAAGCAAGACTTGCCTGGGTCTGTGAAAGATGCAAGGTCGCCGGTTAATTTTCTGCACAATTCAATTTAGTAATTGATTGGGTTCAATCCAATGTTTAAACCATCCAGTTGAGAACTGGGAAGAAATAACTGCATTCCAAATTCCCCTTCATTTACTAATTTCCCATCAGTGCAGAAATGGCACTAATGTGCCCAAGAGGGCGCTTATGAGACCACCTGAATACTTCAGACAGTTTGGATTTGTATGCTTCGTTCAAATGTGTATGGAAGGAAATTTGAAGCCTATTAAACTTGAGTCTGAGCATTGGCAATGGGAATTGTATAATTCGACTGAGGGGGAAAGAAGCTGGCATAGGAAGGACAGAGTTTATGAAATGCCAGCCCTATTAGAATATTAAATGGCCGTGACAATAGTAAACTAATGTAAGAGGCTGGAGATCTGAAATAAAAAAGAAAATGCCAAAAATGATCAGCTAGTCTTGCAATATCAATGGAAAAAGTAACAGAATTTGACCAGAAACACACATCGATAGATGCTGTCCAGCCATGTTGAATATGTCCAGCATTTACTTGTTTTACAGTGCCTATCTACAGTAGCATTATATCTTAGGACTTGCATGAGCAGGGCGTCACAGAGGTGTATTGGGTGGCATAGTGTCATAGCGGTAGAGCTGCTGCCTTACAGTGCCAGAGACCTGGGTTCAAACCTGCATATGGTGCTGTTTGTACATTCTCCCTGAGACTGTGTGGGTTTTAGTTGGATCCTGTGGTTTCCTCCCAAACTCCAAAGACATAAAGCTTCGTAGGATATTTGGCTTTGGTAAAATTGTAAATTGTTCCTAATGTGTAGCATCGTGTTAGTGTACGGGGTGATCGCTGGTTGGCGCGGAAGAGCCAGTTTCCACGGTGTATCTCTAAAGTAAAGTAAATGGGTTGGTTGAACCAGTGTTTAGGAGATGCTGGTAAAGTTGTAATTGGCACACCATGGAGCAATGGTGCATTGCTGATGGAGACAGGGCAAGGGAAATTCTTGATTGGTACGGGTGTCAGAGGTTATGGGTAGAAGGCAGGAGAATGGGGTTAGGAGCAAGAGATAGATCAGCCATGATTGAATGGCAGAGTAGACCTGATGGGCTGAATGGCCTAATTCTGCTCCTATCACTTATGATCTTATGAAATCCAGGATGAAATCCTCCAAATACTCTAGATCACATGAAATTTCCAAATTTTTGGATAAAGCTTGAGGCAGTATCCCACGTTTATTCATTATGGAATTCATTGAAATTCATTGCCTATTTCTAGAAATTCATTTTCTATTTATATTCTATTGGATTAAAAATTCATGGAGTGAAACGCGATTTCCGTTTCACATCATTCCAGAACTTTGACCAGCACTTTCCAGCACGAATGATGATATCATTTCCCAGCATGAATCATGATGTCATTTCTCATGTAACACTCATTCTAATGGCAATCTGGCAGTGTCGGTGTTACTATTAAAACTGCAAGCATATAATCCCAGATTTTATCATTCAGATCTAAACTTTCTCAGCCTTCAAGGTGGGAGTTGAACCTTTGTATCAACAGATAAACTTGTTGTAATTCACAATCTTTCCAATCAAGATCATCTCAAGTATACAGAGTCCCACAATTTCCTTGATCTTCAAGTGCTGTACCCAGTATACGTAGAAACATAGAGAATAGGTGCAGGTGTAGGCCATTCAGCCCTTCGAGCCTGCACTGCCATTCAATGTGATCATGGCTGATCATCCAACTCAGTATCCTGTACCTGCCTTCTCTCCATACCCCCGATCCCTTTAGCCACAAGGGCCACATCTAACTCCCTCTTAAATATAGCCAATGAACTGGCCTCAACTACCTTCTGTGGCAGAGAATTCCACAGATTCACCACTCTCTGTGTAAAAAAATGTTTTTCTCATCTCAGTCATAAGCTTTTCCCACTGAGAGTAGGGAAGATTCAAACAAGGGGACATAACATGAGAATTAAGGGACTGAAGTTTAGGGGTAACATGAGGGGGAACTTCTTTACTCAGAGAGTGGTAGCTGTGTGGAATGAGCTTCCAGTGAAGGTGGTGGAGGCAGGTTCGTTTTTATCATTTAAAAATAAATTGGATAGTTATATGGATGGGAAGGGAATGGAGGGTTATGGTCTGAGCGCAGGTATATGGGACTAGGGGAGATTATGTGTTCGGCACGGACTAGAAGGGTCGAGATGGCCTGTTTCCGTGCTGTAATTGTTATATGGTTATATGGTTATAAAAATTTTCCCCCTTATCCTTAAACTGTGATAAGGTATAGGTAGCCCCGGAGTAATGAATGGGTCTTGATATATCTATTTTGTCCAGAAGTTGGAAAATACACAAAAATTACTCAGTAGTGTTACATGCCACCATATGACGGTAATAAATGGCATCTAAACATGTTAAGATTGAGAAGCAAGAACAATTACTCAGAGTGGACAGAGTGAAAGAGCTGTTGTTAGGAATGAACAAAGGTACACATGCACCTTGGAATTTAGTAATATTATGGAGCTTGATCTTGATCGCAGGTGAGGAGGTTCATACATTGAGCATCCGAAACCTGCAGATGAGCTGTAACGCAACCACAATATTACCACTATTATAGGCCAGAGACCAAAACATAGAAGATGACGAGTACAGAGGCAAAATTTCTGATCTGTAAATGACTATTTTGCAAGTTTAGGTCATACAGTCATAAAACACAGAAACAGGCCCTTCGGCCCAACTCATCCATGTAACACTGAGCATTCACCCCAGTTTAGTTCAGTTCACTTTAGTTTATTGTCACGTGTACCTGAGGTACAGGGAAAAGCTTTTGTTGCATGCTAACCAGTCAGCAGAAAGACAATGCAAGTTTATCTATTCCCTTCATGGTTTTATACTCTATAAGAATACCCATCAGCCTCCTGCGTTCCAAGAAATAAAGTCCTAGCCTGCCCAGCCTCTCCCTATAGCTCTCGTTACAGCTCTCCCTTGAAACAGGGGATCTTTATGATATGACTGAAGCTCAGTTTCAGCCTGACCAAACAATCATAGAGAAGCTGGGAGTTGGAGTTTGCGATACAGAACTCATTTGACCAATGCTTGAAGGTCAAGGAAGTGATAGGGATCCATATAGAAACTTACAAAATTCTTAAGGGGTTGGACAGGCTAGATGCAGGAAGATTGTTCCCGATGTTGGGGAAGTCCAGAACAAGGGGTCACAGTTTAAGGATAAGGGGGAAATCTTTTAGGACCGAGATGAGGAAAACATTTTTCACACAGAGAGTGGTGAATCTGTGGAATTCCCTGCCACAGAAGGTAGTTGAGGCCAGTTCATTGGCTATATTTAAGAGGGAGTTAGATGTGGCCCTTGTGGCTAAAGGGATCAGGCGGTATGGAGAGAAGGCAGGTACAGGATACTGAGTTGGATGATCAGCCATGATCATATTCAATGGCGGTGCAGGCTCGAAGGGCCGAATGGCCTACTCCTGCACCTATTTTCTATGTTTCTATGTTTCTAGATGCTACACTTTAAGGGTGGCACGGTAGCGTAGAGGTAGACCTACTGCCTTACTGTGCCAGAGACCCGGGTTCGATCCAGACCACGGGTGCTTGTCTCTACGGAGTTTGTAGGTTAATTGGCTTGGTATAAATGTAAATGTAAATTGGCTTGGTATAAATGTAAATTGTCCCTAGTGTGCGAAAGATAGTGTTAATGTGCGGGGATCGCTGGTCGGTACGGACTAAGTGGGCCAAAGGGCCTGTTTCCGCGCTGTATCTCTAAGCTAAACTTTTCTACAGACATTAATGACAGTTTCAATCACAGTTCCCACATGATCTTCCAGTCCATGTCCTTTATGAGGTATATCTAAACACCAATTATTATCAATGGCATGTTGATACTTAACTAGCATCAAGTAACTAATCCTATGTTCCATCTGTGCAGAAGAAAAATCAAGTCAACATCATAAAACAAATTCAAGAAAATAAATGGCAGCGCTAAATATGTTATGAAATATTTGCTCGCATCAAAGAATAATTCTTGAAAATAATTAGTGCACTGGTCAATCTGGGACAATGTTGACAGATTGAAATAAATCCAAAATGATTCCGTGGTTCATTTTATATCATTCCAGAAATACCTGGATCCCCCACACTGAGTCAAGGAGTTATGCAGCATGGCAATGGGCCCTTCAGCCCAACCTGTCCATGCTAACCAAGATGCATACTTCAGCTGGTCCCATTTGCCTGCATTTGGCACATATCTCTCTAAACCTTTCCTATCCATGTACGTTTCAATTGGAAGATCACTTTGACTAAAAGATTCAATGATTCACAAGATCATAAGATCAAAAGTGAAAGAAGCAGAATTGGGCCATTTGGCCCATCAAATCCACCACCAAGTCCACCACCATGGCTGATCTATCTCTCCCTCCTAACCCCATTCTCCTGCCTTCTCCCCATTTATTTGTTTATGACCATGTGTACCAAGGTACAGTGGGCTTTTCTTTTGCATACAGATCGGTAGGATTATTGCCATACATGAGTACATTCCCTGGTTGAGCACATAATGCATAGAAACAGCCCACTGAGTCTATATGCAATAGCCGCCGGGTTTTGGTGCCATTTCACAGGCCCTTGTGCCAACCTGCGATCCCCACACATTAACACTATCCTATACCCACTAGGGACAGTTTTATTTTACATTTACCAAGCCAATGAACCTACATACCTGTACTTTTGAGAGTGGGAGGAAACCGAAGATCTCGGAGAAAATTCACGCAGGTCACGGGGAGAACGTACAAACTCCGTACAGACAGCACCTGCAGTCAGGATCGAACCCAGGTCTCTGGCACTGCATTCACCGTAAGGCAGCAACTCTACCGCTGCGCCACCGTGCCACCCTTCTATGCTCCATGCAACAAAGATGGTAGAGATCAGAGACCTCCCCACGTTGGTCATCCCATGGTAGGAGGATCTCCGTGAGGACCTTCCACCACCTAGACAAGTTGACCTGGAGCCCAGACGCCTCCTTTGATGGCAACTCTGGCTGAAGAAACGAAACAAGTGCTTCACTTGCTGAAACTTGTCCCATTGCTTTTTCCTTTTGAAACGTAAACAAACATTGAAAACAACCCGAAATAAATCACCGTTGGTGGACAGTTCCATAAATAGGCAAAAGCAAATTCTTGTAGCTGTGCATCACCAGGACAGAGTGAGGAAGAATAGAACGAACAAAAACAAACGCTGCGATTATATTACAAATGCAGATTCAGACGTGAATGCATTGATGTCGATTGGTTCCAGCTGCGGAGCATACGGTACCATTTACACACAAGGCACAGTGGAAGTGAGAACAGCATCAACAGTTCAAGTTACACAGCCCGCTCATGCGTATTGTGCCAAATTACATCATCCAGATGCACTATGACTTCAGGAACAATCATTACATCAAAATATCACAGAACTTTTCCCTCCCAAATTACTACCACAGTGAGGACACCGATTCACAGTAATGTTTGATTTCAGAGGCAATGACCCTTGATCTGGATCTAGTTTAGTTTAGAGATACAGCATGGAAACAGCACATTAGGCCCATCGAGTCCACACCAACCTGCAATAGCCCGTACACTAGTTCTATCCAACACGCTAGGTACAATTTACAGAAGCCAAGTAACCAACAAACCTAAGATAGACACAAAATGCTGGCGTAGTTCAGTGGGTCAGGCAGCATCTCTGGGAAAAAGAACTAGGTGACATTTTGGGTTAAGACCCTTCTGCAGACGGAAAGTCAGGGGAGAGGGAAACTGGAGGTATAGAACCGGCACTGATGACCAAGGAAAGGTGGAGCCCACAATGGTCCATTGTTGGCTGTGGAAGAGATGATAATGAAGTGAGATAAATGAACCTACAAACCTGCATGTCTCTTGACCAAATAGGTCCCTCAGGTGCAAGTCTGATGAAGAATATTGACATCATGGGGAGCATCGCAATTTTGTCCAATTCTGCCATCCTCTGAAATGAACATTTACAAGAGTAAACCTCCAAAGACGTACAGGTTTGTAGATCAATTGGCTTGGTATGAATGTAAATTGTCCCTCGTGTGTGTAGCAGATAAGAGTGGAAATCTTGGGAAAATCCTGGGATGGTATGGGCCAAAAATAAAGCTCTTCAATAAAATATGGATCAGTATAGCATAGAACATCATAGAACATCATAGAACACAGTACAGAAAAGATCAGAAAGTGCTGGAGTAAGTAAACACGTCAGGCAGCATCTCTGGAGAACATGGATAGACAATAGACAATAGGTGCAGGAGTAGGCCATTCCACCCTTCGAGCCAGCACCACCACCATTCACTGTGATCATGGCTGATCATCCACATTCAGTACCCCGTTCCTGCCTTCTCACCAAACCCCCACTTCCATGGCCCTGCTACCTTTAAGAGCCCTATCTAACTCGCTCTTGAAAGCATCCAGAGAATTGCCTTCTGAGGCAGAGAATTCCACAGATTCACGACTCTGGGTGACATTTAAGGTCAACACCCTTCTTCAGACCTGCATAAAACAGTTCAGTGCAGGAATAGGCTCTTTGGCCCATAATATGAGAGGGGGGGGCGTTTTTTTTTGGTTAAAATAAAAATCAGGTACTTCCCATTGACATCTCAATACAGTTGCGCAATGCCTAAACATACCAGGAAGGGCAGCCACTACAGCCATTTAGAGCCCCATTGCTTGTACAATTCATGCTGTTATGATGCTCAGAAAGATACCGATGCAATATTAACCCTGAGCTGAGAAAATCAGATCCATCAGTGATGAACCATGACATCTAGCCACAAGACCAAGTTAGAGTCCTTACAGTTTTTGTGGTTTCTTTAGCTATTCCTTGCTCCTTCTGGCTTTCTTCCTCCAGTTTTGACTCCCTCCTGATCATGCTGTAGTGGGTTTCAATGTACCAGTCAGTGTACTCCATCCCTTTCAAGGAGCTGAGCATGAGAAGCCATACTGTCCCATTAAAGTTACTCGTGAGTGCTTAACCAGCAGGCATCCGCTGGCGTAGTCAAATCATGTCGATCAGCAATTAGCCACAAAATTGGGTGCGTAAACCAGAGTACCAAACAGATGTTGCTTAGTAGCACAGCAGCCGTTTAGCGTTGAGCCAATATAACTGCCTTCCTCTCTATTGATAGCCATCCGCGGGAGCACATCAGCACGTAGTCATTAGATTCTACTGTAATCAAACCCGTTCATACTATTGAATTGATCAGTTCCTACCAAACTAACTAGTAAATGACACAATTTGCACATGTTTGAGATTTTATCCTGATCATAACCATGTACATTAGCTTTGAATAACTAAAATTATTTCAATCTGCACTGCACCACGATCTAAAATAAATCCAACCACTTCCACCATTTTGGCTCTGTGGCTCACACTAGTTATTCATGATTAGCCACTGAGCTCCATAATTAATGACCTGTTTATCGACATAACTGCAACATCGACATCCACTTCAAAGGTAGTTCATTGTGTGAATGGCATTGTGACGTTCCAACCAGATAATGTAAATAAAACCCACTCTTAATTCAACACAGAAAATTTGAGAGTAAATTCCCACTGATGTTCGATTCACATTATCAAGTTAGTAATCAAGATTTTGAATTATCAGGAGTACAGAATTATGATGATGTTTTGCAGAGCTGGATAAATGTTTACCCCCAGGGAGTTAATACTTGGTGTTCCTGTGTAATTCATTAAAAAATTGCTACTATGGAAGTCACCACTTTGCAAAGAATTAAGCCACAAATGTTTAAATTACTGTTCCAAAAATATCTCCAGTATCACACCCTGAGTGTGCCAATCTACATCCGCTTTAGTGACAGCCCACAGGACATTAAAGAAGATGCTTCCAAAGGACAGCACAGTTAGTGGAGCCACTGCCTCAATAGACCCAGCTTCAACCCTGACCTAAGATAACGTTGATGTTAAGTCTGCACATTTTCCCTGTGACTGCATTGGTTTTCTCCAGATGCTCCAGTTTCCTCCCGCAGTCCAAAGATGTATGGGTTGGCAAGTCAATTGACCATTTAAGTGGGAGTTATATTTAAGAGGGAGTTAGACGTGGCCCTTGTGGCTAAAGGGATCAGGGGGTATGGAGATAAGGCAGGTACAGGATACTGAGTTGGATGATCAGCCATGATCATATTGAATGGCGGTGCAGGCTCGAAGGGCCGAATGGCCTACTCCTGCACCTAATTTCTATGTTTCTATGTTTCTATCGTAAATCACCCATAGTGAATGTTACTGGTAGTATCTGAGGGTAAATGATGGGAATATGGAGAGAAAAATGAGATTAGGTTTGGTGTAAATGGGTGATTGATGGTTGACATAGACACAGTGGGCCACATAGCAGTTTTCAGTGCTGTATGTCTCCATGACATACCACAGCATTAGTGACAGTCCACAACTCTGCAAAGAACAAACATCAAATCTTCATCCAACATCCACCACCTTCTCCCAGCTTGGCTTCTGAATCAAATGCTTAAGTTATTGGAACATTGAGCCTCACTAAGCACTGGAGCTATTTTACAACTACAGAAAGCAGGGTGGCCCAAGAAGCTAGAGTATAATATTGTAAACACAGTTTTGAAGTTCTGACATAAGCCCCAGGCAAAGGAACAAAAGACTGATCTCACAAAGCATTTTGAATTCTTATTTTGCTTAAGTTATTTAAATTCCCAGGGGCCAGATTTTATATAACAACACAGGAAAGCACTTGAAGTTATTGTAAATACTTAACTGGTAAATATATTTGAAAATATGAAACCATTTCAAAAGGACTAGTTCAGGCCTAGTCCTGTCCTAAGGGGGATTGTGATTAATAATCAAGAGTATGAGTTCTTGATCTCAGGACAATGCTGTAAATCGCCTCCATTCCCTGGCTAGGAAGAGAGGAATCAGTCATGGCTTTTTCTTCCGATCACTAACATTAAACACAGGTGGAATGAGTTGGGCCAGGAAGGAGTTTGTTTTTGGTGCAATGGTCAGAATAATTTAGACTTTAGACATACAGTGTGGAAACAGGCCCTTTGGCCCACCGAGTCCGTGCTGACCAGTGATAACCCTGTACAACTCGTGCTGACCAGTGAACAGCTGATCCACACTAGGGATGATTTTACTTTTTTTTTTTAAACGGAAGACAATTAATCTACAAGTCTGTGCATCCTTGAAGTGTGGAAGAAAACCGGAGCGCCTGGAGAAAACCCAAGCAGTCGCAGGGAGAATGCACAAACTCCATACAGCCAGCACCCAAGATTAGGATTGAACATGGGTCTCTGGCGCTGTGAGGCAGCAACTCTACCGCTGCACCACTTGTTGCTATGGATTTTTCCAATGACAGCTTGTATTATCTGTAGACACGCTGCTTACCTGCTAATTAATAGTAATACATTGTGGTTTGCAAATACTGGAGTTAATGAAAACAGAAGAATTTGATTAAAAGGGAGTTTTTGAAAATCGCGGTTTTTCATGTAAATGAGATTCGGTATCCCATTGTGATGTCATGGTGGCGTCATAGTGATGTCAAACGTGGCTGACGGGCAGAGCAAGTGGTTTGAAAAGTGATTTTTGTAAAGTTTAAAATGCCAGTAACTTGTAAAATATAACATAATTCCGAAAGAAACTTGTTCATTTACATCCCAGGACAATGGTGAGTAGGTGGGCCAAAAACTGTAGCGCTATCATGTACCGTTTTGGCGGGGTTTTGGGATATCACGCACACAAACACAAGATGAGAGTTTTAGTAATATACTAGACTAAGTGGGACCCGTTGGGTCCCAGCATCACACGGGAGGGCTGGTCACCAACACAATATTCCACCTCTCCACCAATTCCAATATTGCTCGCCAGTGGGGGGGGGGCTTTATGTGGCGCTAGTATGGGTTTTGCGGGCCGAAGGTATTGATTTCCAGAGAGCTAGTATAGACATTGTGGGCCGAATGCATTCTTGGGCTGGCAGCCACCTGTTGCAACGATTTTAAAAGCCAAGCCAAAGCAAACAATTTGGCTGCAACCACACGACAACCAAAATTCATTTTGTGAACACAAACTTGTTAAAAAGGCGAGGCAAACAATTAGGCAGCAGCCACCCAACAACCAAAATTCATTTTGTGAACACAAACTTGTTAAAAAGGCGAGGCAAACAATTGGGCAGCAGCCACCTTACAGCCGCATCGAGGGGACTCACCATGGAGTAGTCGTGCGTTCAGTGTTATTCGCAGCTCAGATAGCCGTGACCCTCTTGCTTCCTGGGTCTGCAGAGACTGAATGAGGATTTTATAGTCCCTCCCCCCTGGCGCCAGCGGGGGCAGCAGAGATAATGGGGAATTTTTAAAAAACATTAATATCTCTCTGATTTTTCATTGATGGAAAAGATCCTCCGGTTCCGGAAGGCAGAGGGGGGCTCTGAGTGAGGTGGCCAAAAATGATGGCCGTAGATGGTGGCATTCTCTGAGAAATCACACCACAGCAAGTCAAAAGCAGTCAAGATCAGACTTTTAGTAATATAGAAGATAGATATACTTGTCTAAGTAGGACCCATTGGGTCCCTGTCACATGGGAGGCCTGGTCTCCCAATGCATCCCGTTCCCCCAACACAATTTTCCACCACTCACTCATGGCCTCCAACTGCGCAGGCACAGCTCATTTCCCCTCATCTCCAGCATCCTCTCCCCTTCCTCTTCACCCTCCCTCTTCTTTCCCCTCTCCTCCTCTCCTCCCCAATCCTTCCCTCACCTCTCCCTCCCTTTCCTTTCCCCTACCCTGAGGCACTCCCTCCCTCCATAACTCCTCACCCGTCCCTACCCCTCTATCCCTCACGTCCCCCCTATCCCCCCCACTATTCCTTATCACCTCCCCTACTTCCTTCCTTTCCATCTATTCCCCACTCCATACCCCCCCACTCCTCTGCCTATATCCCCCTCCTCCCTCATTCTCCTTCCTCTCCTCCTACCTTCCCCAATCCCTCCCTCACCTCCCCTTTCCCCTACCCTCAGTCACTCCCTCCTTCATCTCCGCTCCCTACTCCCTCCTCTCCCTCAATCCCCCAGTCTCCCTCTTCACCTCCCCCACTTTCCCCTCTCCCTCCTCTCCCTCAATCCCCACTCTCCCTCCTCACCTCCCCAGCATCTCGAGGTTGCCACTCCTCTCCCTGCCTCGGAGGAGCATCAGCCGTCGGTGCCCCCAGAGCCAGGCGCAGCCCCTGAGCACCAGCAGCTACAGCTGTGCGTCGGCAGAAGTGGGCGGGTGCCAGTGACTGACAGCGGATGCAGCCAATCAGTGCGGCGATGGTGCAGGAAAGGGCGTCGGCATCCTGGCTGTGACTGACAGGAGAGGAGACCAATCTGCGCATGTGTGATTTTAATGATTTTTAAACCTTAATAACTTTTAAAATATACCACCGATCGGAACAAAACTTGGTGCATTTGCAGCACACGAGAATGACGAGGTGGCGAAAAATCGTAGAGCTATATTGTACCGTTTTTGCGCAAATGTAAAAACAACGCAAACCGGAAGATAACAAGATGCAAGTTTTAGTTATGTATGTGTGTATATAGATATAGATGTGCGTTTGCAACTTCTCAATAAAAACTTAGCAAACAACTAAATTTGTTCACCTTGGACTCGTTCAGTGTTATGTAACGAATGCTGCATTGATAGTAAATGTCCTTAAACCTACTGAACAATCATGAATGACTAAACCAAAACCAATTAATAATTTCCGGATAATGAATCTTCAAGGTGCTTAAGTATGGATGATATCATTTGAAAACAATGCCTCTTTAAACAAACTGTGCTGTAATCATTAACAAATACCTTAAGCAGAATCACCTGAATCTAATATTTTCTCTGGGAAACATTTCCGTTTCCAATGTTCTCTTCAACCAGTACAAAATTAACTAAAGATAGACACAAAATGCTGGAGTAACAGCGGGTCAGGCTGCAACTCTGGATCAAAGGAATAGGTGACGTTTTTGGTTGAAATCTTTCTTCAGACTCAAATTAATTAACTTGTCCACACTTTGGCCCAATGCCCATCGCCTCCACTGCTGTACTCATCTTCTGTCTTCTGCCTTCTGCCAGATCACCTAACCAACTCAGAACTCAAACCGAATATATTGATCTACCATGTCTCTTAGATGAGGCATCTTGATCGGCATGGCACACTGAGTCGAAGGACCTGCTGATTACAGTCTCCACGCTGTACGCCTCTATGACTCTCAATATCCAATGTAATACTGAAACATGCCTTCCTCCAAGTCCCTCCACAGTGTCTTTCCCCTACTTACTTCAGGTGTGTCCCACCATTTAACCCCACCTATTCCAGCACTTATTCTACCCATCTTCAGCATTCTACTTAAGCCAGGCACCATCCCTGATTCTACTTCTGAATATTCCTCCCTGCATTCCTCCCTCTATTTGTCTAATGATTGACCGAGTCTCCATTTATCCCTTCTAAGTCTCTTTCAGAGGAAAGATAATGCACAAGTTAAGAGAACCACAGTTGGAAAGGCAAGGATGAAGCATTCACAACCATGTGACAGAGATGCCGAATCAGTGGCTTCCTCTTGAGATAACTACCATCAAGAATCCAGTTGTCAATTTGATTCTCTCCACATGATATCAGGGTTCTGTTGAGAACACAAGGTACCGCAAAGCCAACAGGACAAACCACACGAGACTTGACACCATTTAAGTATGCATTCAACCACTGAAGCGTTTCCCCCCTTCATGCCCAATGGCGTAAAGGTACGTCCCTTTATTCTGAGGTAGTGTCCTCCTAGATCAGGGGTGGGGAACCTTTTCATGTTGGAAGGCCGCATTAAGTTAGCTGTGATCTAATAAGGCCGCATCCAATAGATATACTTCAAAATGTACATTATTTTGTTAAAATAGCCCTCATGACTTACTAATGTTTCAATTGTGGCCGTCAGTCGGGGAAGATTATTTAGTTGAATCATCTTTTACTCTTTGGTATTTTAAATACGTTCATTTTAAGATTACAATAAAAAATAATAAAAGATGAACAAAAACATATTAATAATAATAAAAAGATTTGTTCTACAAAATTTGGATTCATTCAAAAGGCCGCACTTAATGGCTTAGAAGGCCGCATGCAGCCTTAAGGCCGCAGGTTCCCCACCCCTGTCCTAGATCCTTCTATTGGCAACCACTGGCAACATCCTCTCCACATCTACTATATATAGGCCTTTCATAGGCAATAAATACTGGCCTTTAAGGTAATGAAAGAACTCCACAGCACAGTTGGTTGGTTTTAATCACAGGAGTTATTTTGATTTGGGTGCATTGATAATGAAAGCAGATTCTTCAGCTTTTGGGAAAGAGCAGGGTGTGGGTATGCTTTCCGAGCAGCAGCTCAAAAATACAAGGTCTCCTTCCATGTGATTCCATTCAATGAAAATTCTGAGCTTGTTGCCAAGAAACTAGACCTCCCATCTGATTCTACACAAACTCATAGGTTGCCCACTAAATTAAACAAGCAGTGCTGGAAGCAATGAACATTCATAGAAAATACCAGCCAAGCTCAAATTTGAGACTGTGCTTCTACCCATGTCCAAAACTGCCACTGGGGTCAAAAATTTAACCCCCAAAATATATTTATTCAACAATACACAGTTGTAAAGTTTAGGGCATCACAGTTGGGGGGGCGCCATCTTGGGGCACGGCTGCTAGCTAGCAACTGTCCGTCTTTTTTCAATTTTTTCTTTAATTTTTAGTGAGTTTCAGTGTTTGTTTTTAGGAGGTCTAGACTTTTTTATGTGGGGGGAGAGGGGGGGGGGAAGGGGGAAACTACTTTCTAGGTCCCTACCTGGTCGGAGAGGCAGCTTTTCTCCGGGCTGCACCGTCGACCCGTCCTCGCGGCCTACCAGCGAGCCTGGAGCGGCGTTTTCCCGAGGGGACCGCGCAGCACCTCAGCTTCGGCGGCGGCACAGCTCTGGAGCGCTATCACGGAGCGGAGCGGGCGATGCCTTGCCTGGATCGCCGTGCTGGAGCTCCAGTGAGCTGAAGACCGCCGATAAAAACATCGCAGAGCTGCGGGTCTGCAGAGCGGGCAGCTGCGGGCGGCGGTGCTGACTTCAACATCTGGAGCCTGGGATCTCTCGATGAGATCGACATTGGTGGAGCTCCAACCGTCGCGGCCTTGTCGGCTTCGGAAGCCGCGGTCTCCGGTAAGGAAGCGGCCGTTTCAGGTATCCCTAGCCGCTGAGAGGACTCTCCCGACGCCGGAGCACCATCTCCCGGCGAGAACGGCCTGGAACATCGGGCCTCCGTAGAGGCAATTGTGGAGGCCTCAATTGGCCCGACTATGGGTGAACTGGGGTTGGGGATTGGACATTGTGCCTTCCCCCATAATGGTAACCATTGTGGGGGGATGTTTCTATGCTAAAGATCCTTATTGTTCCGTTTCCAAAATGGCTGCCGGAAGGGAGAGTGAACGCTAGCGCGATTAGCTGCCGCTGCTCTCTCTTCGAATTGTGTCTTTGAATTGTGTATTGTTGATGTCTTTACTATTTTTTTTTTTTTGTTATTTTTTGTTTTTGTTTCATTCCGCTTACATGTTTTGTATTTTGTTTACTAAATTTTGTAAGGTGTCCTTGAGAGTCTTGAAAGGTGCCCATAAATAAAATTTATTATTATTATTATTAATGTCCTCACGCTATACCAAGCAACTTTTAAAATGTTATTATTTTTAAACATAGCAGCCTGGAAACAGGCTTAATTACACTGGGCCCAGCATCTCAATGTCCAATATCTAAAAGAACCCTGACAAACAACATGGGTGTGCTTTTGCTGCGAGTGTCTCAGGCTCCAAAGACACGATCAAACAACTCATCACTCCGTGGGCCAACAGTAGGTCTGAACAGTAGTGGGCAATGTCATTCATGTTTAGGAAGGAACTGCAGATACTGGTTTAAACCAAAGATAGACACAAAATGCTGGAGTAACTCAGTGGGACAAGAAGCATCTCTGGATAGAAGGAATGGGTGACATTTTGGGTCGAGACCCTTTTTCAGACCGAATCAGGGGAGAGGTAGATACAGAGATAAGGAAGCTTGCCTTCCTTGTCCAGACTTGCTCACGGTGTAGATGGATTTGCAAGCTGACGCATTATTAGGGCTCTCAAAACAAAAATAATCCTCACAAAGTTATTGGCTTCTGATGATGCAGCTTCAGCATTGCAAAGTTTCATATGTCTTAATTTCATGTTAAATTTATATTTCCTTACAATGCATAAGTAGGATTTTTAAAGTTTTTTTTAAGGGAATCGCAGTGGAAACAGGCCCTTCGGTCCACCGAATACTTGCCGACCAGCGATCCCCATTCACTAGCACTATCCTATTCACCAGGGACAACTACAATCTTTATCAAAACTTATTAACCTACATCCTGGTAGACACAACATGCTGTAGTAACTCAGCTGGACAGGCAGCATTGTGACGTTTCGGGTCGAGACCCTTCTTCCTGCTTGACCCTTGCTTCAGCATTTTGCCTCTACCTTCGATTTAAACCAGCATCTGCAGTTCTTTCCTACAAACCTGTACGTCTTTGGCGTGTGGGAGGAAGTCGGAGCAACCGGGGAAAACTCATGCATTCACTGGGAGAATGTACAAACTCCATACAGACAGCACCAGTAGTCAGGATCGAACCCGGGTCTCTGGCACTGGAAGGCAGCAGCTCTATTTCTGCGTCACCTTGCCACTGTCAGCCCATCAAGTCTACGCCACTTACCATGTTCACAGGTCTGTAATTCCTCCCTTTAAAGTTAGCTTCATTAAATGTAATCTTTAATCTTCTTAGAAACACAATTCTTTTGAACACAAGGCCTCAAAGAAATGCTTTATGATGAAGTTTGAGCAATGCCAAATGCCTAGCTGGTGCTGAACCACAGAACCTAGGGATGGGGTGGATGTTTCATTTACCATCCAGAAACATAGCCACACCGGAAATAAACCAATTTCACCTTTGTTCTTTTAACCTCAGAAACATTCGTATATGTTGAAAGCTATCACAGCATTATGAATAATTTGGGTGGCACAGAGGTAGAGTTGCAGCCTTACAGCGCCAGAGACCCATGTTCGATCCTGACTGCGGGTGCACGGAGTTTGCACATATTCCCTGTGACCGCGTGGGATTTCTCCGGGTGCTCTGATTTCCAGCCACATTCCACAAACGTACTAGTTTGTAGGTTAATTGTCATCTATAACTTGTCCCTAGTGAGTAGGATAGTGCTATTGTACGGGGTGATCGCTGGTCTGCGAGGACTCGGTTAGCCGAAGGGTCTCTTTCCACACTGTATCTCTAAAAATAAAAATAATAATAGAAACATAGAAAATAGGTGTAGGAGTAGGCCATTCGGCCCTTCGAGCCTGCACTGCCATTCAATATGATCATGGCTGATCATCCAACTCAGTATCCTGTACCTGCCTTCTCTCCATACCCCCTGATCCCTTTAGCCACAAGGACCACATCTAACTCCCTCTTAAATATAGCGAATTAACTGGCCTCAACTACATTCTGTGGCAGAGAATTCCACAGATTCACCACTCTCTGTGTAAAAAATGTTTTTTCTCATCTCAGACCTAAAAGATTTCCCCTTTATCCTTAAACTGTGATCCTTTGTTCTGGACTTCCCCAACATCTGGAACAATCTTCCAGCATCTAGCTTGTCCAACCCCTTTTGGCTTCCACATCGCATGCTGGCATTGACACAGGTAGCCAGTGGCACGCTTCATCGTGGGATGTGGGAAGAAAGAACACCAATGGTGACAAAGAAACACAGGTGTGGCTATGCTGATCATATCAGTATTTTGCTTGATTCTCTGAAAACAATTGCGTTTAATGAAATGACAAAATGACCTCTCAAGAGAAGGTGCCCATGAATGGAGAATATATTTGGCCCTTTGGTAGCAACAATCTAAAGTAAAGATACAGTTGTTCAACGTAATCCCATTCTTGCTCATATTTCACTGCCTTCTATATTTCCAACGATGCAATGGAGACTTAGCAAGTTATTTTATATTCTGTCACTTTCTTCACTGCATCCTGTATTGAATGTGAATGTCTTTAAAACCACTAAGTGGTAGTAAATGTTCTTAACCAGTTTAAACCTAAATCTAAACACGGTTAATAACTTCCGGGATTTGATGTACGTAGATTTGAGAATTACAATCTCACTTTCACTGGGCAGAGAGTGACATTCCAGTGAAGGTTTATTACGAATGAAAAGAAACATCATCCTCACTCAGGTACGGGTGACTTGCGGCGATGATGTGAGACAAAGAGAATGCATTGCCGGGCAAAGTCGCTTTCTGGTCCAAGTTCCAAAGCGATGACTCTCACCAAAACCTTCCCCTCTCAGATTGATCGCACACAATATCAGATCACAGACAATTAAAGCTTCTGCTTCTGCCAGAATACTTTGGCTGAGATTCAACATTTCCATGCACAATAAAACAAAAACATTTGACTTCCAAAGTTTTAGAGGCCTTTTGTTAATGTTATTTCTCTGGTCTCAATGTTACTGACCACTTTGTTACAATGTCCTATTCCTATCCTATATTGTATGAGACGCTTCATTTTTCTAACAGGGTTACCTCTAATAATGTACAAATATGACATAAAAGTAAAATGTTGGTCAATGGTATTTCTTGGCAAAAGAAAAAAATAACAAATTAGGAGTTTATTTAATAATAAAACATACTATAAAAACCTCAATTTTTTCTTTCTGGAATGGACACATTTATTGCTTAGGGAATCAGTAGTTAGTTTTGTTTAGTTCAGAGATCCAGCATGGAAACATGCCATTTAGGTCCACCAAGCCTGTGCCGACCAGCCAGCACCTGCACACTATTTCAATTCTACTCACTCGGAGGAATTTACCTACAAACCTGTACGTCTTTTGAATTTGGAGCGGCACCCAGAGAAACGGCCATGGTGGCACGGCGGTAGAGTTGCTGTCTTACAGCAAATGCAGCGCCAGAGACCCAGGTTCAATCCCGACTACGGGTACTGTCTGTATGGAGTTTGTACGTTCTTTCTGCGTGGGCTTTCTCAGAAATCTTCGGTTTCCTCCCGCATGCCAAAGATGTACAGGTTTGTAGGTTAATTGGCTTGGTAAATGTAAAGATTGTCCCTAGTGGGTGCAGGATAGTGTTAATGTGAAGGGATCGCTGGTCGGCGGGGACCCGGTGGGTCGAAGGGCCTGTTTACATGCTGTATCTCTAAATTAAACTAAAGCCCATGAGGTCACAGGGAGAACTTGCAAACTTCATACAGACAGCAGTCATATCTCCGGCACTGTAAACCAGCCAATCTACCACGGTGGCACAGTGGTAGAGTTACTACCAATATTACTATTAGGCAGCAGAGTGGTGCAGCTGCTGCCTCACAGCTCCAGAGACCCAGGCTCGATCCTGACCTTGGGTGCTGTCTTTGCGGAGTTTACACATTCTCCCTGTTGGTCACAGCAACTCTACCACTGCGCCAATGGTCAACAGTGGTCCATCACCAGGTGCCCAACCCTAACCCTAACCCTAACCCTAACCCATTCAGAGCGTCTTCATCAGCTTAATATCACCAGCTCTCAGAGCCACCAGTCAGGAGGCTGGACGAGAGGGTCTTCTCTGAGCAGAAAAAGTTACCGAAATGGGCATTTTTGGCATTGATAGTTTTTCAGCGATAGCTTGGTGCTACATCATCTAATAATCATTCTGAACCACTCAAAAATAATCACTGGGCCCCAGCATACTTGGTTAATAAGTTGCCGACCTGCAGTGGGCAAGAAGTTGATAAGATTAAACTCTTGGCTCTTTGGAAACATGGAGCAGGAATGGAAATCCTAGTTGATATTTAACCAGCACCAAATGCCCACCCGTGGCACGCAGGCTGAGATATAACTCACAATGATGCCCCAGCAGGTACTAGGAATTTAACCCAGGCTGTGCCAAACACTGATTTACTCACACAACTCATGTTACAATTACCCATGTGTTGATCTTTCCCTGCAACCACCTCTATGTTCTGTACCAAGGCTGCACTGCTGTTGACCTGATCCCTGAAAACCACTAGTATGGGCATGTGAAGTATTTCAGAGAAGTCACATATAATCTTGCATCTCCGTGCCTTCTTAAATGTAGCTTTAACATTGAGGAACGTCCACAGTGAAGGTTTGCATATTCCCAGGCACATATTTTCACTTCTGTATTCTCTGGCCTATGATTACTAACCAATTTGTATTTAAAGTGCAAAGGTCACTTGTGAGATGCCTAGCAGCAGAGGACTTCACGCCACGGAACGGGGAACCCGACCAATGGCTCGATGGACCACGGAACCGGGAGGAAGCCACTGGAGATGTTGGACACGAGGTGCAAGGGAGTGTGAACCTGGGGTGATGCCACCCGCGCCTTCAAGGTTGGCGAGGAGAGGGACGTCGGTTCACAGTTCAATAGACAATAGACAATAAACAATAGGTGCAGGAGTAGGCCATTCGGTCCTTCGAGCCAGCAATGCCATTCACTGTGATCATGGCTGATCATGCACATTCAGTACTCCGTTCCTGCCTTCTCACCATATCCCCTGACTCCGCTATCTTTAAGAGCTTTATCTAACGAAGGCGACAGAGGAAAGCATGCAGGAGCCTGGGGCACACCTGGATTGGAAACTGCTCCAGAAGACCGAGCGGGGCCGGGCTGGACTTTTGATATGATGCCAAAACATGGTGACGT
The DNA here is from genome assembly GCF_028641065.1 of Leucoraja erinaceus. Lineage (NCBI taxonomy): Eukaryota > Metazoa > Chordata > Chondrichthyes > Rajiformes > Rajidae > Leucoraja > Leucoraja erinaceus. Next base: position 10,048,995 of record NC_073382.1, read on the forward strand.
TTGCATGTGCAAATATGCAAACAAAATATTTGCTGTGCAGTTGCACATGTGATAAATAAAATCACCACTGAAACATTGAACCATTATACTTGTGGATCTTCCTCTATGATGTGATCAGATGTGCATGAGCAGTACAGTGTGTTTACTGAATTTATTGTTTTAATTAAAACAGAGATTTCTGGGCGGCCAAAACAACAAATTAACTTTACAGGGCAAAAAAAAAAATGTGCGATATTTTTACAAATAAAATCACACAAATACATTAAATCAAGCACAAACTTTGCTGACAGCATTATTAAAACTACTATAAGAGAACAGCATTTGATGCTACTACCTCTCCTAATAGCAGTACTTTACTTTACTTTAGAGATACAGCGTGGGAACAGGCTCTTCGACTCACCGCCAACCAGCGATCACATCGTAGACCTGCACTATCTTACGTGCTAGGGACAATTTACAATATAGAGAAGCCAATTAACCTATAAACTTGTTCGTCTTTGGAGTGTTCGGAAGTCGGAGCGACCGGAGAAAATCCATGCAGTCGCAGGGAGAATGTACAAACTCCGTACACACAGCACTCATGGTGATCATCGAACCTGGGTCTCTACCACTGCGCCACAGTGCCGCCATTAGTTCTCCTTGTATCCTGGCCAGTAGCATCCCACAGTCAACATAATGGAAGAGAGATCGGCTGGTCATTGGCAATACTGTTTTGGGATCTTGCTGCGCACAAATTAACCGGTGTGTTCCCTATGTTAAAAGGCAGAAAATACGTCAAAACCACTCAGCTGTAAAGCACTTTGTGAAGTCCAGGTGTCATACAGCGTGGAAACAGGCACTTCGCGCCCAACTTATCCACACCGCCCAGCATGTCCCAGCTATACTACCTGCCAACATACCCACCTGCCTACATTTGGCCCATATCCCTCTATGGGTTGATAAGTTGATGTTGACCCGGTCAACCTGTCATATCCATGTACCTGTCTCACTGTTTCATAAACGTTGGGATAGTCCCTGCCTCAACTATCTCCTCGAGCAGCTCATTCCATATACCCACCACCCTTTGTGTGAAAAAGTTACCCCTCAGATTCCCCTTCACCTTAAACCTATGTCCTCTGGTCCTCGATTCCCCTACTCTGGGCAAGAGACTCTGTGCAACTACCCGATCTATTCCTCTCATGATTTTGTACACCTCTATAAGATCACCCCTCATCCTCCTGCACACCAAGGAAAAGGGTCCCAGCCTGCTCAACCTCTCCCTATAGCTCGGACCATTGAATCCTGGCAGCATCCTCATAAATCCTCTCTGTACGCTTTCCAGCTTCTCTGTACACTTTCCAGCAGGTGATGAAGGGTGCTATATAAATGCAGGCTATTTTAGTCTGCCATACTGTAGGTACTGTTTGGCCACAACTTCAGTGTTCCAACAACTAATGGAGGTCAAGTGCGGAGGTAATATTCAAAGAATGGATCTTAGTGGAAGGAAGTAACAGATAAGTCGGCTTAGTTAATCAAAGACCTTTGAAGTACAAATTATATACAAAGGAATTAGTAACCAAATCAGCTGAAAAGCACTGGAAAATTACTATTTATTTTTCCACGTTAATCAGGTTATAAATCACATGGACGTAAGCACCAGATAAATGCCTGGAACAAACTTAAGAGCTAATGCACAATCATTGCGTGCATACCTAGGAAGTTAGAGAAAAAGTCAAACTTGTTCTTTCAATAAAGCTGCATTGCTCTATCGCTGTAACACCACATTCTACACTAGTTTTCTCTTTGCACTAGTTGTACTGGTGTGAAGTTGTACTAGTCTGAAGAAGGGTCGCGACCCGAAACATCACACCCATTACTTTTCTCCAGAGATGCTGCCTGACCCACTGAGTTACTCCAGCTTTTTATGTCTATCTTTTGTTTAAACCAGCAACTGCAGTTCCTTCCTACACGTACTAGTGTACGACTTGATTGTACTAGATAACATGCAAACAAAATGTTTCAATTTATCTCGGTAGGCTTGACCAATAATAAACCGATACCAATATGTAACATCTCTGCATGGGATCGCTAGGCAGGTATCTGGATAGATCTCTGGATAGTTATGTCCATGGATCAGGAAGGGAACATGCCCCTAATGTAGCAGTAATCCAGAGAGCCCATGTGTCCCTGGACTGGGGATAGAGCTTCATACATTCATAGAATGACACAGCATGGAACAGGCAGTTTGGCTCAAATCATCCATGCCAACCAAGTTGCTTAATTGAGATAATCCCATTACCTGCATTTGTCCCATATCTGTCGAAACTATTCTTACCCATGTACCTTTTCAAATATCCTTTGACGATTGTAGTTGTCCCTGCCCCTGCTACTTCCTCTGGCACCTCATTCCACATATGTACCATCCTCTCTGTGGAAAAGGTTGACTCTCATGCCCCCTTTAAATCTTTTCCCTTTCACCTTAAAAATATGCCCTCTGATTTCAGACCCTACCCTGGGAAAAAGAGTGTGGCCATTCATGGAAAAGCCAAACCCAGTTCTACCCTCAACATTCTACAAGGTTATGTAAAGACATGGTCAACAGGCAAAGATAAATCAGGCTCAACAATAGCACAGAGCGTAAAGCTGTGGTCTCAGAGCTCCAGCAACCTGGGTTCGATCCTGACCACATCTGTGTGGACTTCCCTCTGTGATCATCTTGAGAGATCAGGCTTTCTCCTGTACCCTAATGACTTGCTGGTTGGCATGATAATTATTTTACTCAAAGTTAACCCTTAGTAGAAAATGTTTTGAAGGGTATGGATCAAATGCAGGCAAATTGGATTACCAGTAGCTTATTTGGGTATCTTGGTCGGCATGGACGAGTTGGGCCAAAGGGCCTGTTTCCGTGCTGCATTATTTTATGTCTCTTTGGTGTAAGTGGATGGCATGAGAATCAGAGGGGAACTTATGGGTGTGTAAGAGAGAACAGATTCAAGGAAAATGTGGGGAAATTGGTCGATGGACGGTCTTAGAGCCAGTATGGACTCAATGGGTCAAATGGCCCTTTTCCATGTCATAAGGAAATACAAATACTAAGTATGAAGCATTAGATTATAAACCAATTTCAAATATTCAGACTGTTTCAATAACAGATAACTCGTTTTTCATTCAAAGTTGAATTTCCACAAAATAACGTGCTGGGAAGCCTTGCCAGGCAAGATAATGGCTTTAACTTAATCTAAGCATGTATTACCTAACCCTTTAAACACCAAGCATATAGGAATTTAAGATTGAAAATGAAGAAGTAAATCTTCTAAGTAGAACATTCCTAATAGATTTTGTATAAACCAACGTTGGGAACAAAGCCTACAGGCAGCTGGTTCTTTCTTCCAAATATGGAAAGCCTTTCCTCACAGTTCATCTGCATGGACCATGGGCCAAAGCACAAGCCACTTAGGTCACCCAACAACTTCCTGTCAGCATTTCCTTAGTGAGCCATGCATGACGAAGTGAGACCAACACAGTCATTCTCTGTGTGACTTCCACTGAGCTGCTGGAAGAATTCAATCGTTCTCCAACAAGCCCACTCAGTGAATCCTTCACTTTTCACGAGAGCGGCAAGGCATTTCAAGCCAAACGTTTGTGAGACCTAAAGTAATCAACATCCCTCCTTCTCTCCACTGGCAGAGTGCAGAGGTCTCCTGAATCATTTCGAAGACGTATTCTCAACGTGATGAGAACTGGAATGTATGCAAGGCACTCAAACCGACGAGGTGAATCAGTAGAATTTTATAATCAAACCATCAATGACTGGAAGTGAGAATCTGAAAGTAGAATGCACCAACACACCACATATACAAGCTGAAACATGTTGCCACAAAGTAGTATGGTCACATCAATTATTTAATGCCTCTTTTGCTCCACCCACTTCCTGGACAATGTGATACGACGCGATAGAACTTTAATTATTCAATATTCATATTGATTTTTCCAACTTCAAGTAACCCCTGCATTCCCTCTCTCACCATCCCTCCCCAACCCAAATCGCACCACCTTCTCGTTCTCACCCAACAAACAGCTAACAATGGGCTGTTTCCTTTATCATCATTACTTTTTTGCATATCTTTCATTCACTGTTCCATATCTCTCTACATCATTGTCTATATCTCTCCTTTCCCTTTCCCGTGATTTTCAGTCTGAAGAAGGGTCTTGACCCGAAATGTCACCCGTTCCTTCTCTCCGGAGATGCTGAGTTACTCCAGCTTTTTGTGTCCACCACCAGTTACTTGCCAGGCTTTGCCCAGCCCATCTCTCTTTTCCAGCTTTCACTCATCCACACCATCAGACTGAAGAAGGGTCGCAACAAAAACATCACCTGTTCATTTACCTCCCCAGATGCTGCCTGACTCGCTGATTTACTCCAACACTGTGTTTTTCCCCCACTTAAATGGCACCCCGTCCACCACTTTAAACATTTACTCTAAGCACAATTAATAAATTGAGGCTCCAGCATGTGCCATCTACAAAATATTCCACAGATGCTTCCAAACACCAATCTGGCAACAAGCTCTATCACCAATAAAAAACAGAACTCTGAAAGAACTAAAACAAAATTAAAAGGCACTTGGGTAGGGAGGAACTGCAGATGATGGTTTAAGCCAAAGACAGACACAAAAGGCTAGAGTAACTCAGTGGGTCGGGCAGCATATCTGGAGAATATGGATCTGACATTTCAGATCGAGCTGGAGAACATTAGCTGTTATGTTTGTAGCTACGCAAACTATAATACATCGGCAATATCCCACAAAGGTGCCCCTAGATGTCCAACACCTGTGTAGTTAGTTAGCTAATTTATTTTATTGTCACGTGTACTGAGCGAGGATCAGTGGAAACATAGAGTTGGGGATAATACCCAAAGAATGAAATCATCGAATCAGCTCTCTCTCCTATATGTGCCAGGGACTCAAACCAGATTCAAGGTTCTAATGTGTTATATTATGGTCGAGAGGCTTGAATGCCACAAACCAAGTGAAATGTGATGGCACACTGCAGATAATCGTGGGTTTCTGATTACAACACGAGTTTTAATTATTGAAATGACGTGTTACAATTTTGTCTGTGTCATTCTTCACAATGGGCCAATTAGCTTCATTTTGTGTTTCACAAGGTTACAGATAAAAATTTAGTAAAATATTTGCATTGAATATATTGTTGTAAAATCATATCTACTTGCACTTGCTCTCATTCGTAAATTGTGCAAAACTATCAAAATTCCCATGATTTGTAGTATTTACTGGCAGACATACACCGACATGGAAATTGGACCAAGCCATTCTTGGCAGCTGTCTTCTGTGAAATGCGCCCATCAGGAATTTACACTCTTAAAAGAGAGCAAGCTTCAACTTCTTAAAGCAAGGATGTCCCAATTTTGTGACTGCTGTTCTCCTTCGAACATGGGAGATCGCAAATGGATATGATACAGACATTTAACATTATGAAGAGAATCGACAAAATAGATAGGGAAACTATTCCCATGGGAAAAGAGCCAAGAAGGATGGTCAAGGAGGACTCTCTTTAACTTCTACAGGTGCACAGTAGAGAGCATGCTGACCGGTTGCATCATGGCTTGGTTCAGCAATTTGAGCGCCCTGGAGAGGAAAAGACTACAAAAAGTAGTAAACACTGCCCAGTCCATCATCGGCTCTGACCTTCCTTCCATCGAGGGGATTTATCGCAGTCGCTGCCTCAAAATGCCTGGCAGTATCATCAAGGACCCACACCATCCTGACCACACACTCATCTCCCTACTACCTTCAGGTAGAAGGTACAGGAGCCTGAAGACTGCAACAACCAGGTTCAGGAATAGCTACTTCCCCACAGCCATCGGGCTATTAAACCTGGCTCGGACAAAACTCTGATTATTAATAACCCATTATCTGTTATTTGCACTTTATTCGTTTATTTATCCATGTGTGTATATATTTATATTATGGTATATGGACACACTTATCTGTTTTGTAGTAAATGCCTACTATGTTCTGTGTGCTGAAGCAAAGCAAGAATTGCATTGCCCTATACAGGGACACATGACAATAAACTCACTTGAACTTGAAAGGGGCATGGGCATGAAATGATAGTGATTGGCAAAAACATTAATATGACTTGAGAAAAACCTCTCTAGCAGTATGTGGTTTGGATCTGGAATGCAATGCCATGTGGAGTCATAATGGAGATGAATTCAATTGTTATACTTGAAAGGTAACTGGATAAGTATCTCAAAGAAAATAATATGTTTGGGTAGGTGGGGTTGGGGGGAGTAGGATCAGCTGGTTCAAGCTCAACGGGCTGAATGGTCTTTGACTGTGATTCCCATTTGGCATTAGTGCCACACACATTATTTCTCAGGGACAAAGATAAGCATATTTTCTAGACATTTTGAATTAAAAGAAACCAATAATAAGAAAGAGACAGAATAAATACAATGCAACATGATAATATCTGCAGATAACAACAACATGGACGTTGTAATGGAACCAAAGGTGCCAACTCTATAATCACAGAAGGTAGACAATAAATGCTGGAGTAAGTCAGCGGGTCTGGCAGCATCTCTGGAGAAAAGGAATAGGTGACATTTTGGGTCAGTCAGGGGAAAGGGAAAAGAGAGATATAGACAGTGATGTAGAAATGAATGAGAGCAGGAGAGCAGGAGGAATCACAGTTCAGTGAGACGATGTTGCAGAACTCTCGCGGAGAGAGGAGGAGAACTTCTTCAAAGTATGCCCACTTTGAGGAGATTTGACAGTGGAGCAGACAAAATGTGTAGGATGGAACTGCTGGTCTAAACCAAACAGTTACAGACCAAGTCAAGAACAACATGAAAGTGGGAAGGGCAATGGTTAATGGAATGTTTTACACAGAGGGTTATGAAAATAAGCCAGACATAGACTGTATGAATGGGGATGGAACAGCTATCAATTGAAGTGGCTCGGGATTCCAAGTAAATCTGGTGTTTCATTGACGCATTCAAAAAAAAGAAAATCCAGCAAGCTGATGAACCAGGAAGCCAAAAAAGTAGCCAGAAAAGTAGCCAGAAATCTACAAATATTGTGGTCCAAAATTTCTGCTCGCCAACCACAGAAAATAATCGCCTATCCCCTAGACATGGTTTTAGCGTGAATTATTTATTCAGACGAAAACACTGGTTTTGGTGGAAAAAATACAACAATTCCATTGAAAAGCTTTGAGCTGATTAAGCCACACTCACTCCTAGGCTGAACCATTGTAGGAGCTATTAAAGAACTTGAAAGATTTACAAATTTCTCTGACATTAATATCAAAAATAGGTTAAACAAAAAAGACTTACAAAATTAAAAATAATAAGTACATTCAAGTTCACCCAATTAATGGGTGACACAGTGATGAAGCTACTGGCAGAGCTGCTACGTCACATGATAGAGACCCAGATTTGATTGTGAGCTTGTGCGCTGTACACTTGGAGAAGGGGGTCATCTTGGAGAGGAAGGAATCAGGGAATCGTTCACCAAATGTCCGAGGCCTGACAGCAACCTGCATCTTCACCAGGAAACCTGAGTAAGGTGGATTAGGGGGGCCGATGATTAAACCTCGAGCACATTAATAAGAGGTACAACACAGCATGAATAATTGTATTTCTCAATGCACAACTACAGTGTCAAAAGCCTAACTTGCTGCTGAAGGCCCTGTCCCACATTGCGAGTTTATCCAAGAACTCTCCCGAGTTTAAAAAAAAAAATCAAACTTGTGATAAGTACGTAGAATGCACGTAGCGGGTACGTCGGAGCTCGTGGATGTCTCGTGGCGGCTCATAATGCTAACGGCAGGTACTCGGGAATTGTGGAAACTCGTTAAGTTTTTTCAACAGTGTGAAAAATTCCAAGAGTAAAAAAATACTTGTGATGAAATACCACGAGTTTGATTTTTTTTTAAACTCGGGAGAGCTCTTGGGTAAACTCGCATTGTGGGACAAGGGGCTTAAGTTTATGAGGGCCACCATTGATTGCTCCACAATTATTTATTGCAAATCAATAATAAAGCATAAAAAGATGAGCATCCTTATTTAAAGGGATATAAAAGATGTAACCAAAGCCAACCCAAAAGAATCTCTCACAGACAAATTTTATTTCTGGGATGGCATTCGATTTTCAGAGCACAGCCCAAAACAATGCATTTCCACCTCAAATTTACCTACAGTGAGTCTAGTTTAGTTTAGAGTCGGGGGTTCGGCCGGCGCGGCCTGTGAACTTTGGTCGTTGCAGTCTTCGGGTCGGGAAGCGGCCGCTTCAGTCCAGGCCGCTGATGGATGTTCACCGACGCCGATGATCCAGCTTCGCGGCAGGAGGGCCTGAAGACACCGGGTTGGCTGAGGAGGCCAGATATAGGCCACGACCTCGGGTGGACTATGAGGGGGAGAACTGGATATTTTTGGTGCCTTCCCTCACAGTGAATTCTGCTGTGGGGGGACGTTTCATGTTGATTTCTATAGTGTACTGTTTCTGTGTCTTTTTTCTTTTTCTCTTTTTTCTCTTTTTTTGATTTGTATGGATTTATTGCATTGATCTGTTCAATTAATTTAATCAATCTCTGTAAAGCACTTTGGTTCAAATACTGGTTTTGTTGAAAAGTGCTATATAAATAAATATTATTATTATTATTAGTTTAGAGAAACAGCATAGAAACAGACCCTTTGACCCACCGAAACCGCGCCAACCAGCGATTGCCTTACACGAACACTATCCCACACACACAAGGGAAAATTTGCAATGTTACCATGCAGATTAACCTACAAACATGTACGCCTTTGCAGTGTGGGAGGAAACCGGAGATCCTGGAGAAAACCCACGCAGGTCATGGGGAGAACGTACAAACCAGACAGCACCCGTAGTCAGGATCGAATCAGGGTCCCTGGCGCTGCAAGGCAACAACTCTACCGCTGCGCCACTGTGCCACACTCCCATCTCTTAAATTTCTAAACAGTTATTCACCATGGTAACGACGGGAACTTGCTATTTCCCAGAAAATGCTTTTTAAGGAACAACTAAGAAGAACCCATTAACGTTTGCTTGGTAAATCATAATTAGAACGCAGAACAGTACAGCAGAGGAACAGGCCATTCAGCCCACAATGCCCGTGCCTAATATGATGCCAAGGTAAACTAATCTACCCTGCCTACACGTAATCCAATTGCAATCATAAAATCAGGAATCACATTGAAATATAGTGAGGCGAATCATAGGTTTATTGGTGTAATAATTACTCACTGATACCAAGTTGCAAAAGACCCACCTTTAACTTTAAAGCAGCCCTTCCTCTCGGACTTGTCTAGAGGCAGGCTGTACTGCAAGTGGTAAAGACAGGACTCCAAGCTTCTTGACAAACTAAGTAGTTTAGTCTGTTCCTTGGGAGTTGTTGCACACAAAATTAAGGGATTAGAACACACACTTGATAAGCCAGAGAGCAACGAAAGGATTAAAACCAAAACGATCAGAGAATTTGCAGGTAAAAATTTTCCTTTGCCTGGAAGAGAGAGGCGCCCCCCCCCCCCCCCCCCCCCCCCCCCAGCATTTTACATCTCCTCACAAGACTTTAAACAAAAACGTTAGACATTTATTTGCTGAAAACTCATACAAAATCTGTCCATAAATAAAAGAGCCATTATATTAGGAAAATTTTGTTTTTAAATCGGGTAACCCGAGCTACTTTAACTTCTGCACATGACAGCAAATGATAACATAAGTATTTTTCCAGGAGACTGCCTGGTGATATGAGAATGGCAGCCTACGCACCAACACATCAACAGATTGTCAAGCAGAGCAAAACAGTACCACCAGTTGCAGAGAAGTGGAACGTGAGAGGTAAATAAGAGGAGCAAGAGAGTGGTTTCCAGTGTCTCTCTGTGACCTTTCAGTGCGTCCATGTGATCTTAACCATTTTTATTCACAAGGATGGTTTAGTTCGGAGATACAACCCGGAAACAAACCCTTCGGCCCACCAAGTACACACCAACCAGCGATCCCCACACATCAACACTATCCTACACACACTGGGGACAATTTACACTTATCCCAAGCCAATTAACCTACAAACCTGTACATCTTTGGAGGGTGGGAGGAAACCAAAGGTCTTGGAGAAAACCCTCGCAGGTCACGGGGAGAATGTACAAACTCCGTACAGCCGGCACTTGTAGTCGGTGTCCGGCGCTGCAAGTGCTATAAGACATAAACTCTACCACCGCACCACCATGCTGCCAAGGATGCAAGATGTGACAGTGCTGATTGATACTGGTTTGTACAATGAAATCTATTTCCTCCAAGACTGTCCTGATCACCTGCAGTTTGCCTATCATTTGCAATCGATCCACAGCAGAAACATCGAAACATAGAAATAGAAATTAGGTGCAGGAGTAGGCCATTCGGCCCTTCGAGCCTGCACCGCCATTCAATATGATCATGGCTGATCATCCACCTCAGTATCCCGTACCTGCCTTCTCTCCATACCCCCTGATCCCCTTAGCCACAAGGGCCACATCTAACTCCCTCTTAAATATAGCCAATGAACTGGCCTCAACTACCCTCTGTGGCAGAGAGTTCCAGAGATTCACCACTCTCTGCGTGAAAAAAGTTCTTCTCATCTCGGTTTTAAAGGATTTCCCCTTTATCCTTAAGCTGTGACCCCTTGTCCTGGACTTCCCCAACATTGGGAACAATCTTCCTGCATCTAGCCTGTCCAACCCCTTAAGAATTTTGTAAGTTTCTATAAGATCCCCTCTCAATCTTCTAAATTCTAGAGAGTATAAACCAAGTCTATCCAGTCTTTCTTCATAAGACAGTCCTGACATCCCAGGAATCAGTCTGGTGAACCGTTCTGCACTCCCTCTATGGCAATAATGTCCTTCCTCAGATTTTTAAAAACTGTACGCAATACTCCAGGTGTGGTCTCACCAAGACCCTGTACAAAAAAAGTAAACCTCTCTGCTCCTATACTCAAATCCTTTTGTAATGAAAGCTAACATACCATTCGCTTTCTTTACTGCCTGCTGCACCTGCATGCCTACCTTCAGAAGGCATCTCCTCAGCCCTAAACACATAATTAGACAATAATGACACCTATGTCAGACTCCTATTTTATCACAGCTCCACCATCAACACCCATAATCCCATCCAAACTCATCACCAAACTCCTGGACCTAGGAATCAGCTCCCCCGTCAGCCACTGGATCCTCAACTTTCTGGCCAACAGACCACAATCAGAGAGGATAGATGACAACACCTCATCCACAATCATTCTCATCACTGGTGCCCACAGGCCTCTACTATTCTCCCTAAATACTCATGACTGTGCGGTCAAATTCTTTGGCTACTATCAACAAGTTTCTGGTGGGCTGGGTCACGAAAAATGACAAAATGGAGTACAGGATGGAGATAGAGAACATGGTATCAGTACAACCACCTCACCCTCAATGTCAGCAAGATGATGGAGCTAGGTATTGACTTCAGGAAACATGGCAATGGCGCCAAAGTGGAAACATTTGAGAAAACAAGTTCCTTGGCATAGATATTATCAATGATCTACCGTGTACCAAAACCATTCAAATGACATAGAAACATAGAAAATAGGTGCAGGAGTAGGCCATTCGGCCCTTCGAGCCTGCACCACCATTTAATATGATCATGGCTGATCATCCAACTCAGTATCCCGTACCTGCCTTCTCTCCATACCCCCTGATCCCTTTAGCCACAAGGGCCACATCTAACTCCCTTTTAAATATAGCCAATGAACTGGCCTCAACTACCTTCTGTGGCAGAGAGTTCCAGAGATTCACCACTCTCTGCGTGAAAAATGTTTTTCTCATCTCGGTCCTAAAGGATTTCCCCTCTATCCTTAAGCTGTGACCGCTTGTCCTGGACTTCCCCAACATCGGGGACAATCTTCCTGCATCTAGCCTGTCCAACCCCTGAAGAATTTTGTAAGTTTCTATAGGATACCCCCCTCAATCTCCTAAATTCTAGCGAGTACAATCTGAGTCTATCCAGTCTTTCTTCATATGAAAGTCCTGACATCCCAGGAATCAGTCTGGTGAACCTTCTCTGCACTCCCTCTATGGCAAGAATGGCCTTCCTCAGATTTGGAGACCAAAACTGTACGCAATACTCCAGGTGTGGTCTCACCAAGACCCTGTACAACTGCAGTAGAACCTCCTTGCTCCTACACTCAAATCCTTTTGCTATGAATGCTAACATACCATTCACTTTCTTCACTGCCAAGAAGACACACCAACACCTCAACTTCCTCGGGAGACTGAGGAAATTCAGCAGGTCTCCAAAGATTCTTACAATCCTCAATAGATGCACCATGGCAAGCATACTGTTGGGTTTCGTCACAGCTTGGTTTGGGAACAGCTCTGCCCAAGACTGCAAGAAATTGCAGAGAGTTGTGTGTATAGCCCAGTCCATCACACAGACCAGGCTCCCCACCATTGACTCCATGTACCTTTCACACTGCCTTGAGAATTGATTGATTGATTGAAAGATACAGCATAGAAACTGACCCTTTAGTGCACAGAGTGTAAGCCAACCGTCGATCACCCGCTGAGACTAATTCTATGCTATCCCACATTCGTATCCACTCTTTGCACACTAGGAGGCCAAGTTACCTACCCGCATGTCTTTGGGATGTGGGAGGAAACCCAAGCACCTAGAGGAAACTTACGTGGTCACAGAGAGAACGTGCAAACTCCACACAGACAGCACTTGAGGTCAGGATCCAACAGCTCCACCAGCTTCGCCACAGTGCCACTCACATTAATTCAAGACAAGAATAGCACACATGCTTTTCACTGTACCTCACTACACTTGATGATAATAAACATAAACCTAAACTTACTAACCACGTAACCTCGACCATCAAGAAGAACACTTTTTTAATGCGCTGTCAGAGTAGACAAGATGAGTTCCTGTGGTGAGTTTGGTCAATGGCACACAATGAAACCACTGTGCACCAGACGTGGAGGGATTGAATATTTCAGATTGATGGATAGGTTGCCTATCAAACAGGCCGTTTGCCTTGGACGATCTTCCCTTTCTAAAAGTTCAGGAAAGTGCAGAGTATTCCTCTGTGCTTTGCAAATGGTGGGAAAACATTGGGGTGTCAAGAGACAAGTCACTCATCACAGGATATTCAGACTCTGACCTGCCCATGCAGCAGCTGTATTTATGTAGCTGGCTCAAATTACTCTCTGATGTGTGATGACACTCAGGATCCAGATAGTGGGTGCCTCAGACATTCAGTAGCATTGCTATGCTAAGGGTGGGTGGTCAGATTCTCTTGTTGGAGGTGGCAGTTGTGTGGCATGAATGTCAGTCATAACCCCATGCCTTAAAGTTGCCCAGATCGTACTGCATTTAGGCATGGACTGCAATATTTTCAATGTCAGTGAAATAAACATTGGACAAAATATGAAACAATGTGCTTCAGACGACTAGAAAAAGCAGAATATTTATTTACGTGTTTAATTGCCACACGCCATGGGATCCTAAACAATGAACAAGAAGGGTCCCCAGAAACGTCACTCATTCTTCTTCTCCAGAGATGCTGCCTGACTCGCTCAGTTACTGCAGCACATTGCGTCTATCTTCAGTGTAAACCAGCATCTGCTGTTCCTTTCGACACAATGAAATTCTCACTTGCTGCAGCTTTACAGACACAATAAATGCAACTACATGACAAATGCACATACAATAAATTATCAGTTACTCTAGGTAAACTAGACCAATATACTGAAAGCCAAAGTATGTCATGCAACATACAAATTCCATCATAATTTGGCACTGAGGTAGAGTTGTCGTTATGGTTGTGCAGGGTGGCTTAAAAGCCTGATGATTGAAGGGAAGAAGCTGTTCTTGAATCTAGAGGTAATGGTTCTCAGTATCCTGTATATTCCCATTAGCAGCAGCAAGATGAGTGTAAGATGATGTTAGCTGCCTTCTTGGGGCAACAATTCCTGTAGATCAGGGGTTCCCAAACCTTTTTCGTCCCGTATACCCCAGGCAACTTTAACAGCACATAACAATGTTATTTCGCTTATTTATAAACAATTAATGATGAACAGATCCAATGAGAAAAAATATGTACAAATCCAGAATCAAATTTACCCCCTGGGAGGGGCGAAACTAACCCCCTGGGGGTAAATTTACCCCTGGTTGCGAACCCTTGCTGCAGATCCTTTCAATAGTGGGGAGGTCAATACTGAAGAAGGGTCTCGACCCAAAAGGTCACCCATTCCTTCGCTCCAGAGATGCTGCCTGTCCCGCTGAGTTATTCCAGCTTTTTGTGTCTATCTTCGGTTTAAACCAGCATCTGCAGTTACAACTTACACAGGTGGATACCCATGACGGATTAGGCAATATGCAACACTTTCAGCAGCCTCCTTTGTTCTTGTGCGTTCGATTACCAAACCAGGCTGTGATGCAAACAATCAGTATGCTCACTGCCGTACACTTGGATAAGTTTGACAGTGTATTTGGCAACATGCTGAATCTCCTGAAACTTCTGAGGAAGTCGAGGCTTTGGTGAATTTCAATGTGCTGGGAACATTGTTGCTTTACATTGGATTATAGTGGATGATAATAGGTCTCCACTGAGACAACACACAGAGTGTTTAATAAGAGTGCTTAATAATAGACATACTTTCTTAAATTATACTCAAGGTATTTATTCTGAGGCAGGAAAATAATTTCAGATGTCCCGAGGGTTAATTGCAGTTCTTAACAATATAAAAATTGTAGTCACGGATAGTCTAACTCTTGCTTTGCATTAATTTGGTCAAAATCCCAGTTCAGTTTTGGTCAGTCCAATTCAAATAAATAAAGTTGACACACTCCTCCCATTTGTATAGTAATTGTCTGTCCTTTCTAAAGGGGCTGCCCCACTGCGGCGACCTAATCCCCGAGTTCAGAAGAGTTCGTCCTCGACTCATACTCGCAACATGGTCGACACGAGGTCCTAGGAGGTCTTTGTAACTCTCCTTCATGCTCGAGAGTAGTCCCCATGTACTCGAGGCCTCAGCTAGGTCGCGGCGTATTTTTCAACATGCTGAAAGATGCCCGCGAATAAAAAAAGGTCGCCATGGAAAAAATAAATAAATAAATGTTTTTTTACTCTTGTGTTTAGCCGAAAGAGGTCGTAGTGGGTCGGCATGTTATTCGTAGGTAGTCGAGGGTAGTCGAAGGGAGGTCGGCTTCACTCTCCACTATTCGGTGTACAATTTTCCCAAAGCTAGTCGAAGCTAGTCTTCAACATAGTCGCAGGAGGTTGAAGGAGGTCTTCTACATTGTCAAAGGAGGTCTTCAATATGACACTTTTTCAAACTCTCCTAAATTAGGTCGCCGCAGTGGGACAGGCCCTTAAGGGGGCAGGTTCGTGTCGGTATATACTTTAATTATTGTTGGGTGCTCAGTCACTAAACCCAACACAACTCTGCTTTCTTCAGGCCCTTTTTCTTCAGGCCCTTTCGGGACACAAGCTGTGGCAAAATTAACACCAAGGGGATTCTTGCTGAGACAGCTGTGGCAAAATTAACACCAAGGGGATTCTTGCTGAGACAGATGTTGGTGTACAAACACTAATCTTCAGTTATCTGTAGAGAAGCTGATATGTGGAATATTTCATGGCAATGGCTATCGCTATTATGTTAGGTAAAAACATTACAAGTGATTTCTTAACATTTGTAAGTGGGCAATTTGAGAAAAAGGGTACAATTTCTGCTTTGTTTCAACTGGGAAATTGCACCCAAGGAGCTCTGAAAATTAAACCGGCTGGGTTAAGTTTCAATTCCCTGCAACAATTCTGATACCTCATCAAAATATAACATCTTCAGCGAACCAGCAAACTGAGATAGCATTAGAATATCTGCTTTTTTTTAACGTTCCAAGTAAAAGTATTCTTAAATACATTCGGGAGTGGTAATCTGATGCGGTTTTATTTATACTGTAGCAAAAGAGATGATCGTGGTCTGAAGGAGGCTCCTGACCCAAAACGTCACCCGTCCATGTTCCTCGGAGATGCCTGAGTTTCGAGCAAATGATCTTTAAACGTTCTTTTCTTCAGATGGCCAAACTCTTTGTTAGTACAATAAAGACATAGGTCAATTTTAACAGTGGACCTGCCTTTGCCGAGAGTTAACTCCCAAGGTAGTCAGTGCTCATACATCATTCTTCATAAGTCACATATGATTTGACATAAAAGAGCTTTGAAAAAATGCCTACTTTTGCATGAAAAAATGAATGCAATTTCTGGGACTATCCCAAACATGTGAAATGATAGTGTTTAAGAAGGAACTGCAGATGCTGGAGAATCGAAGGTTACACAAAAAAGCTGGAGAAAAACTCAGCGGGTGCAGCAGCATCTATGGAGCGAAGGAAATAGGCAACGTTTCGGGCCGAAACCCTTCATATAATTGGGGTCCGTTGCAGGACTGGGTTAGTGAGGCCTGAAGTTCAGTACGAAGGGTTTCGGCCCGAAACGTTGCCTATTTCCTTCGCTCCATAGATGCTGCTGCACCCGCTGAGTTTCTCCAGCTTTTTTGTGTAACCATGTGAAATGATAGTATGGGAAAAAAATGCTGATGCTGATTTACACTGAAGATAGACACAAACTCAGCAGGACAGGCGGCATCTCCAGATAGAAGGAATGGGTGACGATTCAGGTCGAGACCCTTCTTCAGACTGAGGAAAGGTCTCGACACGAAACGTCACCCATTCCATCCATCCAGAGATGCTGCCTGGCCCGCTGAGTTACTCCAGAATTTTGTGTCTATCTTCACGTGGAATAATAGGATTGATAGCGTGCCAAAGGATTCTATACTGGAGCAGTAATTATTAATTCACATGTTTAATCGATAATGTTTTATTATTAATGTTTAATGGTTTATGTGTCATTCCTAATTGTCACTGTATGTCATGTTGTCACTTGCGGGTGGAGCACCAAGGCAAATTCCTTGTATGTGAATATACTTGGCCAATAAGCTGATTCATTCATTCATTCAAAAAGCAAAGTGCTAGAGAAACGCAGCAGATCAGGCAGCATCTGTGGAGGGAATGGATAAATTATGTTTTGGGTCAGGACCTTTAATCTGTTCAGTGCTGGAAATTGTTTCACAATATCAATTAACAATTTATATTATGGGATATAAAGCCTTAATAGAGGTTTTGCTGGTGACTCAGATAGACATCCATGTTAACTGTGTTTGTAGAAGTATCAAACATAAAGACCTATTAGAAATCTGCTGCTTTGCAATCCAATGCAAGGCCATCTATTTTGGACATACAAAGAATGAGGCAAATTTGTTTGTAATTGGTGGAAAGTCATAAACAATGGGAATAATGGGAATAAGTCTGAAGTAGCCTCATACACAGATCATTAAGGTATCATGAACATGTTCAAAAATAATTGGCATTGGCTTATTATTGCCATGTATACTCGAGACACAGTGAAAATATCATCCCTTAGAATCTGAAGACTAGAATACAAGAGAAGTAGAAGTTATACTGCATCTACACTAAGACCTATTTAAACCATATCTGGGCTACACATTTCATCTGGAGTACAGGAGCTGTTTTTGCGCTATTTAAACCATATCTCGGTACTCTACACATTTCCTCGGTGACTGCCAATCACCACCCCCCCCCCCCCCCCCCGGACACTTATTATTATTTATTCAAATCGTTTGCTATGTCGCTCTTCAAGGGAGATGCTAAATGCATTTCGTAGTCTCTGTACTGTACACTGACAATGACAATTAAATTGTGTCTGAATTGAGAATTACAATAGAGAGTGTCTATGGAGAAACAATGAGGATGGCAAGATTGCAAAGATTAAATTCAAAGAACAATTACAACATATACAGTTGTACATCTTGGAATTTAAAGTTGATCTCATTAAAATCTTCAAGGTAGCAAGGTGAACTGGTAAGGTAAAAAAAGACGTAAAGTGCTGGAGTAACTCAACAGGTCAGGCAGCATCTCTGGAGAACATGGAGAGGTGATGCTTCTGGTCGAGACCCTTCTTCAGACTGGTACGGTAGATAGAAAGTGCGAGGAATTTACTCACCTAAACACAGGCAAATGCTCTACCTTAAGAGGTTACCGATAGAACTGACTCTTTTAAGAATAAACAGAGAAATTGTGTGAGCTACCAGCATACATTGACTTTCAAGGTGAAAATTGGTGGCTAGTGTGTTAGTTTTTCAGCAGAAGTATTTCTGATATTTCTGTGGTGGTTTTAACATTTTAAATATCAGTCCTTAATCTTGTACCTGATTGGGGAGACAATGTAAAACTATGATGCACCAGTATGACCATGCAAACTTGCTATAGGCAGGCTATGCATTGTGTGCTCATCAGACCATGTCTTTACTTTAATGGAAAGGAACTTTCTAGATTGGGGAACCCAGATTATAACTCACTCCATGGCACATGTAAGACGCATATACATAACACCACCATAAATGTTACTTGTTTCTACATAAAAACAATCAAGTTAACCTCTGTTTCATTGTGCAAGTAGTGAATTAAATTAGCTGAGCTGACACCAGCAGTGGAGATCAATGGGTTATTACAATGGCAGTAAATCAGCTGTCTGCATTGCAACAAATGATGGCTACATGCCAATGATTACTGAATAAAACAGAGCTTCCGAGTGTTCAGTACTGCAGCCCTAACAGCATACACCAAAAAAATCTAGAAATAGAGTCAAAGGCACACACAGTACAGAAACAGACCGTTTGTCTAACCAAGTTTGTGCTGACCACAAACTCAATGCATTTGTGATCTCATTTTAGTTCCACAATCAAATCAGGTCGAGTTTATTGTCTTGTCAAGTCAAGAGTGTATTATTGTCATATGCCACGAAACAGAACAATTAAATTCTTATTTGCAGCAGCATAATAGATAAGTAAACAAATTACTCTGTAAAACGTTTAATAAACAACAAAAAAGACCCATGTACTCAAGAGAAGGGGATTCTCAGGCTTGGGGGTCTGTAAAGGCTCAGACAGAGTTTGGCAGCTCTTTGGATGTCAGGAGAAATCAAGGGTGACGGTGACCATGAAGGTAAAGAGGCACTGAGGTAGAAGATGAGTGATGACTTTGGTGAATGGTGTAGCAGGCTTGAAGGAATAAGGTGTGTGGCCTATTCCTTCTCCTATTTATGTTCTCCTTAGCTTCCCCAATTTGGCTGGCCAGCTACAAGAGTCAAGAGTGTTTTATTGTCATATGTCCCAGATGGGACAATGACATTCTTACTTGCTGCAGTACAACAGAATATGTGAATGTTCCCTGGGGTGGAGAATTTCAATTCAATTATGAGGAGAAGCTGGTTAGAAGGCAGTGTCTGTTTCCCCAGGGGTTGCTCGAGGCCTATATAACCAAAGCAGGGGCCTCTATAACAAGAGGTCATAGATTTGAGATATGATGGCTTTGATATTTAGAGGCCCCTTCAAAAACTTTTTCACAAGGGGAATGGTTGAAATATGGAAAACACTGCTGGAAGGAATGGAGGCGGCCAATTTGTTTTGGATGGGCACTTGAAATGCATAGCATCGAAGGCCAGGGGAAGAATGCAGGAAAATGGCGACATAGGGATTTTGCCCACTCCAGCCCAATAATTCTCCAGATCCACCAGGAAATAACAGTCTCAAATCAAGGAAAGGCGCTACAGGTCTCTCTTGCCGAACCAGCAGGTCACAGCTTCTTTCCGGCGGCTGTCACTCTACTCAACAACGTACCTCGGTGACTGCCAATCTCCACCCCCCCCCCCCGGACACTTATTATTATTTATTCAAATCGTTTCCTATGTCGCTCTTCCAGGGAGATGCTAAATGCATTTCGTTGTCTCTGTACTGTACACTGACAATGACAATTAAAATTGAATCTGAATCTGAATCTGGTGTGGTGTAATATGCACTTGTTTTTTTTTCAGAAGGATAGGGCAATGAAAAAGCAAGATGGCCAAATTGGCATTAAAAAGATCAGACTTTTCCTTTTCACAGAGAATGAACGGTAAACATAATCTGATGCAATTCAGTGGGGGGGGGGGGGGGGGGGGGGGGGGGGGGGGGACAGTAGCAAGCAACCCCCAGGGGGCTCTTCAAACCTGAAGAGGACTGCCGATGTTCTATTGGAATTCTGCCCTGTCATGGATCTCTCTGAAGGTAGACGGCAGTGAATCTGATGTCGCTTGCAGGCAATGTTTGGGATAGAAAACCCAGACCTCTAGGAATTTGCACTGATTCAGCCAAAGAGGATTCATGATCGTTTAGACATTTTCCAGAGCATCTGCATCGAGGGAGATGATGAAAAACAACACCATCTGTTTTCCTGTTACTCATGTGGAACACCAGTCAGCATTGTCAATGGTCACCCTCTTGCAGAATCCAATGTGCACCTTTAAGTTTTTCTTCTGAGTGCTGGTTAAACTGGTGTGCCCTTGACAACCTTACCACAAAATCTTGGCAAGTGTGCGGCATTAACAATGGGCTTATTATACCATCACCATCAACTGCCACAGCGGTTGAAGTCCATCAGTGATGTTATCCCCGATTTCAATCATAAAATTCGCAAATGCACCTCCTTAACTAGACATTGCCAAAAGTTTAATATGCACAACCTGTTATGTTCCCATAATCCAAAGAATTTTGTAAGCCCTTTGCTCAAATCTAAGGCGAAATGAAGTCAGCGAGCTTATGAGAGCCTTAGAACGTGAGGAAGTGTTCAATAATAATGCAACTAAAACTGGCAATCTAATTCAATCAGCAATTTGCAAAGAAAAATGTTGTGCGAACATATATTACATGTTCATTAACTTCACCAGAACTTTGCAACCTCTTCATCCAGTTTCCAGCTGAGATATTGCAATCCCTCATTCAGGCGATCACCAAGAAACGTCTGGACTACTCCAGTAAAGAATACCAGCTGAAAATTATCTAGATGGAGTTTACTTATTTTACCCATTAAAACAGATGTCACAGCTCCCTGATGAAGTTTGAAATTTTCCCCTCTCTTCACTGAATTCCATCAGATTATTTTTACATAAAATTTCCATGAAAAGCTTGAGTCAGATGTTTTCAATGACATTTTGTCTACCTTTCTCATTTCACAATGCCTGTTGGCAAGAGGATGTATCAACACCTCCAGATATGCCAGCATATCATATGGTGTTGGTGGGTCCAGGAAAAGTCAGCCGGCTCTTGATCAGCCTTATATGTTCTGTCATTAAACCTTGTTGAAGACAAGATATACTGCTCTCTATTTTGTGTCGGAAGGAACTGCAGGTGCTGGTTTACACCAAAGATAGACACAAAATGCTGGAGTAACTCAGCGGGACAGGCAGACTCCTGAAGAAGGGCCTCGATCCAAAACATCACCCATTCGTTCTCTCCAGAGATGGTGCCTGTCCCGCAGAGTTATTGCAGGTTTGTGTCTATCTTCTGCTCCCTATTTTGATGGATCATTCGAGCATCAACGGGCTAATTTCAAGCAAACTCATCGCTTAAGCTGCTCCATTCCCATTTCCCGAAATCAGCCACTGGCACGGTTTCTTATAAAATGCAACACTCCCCAGGCATTAAAATGATGAAGTGCATTTAGGATGCTGACCTTTTGAACTAAGCCTTTCTATGAGGAACCCACTGAGCTGTCAGTATTTAAACAGAAGATTGGCCAGGCCTTTTATTACAGTACAGATGGCAAAGCACAGGATTCCTTCCACCCATTAGACCCGATTGTGATATCGATTGCCCTGTAGATGTAAAAAAAAAAGCAGCAAATCACTTCCTTTTCCAAATGAATTCAGATTATACAAGCACCTCTAAAATGTCATAGAATAAAATAAACGGAATGCAGTGAAGCATCATTTCAATGTGTACAAAATAAATAGAAATAAAAAAAATAAAAAACTGAAAACAAAGAAAGAAAAATATAATAATATTTACTCTGCAGATCAACATGAAATTAGCTTTTCCCCAACTAGTCGGAAGAAGGGTCTGGACCCGAAACGTCCTTCTCTGCCACAGAAGGTAGTTGAGGCCAGTTCATTGGCTATATTTAAGAGGGAGTTAGATGTGGCCCTTGTGGCTAAAGGGATCAGGGGGGATTGGAGAGAAGGCAGGGATGGGATACTGAGTTGGATGATCAGCCATGATCATATTGAATGGTGGTGCAGGCTCGAAGGGTCGAATGGCCTACTCCTGCACCTATTTTCTATGTTTCTATGTCCCCATTCCTTTTCTCCAGAGATTCTGCCTGTCCCCTGAGTTAGCCCAACCCCCCCCCCACCCCCCACCCCACCCCCCCCCCCCCCCCCTCCCCACATTGAGTGTTCCGGTTTCCTCCCACACTCCAAAGATGTACAGGTTTGTAGGTCAATTTGTCTTTGGTAAATTATCCATATTGTGTAAGATAGAGTTAATGTACGGGGCGGACTCAGTCAGCCGAAGGGCCCTTTTCCAGACTTATCTCTAAACTAAAACTAAAGTCTACCATCTGCCGCCCTGTGTTCATGCCTATTGGAGCCACCACTTTAATAATGGATTTTTTGGCAACAAGAGCAAAAATGGCTGGGTCACACTAACTGAAGTATGCCTTAAAACCACAAGGGCTGTACTCAATGATACTGGTTTCACACAGAGAACAGCATGGAATTAATGTGCAATACAATTATTTGGCAAGAACTGGCGTGAAATTTGCAGAAAGAAGTTGGACTCACCATCAAATGAATGAGGGATTGTGTCCAAGTCCCTCTGCAGGCTCACTATTTCCATCTTCAACGCACTCCAGCCCTACACCCTTCTATAATAACACTCTTCCATCTCTGACCAAAGACCACCCCACACCTCATCAACAAAAGCTTTGCCTTCAGTGTCGCTGTCTGCACTGTGGATCCCTCTTCTTAAATCCCTGCACCTCCCCAATTACCATAAAACCCGTTTAAGGTTCTTTAGATCACCAAAACGTTTTAAACAAACCTCGGTATATCCTTCACGCAGTGGTATTATATTTGTCAATGATATCACTGTGAAATTCCTTGGTGTGTTTTTCTGCAATAAAGCTACTAAATAAATACAAGTCATTGCTGCTGCGCATATTTCAGCATTCACTGTTATTATTTTAGATTTTTAGATGCATCTCCAAAGGCTATTCAGTACTGTGCGATTTTCAGTCATTTTCTGATTTTACACAATCAAACAAAAATGTACATGGGTCCATAGTCAGGCAATCTGCAGCCAACCTGGATGAGTTGGTCACTGTCGCGATTGACTTCATAAGCATTGAGGAGTGCCTGCTGAAGAAGAAAATCTAAGCGTTTCCCCAACCAGAAACTACAGATGAACCATGGGGTACATTCCCAGGTGAAGGCCAAGACCGCTGCATACAAGACAAACAACACGAGTGGTACAAGCATCGATCGTGAAGATCGACAGTGAAGATTGCTATGATCTTCGCAAAATTATACAGAATGCCAAGAGACCATACCAGGACAAACTTGAGACCAGTGTAATCAGATTGTGGCAAGGCTGGAATATTATAAATGGCTGTGAAGCGGTCAAGCATGATAGCTGGTGATAGTGTGGCCCTCCTGATGAACTTAACGCATTCTATGTTCACTTTGAATCAATGTGCAAAACAATTATTTGGCAAGAACTGGAGTGAAATTTGCCGTTCAAAAAATTCAAAAAAGTTCAAAAACACCATCAACTAGATGCGGGCTGTTGCCCAGATCTCTCTGCAACCTCCCTATGTACACTTCACGCTGCCTCGGCAAGGCCACCAACATAATCAAGGATGCGTCTCATCCTGGTTACTTCCTCTTTACCTCTTGCCTGATGGAAGAGAGGAGAAGAAGTTTGAAATCTCATGCCTCCAGATTCAGGGAGAGTTTTTTTCCCAGCAGTTATCAGGCAACTATCAGGCTGTTATCAGGCAACTATCACCAGCTACAGAGCAGTCCTGACCTTTCAACTACCTCATAGGAGACCTTCAAACTATCTTCAATCAAACTTTAGAAACATAGATTCCCTTTATCCTGTATCTGTACACTGTGGATGGCTTGATTGTAATGATATAAGGTATTTTTGCTGACTGTATAGCATGCTATAAAGAAGCTTTTCACTGTACCTCGGTACATTAGACAATAATAATAAACTGAACTACCTACACTTAATAAAAAAAACACAACAGTGAAATATGCTTTCAATGGGTTGAATGTAAACTCCTCTTTACATATGCCATATGTTTAAAACTGGCATAATAAATATCCTCAAGTGGCAGAGAGTTCCAGATCCATTCACAATCTTTATCAGACACTAAAGATATTCCCTTTATCCTGCATCTGTATGGACTGTGGACGGCTTGATTAACCACATGACATCTAAGTTCTTTTACGGAGGATGCCATAGCAATGCGGCAAAGAACTCCGCCCTTCCCACTCGACAACGAGTACATTATGTAACAATAATAATAAACGATTACAGCTCAGCATTCAACACATTTTCCATCAAAAAATCACAAAATCGGTAACCTGGGAATCGACCCCTCCCTCTGCAATGGATAGTGACTTTCTAACCAACAGACCCCAGTTCTGTGAGGTTAGACAAGCACACCTCTTTCAACCCTCACCCTGAAACCGGCGTTCCACAGGGATGTGTGTGAGCCCCCTCCTCTACTCCCTCTTCACCAATGACTACACACCTGCCCATGGTAATAAAGGTCCATCACAAGAGTATGCAGAGGATACAACGGTGATTGGCCTCATCAGCCACAACGATGAGCTGGCCTACAGGGAGGAGGTCCACCAAATAGCTGCAATGGTGCGCTGACAACATCAATGGCCCTATCCAAGGACAAGAGCTCATTTGAATATCAGGACTGTCCAGAGGCAGCACAACACCCCCATAATTTCCAATTTGGACGGAGGTAACTCGTGTGATTTAGCAGGTTCCAGCAGTCGATCCCTGCCACCCTGCACTGGACCCACAATAAACTACACTGATCAAGAAGGCTCATCAGCGTCTCTTCTTCCTGAGGAGACAGAAGAAGGGCCATCTGTCTCCTAAGATCCTGGTGAACTTCTACCGCTGCACCATCGAGAGCATCCTTACCAACTGCATCACAGTATGATATGGCAACTGCTCTGTCTCCGACCGGAAGGCATTGCAGAGGGTGGTGAAAATTGCCCAACGCATCACCGGTTCCACGCTCCCCTCCATTGAGTCTGTCCAAAGCAAGCGCTGTCTGCGGAGGGCGCTCAGCATCGCCAAGGACTGCTCTCACCCCAACCATGGACTGTTTACCCTCCTACCATCTGGGAGGCGCTACAGGTCTCTCCGTTGCCGAACCAGCAGGTCGAGGAACAGCTTCTTTCCGGCAGCTGTCACTCTACTCAACAACGTACCTCGGTGACTGCCATCATGAACCACCCCCCCCCCCCCCCCCCCGGACACTTATTATTATTTATTCAAATCGTTTGCTATGTCGCTCTTCAAGGGAGTATGCTAAATGCATTTCGTTGTCTCTGTACTGTACACTGACAATGACAATTAAAATTGAATCTGAATCTGAATCTGAATCTAGCAGACACAGATGATGACATTCACCAAATCCTTCAATGCTCCAGCACAATCAATGGCTATCAGGACAAGAGCATTTGAATATCAAGACTGCAAAGACAGCACAAAACACCAATAATTTCCAATTTGTTCTATGAATTAACTCATGATTTAGCAGACAGCAGTGATCCCTGCCACCCTGCACTGGAGAATACCACCAAAACTGCACTTGCACAATCCTCCAAATCCACTGGCAGGATAAGCTAACACAAATCAGGAACTTTCGGGATGAACCTCAAGTCATAAAGAGACATAGAGTGATACAGCGGCAGATGAGGGTCCACATCGACCTCATCACCCTCTCAGAAGCCACAGAATTGGAGTGGAAGCAACCAGTTGTAGGTGATAAGCCCTGGCCACTTCCATCTCACTGGTGCAGAGTGGAAAATAAATACTTTGCCCAGCTTACAAACCTAATATTTTTTAATGAAAGCTCATCAATTAAATATTAACTCGATGTATGATTTATTGGTCAAATGTTAACGATTCTGTATATGCAAAATCTATATTTTCCTTGATCTATATAATATGACACAGGGAATCTTACAGCTAAGGAGAGAATGCATTCAGTATATAAAACATTGGACCATCATTACACCTGCAAAAACATTGCATTAAGAGCCAAGATCCCAATCACTGTGAGATACAAAACAGTGTTAAATGTAATACAAGGAAATACTCATGTTGGCTAATGTAGCAAATGTTATCTGTGACGGGTGCCAGTGAACGAACTGTTGAGTACACCAGTCCCAGTGCAGCATCTTATCTTCAACCCTTTACTTTCAATGAGTCACCAGGCACTCGCGAGCTTAACCTTATAGGCAAACGCAGCAGGCACACGGCTTCCAGACCTCATCCACACGCTGGAGGACTATCATCATTCACAAATCAGCAACTGGTACTAATAAAAGAAAATCAGATTCCAACTGTATTTACTGGGAGCCTGGGCAAAGCTGTGCCTTTATTCCATGGAGTGCAGGTGGAATTTTTTTTTTGGGGGGGTGATCTTTTAGAAGTATACAAGAACATGAGAGGAATAGATAGGCCGGGGGGGGGGGGGGAGGATCGGGGGAGAAGAGTTAATAGGAACTCGAGGGCAACTTTTTTTTTTAAACATAGGGTGGTGGGTACATGGAACGAGCTGCCAGAGGTGACAGTTTTTGTTCAATACAATACAATACGGTTTTATTCGTCACATTGCACATAAAGTGCACGTGAAATGAATTTTCCAGCAGCGGTACAATTATAAAGAACACACAATACACAATAAAAAATGAACACAAACATCCACCACAGCATTCATCACTGTGGTGGAAGGCACACAATTTGGCCGGTCCTCCTCTATTTTCCCCCGTGGTCAGGACCTCAACACTCCGCAGCCATCGCTGCGGGCGTCCAGATGTGCAGACAGGTAAAAGTCCAGGTAAGTCCAGAGTCGGCTCTTCCCCACCGGAGACGGCGGCTTCAGGCTGGTGTAGGCCGCAGGCCGGCGGTCGAAGATTTAAAGTCCCCGCCGCACCGCAGCCAGAAGCACCGCAGACCGCAGGGCCGGCAGTTGATACCGATACTATCACAACGCCTAAAAACATTGGGACAGGTACATGGATAGGATAGGTTTAGAAGGATATTGGCCAAACACAGGCAGGTGGGACTAGTGTAGATGGGACATGTTAGTCAGCATGAGCAAGTTGGGCCGGAAGGCCTGTTTCAACGATGTACAACTCTATGAAAATCAGGGTAAGTTCCATGGCCTGAACACTAGACATGTTCAGTACAAAGGTAGGTCTGTTTCTTCATTTTCCAGATTTCAGACTACACAGATGCCATACAAGCATTAAAAAAAAGAAAATATGAAAGCATTACATCTAGAAATATATCATGATTCACAAAATTGACTCAATTGGCAAAGGCCCTACTGTGGAGCTACATTATTATGGGCACCTTGCCTCCGATTACCATCTGCAGTGTTACAGTGTGTTTTTGCAGTGTTATTCCTCCACCCGTAGAAACGAACAGAAATTAAGGACTTTCCATTTCTGTCAATACGCCCTTAATGAATCCTACAGCAATGTCCCCATCCCTTCAAAACTCCATTGTGCATTTCCAGACTTTGACTTGAGATACAGGAGGAAAGTGGACAAAGGAAAATAATTCCCTTTGACTCACAACTATATCCACACTGCTCTAGTCTAACCTGTTAAATTCTCCTTTCACCTGGGCAATGTCTGAAATAACTGCTTGTCTTTGGTCTCATGGCACTAAATCAATGAGCATATGGAGACAGCAGACCTAACTTATCCCTCTCCCTGCATGTTATGTGAGAGCAGTGCGTTAGATGATCACAGGTTACATTTCTATTACACATTACAGAGCTTGTCGAGTAACTCTACCTACTAATAGTTACCCTGGCTCCAGCAGTAAGAATGGGAGCAACCAGGCTTTACAGATGCATATTCAATAGAAGAATGGTATAGAGCATAAGTGAAGAGAGATTAATTGAGATGCACAGGTGAAGAAACCAACTAACATAATGAGCTTGTTAATGGAATGGTGTCAATTCCACAAGAGCTTCATCAAAGAAACGGCTTAATAATGTAATCTCTCATTTTTTAATATATTTTAGTGAAAATGTATCATATTTAAAGTAAAGCAATAATTAATATTCAGAACCTTACAAGTTACTTACAAAAACACTGAGGGAGTGCAGTGTAGGTTTACAAGAATTCCCAGGATGGCGAGACTGTCACATGCTGAGAGAATGGAGTGGCTGGGTTTGTGTACTCTGGAGTTTAGAAGGATGAGAGGCAGTCTTATTGAAACGTATACAATTATTAAGGGTTTGGACATGCTAGAGGCAGGAAACATGTTCCCGAAGTTGGGGGAACATGTCCAGAACCAGGGGCCACAGTTTAAGAATATGGAGTAAGCCATTTAGAACGGAGACGAGGAAGTACTTTTTCTCACAGAGAGTTGGGAGTCTGTGGAATTCTCTGCCTCAGAGGGCGGTGGAGGCCGATTCTCTGGATACTTTCAAGAGACAGCTAGACAGGGCTCTTAAAGATAGCGGAGTCAGGGGATATGGGGAGAAGGCAGGAACGGGGTACTGATTGTGGATGATCAACCATGATCACTTTGAATGGCGGTGCTGGCTCGAAGGGCCAAATGGCATACTCCTGCATCTATTGTCTATTGTCTAATATGTAAGAAGGGACTGCAGATGCTGGTTTACACCAAAGATAGACGCAAAATGCTGGAGTAATTCAGTGGGATAGGCAGCATCTCTGCAGAGAAAGAATGGGTGATGTTTCGGGTCGTGACCCTTCTTCAGACTGGAATGGTGACGTTTCGGGTCGAAACCCTTCGACCCGAAACATCACCCATTCCTTCTATGTTGATGTTGGGTTTGAGTAACTGATTTGAGTTTGATGCTGAGTAACTCTGCCCTGCTGAGTTACTCCAGTATTTTGTGGCAAGTTCCATATTGTTGTCCTTTGACAAACCCTGCAACTGAAAGATTCTCATAGAAGCCTCTGGTTCATCTTTTGAAGTAAGTCTCCATTGGTCAAGGTCTAGATAAACTCTGAAGTTTGAGCTTGTGTACAGGCACCATATCCCTCAAGCAAGGAAGATAATGAAGAGAGCATAGATGTGGCCCTTGTGGCTAAGGGGATCAGAGGGTATGGAGGGAAGGCAGGTACGGGATACTGAGTTGGATGATCAGCCATGATCATATTGAATGGCGGTGCAGGCTCGAAGGGCCGAATGGCCTACTCCTGCACCTAATTTCTATGTTTCTATTATGCCCAAAAAGGAAACATTTTTCGGTGTTCATATTCTTTCATGTCCAGGTTGGATATTCTGTGCAATTAGCGGGATAGCAAGTTTTGAGAACTCCTCCATAATTTAGATTTTAAATCATTGCATTTCTTCATTGCATCCCAGCACCTCGGTCAGGTGACCATCTACCGGGAATCTTTCTCCCATGGTAGGGGAAGCAAGAGGTTATTGGTCTAACGTGAGAGGGTGGTCAATTTACAAGCTCAATTCTGCTCACTCATGAGGTAAGGAGCTGCCGAAATAATAATTAAGAAATATTACAAACATACAACACATAGAATTGATGGTGCATGAACAATTCTACAAAACCAGGTTGGAAATATAGGCCTCATCTGATGGTTCGTAGCTGCTAACTGATGACGGGTGCTGTTTGTGTGGAGTTTGTATGTTCTCCCTGTGACTGGGTGGGTTTGCTCCGTCCGGGTGCTCTGATTTCCTCCCACATTCCAAAAACTTGCAGGCTTAATTGGCCTCGATAATTTTATAGAAATAGATAAAATTGGTCTCCAAATTTGAGGAAGGACATCCGTGTGATTGAGGCAGTGCAGCGTAGGTTCACGAGATTGATCCCTGGGATGGCGGGACTGTCATACGAGGAAAGATTGAAAAGACTAGGCTTGTATTCACTGGAGTTTAGAAGGATGAGGGGGAGGATATAGAAACATATAAAATTATAAAAGGACTGGACAAGCTAGATGCAGGAAAAATGTTCCCAATGTTGGGAGAGTCCAGAACCAGGGGCCCCAGTCTAAGAATAAAGGGCAGGTGAGGTGAGAAAAAAACGTTTTCACCCAGAGTGTTGTGAATTTGTGGAATTCCCTGCCACAGAAGGCAGTAGAGGCCAATTAACTGGATGCATTTAAAAGAGTTAGATAGAGCTGAAGGGATATGAGGAGAAGGCAGGCATGGGTTACAGATTGTGGATGATCAGCCACAATGAATGGTGGTGCTGGGTCGAAGGGCCGAATGGGCTCCTCTGCATCTATTTTCTATGTTTCTATGTTTCTAAATTGCCACTAGTATGTAAGATGCAAAACTGGAGTAACATAGAACTAGTGTAGGTATGATCGATGGTTGGGGCGGATTCTGTGGGCCGAAGGACCTGTTTCCATGCTGTATCTTTAAACTAAACTAAAACACATTCATGTATGACTGTAATACAGTGTCGTCTAAAGTATAAAGTCTGGGATCATAGTCATTCTTTATGCCTGAAGAGTGCACTGATCCCACTAAAACAAAATGTACATTCCCAGAAATCAAGCCATGCTTGGCACGGCAAGTTGGTTCATTTCATGGTGATATGAAACTTAAATGTAGATGCTGTATACTGTTCGAAAGCCCTCTCTCCTCCCCATCTTTTAGCCAAGCTATGGTAGTTTTGCTCTAATCAGCAATGATTATTACTTTCTGTCAAAGGAGGCATTAACCTGGCAAAGTCTACTATACCATGACCTCGCGCTTTACCAATCTATCCCAGTGCAGAGTAAAAGCGAACATCAAGGAACATTCCCTCACCTCCCACAATCACACCAGTCGTAACACATTATGCGTAACAATCAGGGAAAGCTTACTGGTGCATGATCCTTTTCCCATTGTAACCTGACATGCAGGACTGTTTGGACAGAGGGGATGAAGTAACCGTCTCTTTGATGCCTTTCAATGTGTCTCTAAGCTGCTGCATGAAGTTTACAAGAAGATCATAGTACAAAACTTCTGTGCCTTCACTCCCACCGATATTCCAGCATGGATGATTTCTCATGCTAGGATGGACAGGCAGCTACTAATTGCAGTTACAGCACACTAACAACGGTTAGAGAGGGTCCTGCTTTGTACCTTTGCAATGGAGAGTGTCAGTGTCTGAGAGAACAGTATTTCAGTATGTGAACTCTGAAAGGGAATTGTGTGGAGATATTAAGCCATCCATTTCAGGAGGGAACAGTGGGAAGCAAAAAACAGCAGTTCATCCATCTCTGAGAGCAAACTGCACACCATTGGGACAGGGATATCAGAAAACGGTCAGTGCATGCATATAGAAAATAAATATAATACGTACAAGTTATCAAAAAGGATGTGTTGAAATGTACAATGGAAATGAGCAGAAAGGTGACCAGTTTTGCCTCCAAAGGGTTGAAATACAAGTTTGTGAAAGAACTTTGGTTTTTATTGTGTTCATTGTTATGCCTATCCGGGTACAACACAATGTTTCAGCTTCACACTCAGCTACCTTTTCAGTGAAATAGGCAAATGAAAGAAAATGTAACATCTTGTGAATAAGAAGGGATATTGTTGTAAAGAATATTGGGCAGCCATGCTTCTAATTAAACTTTCTGGCATCTTCATTTTCTCATTCATTCACAAACACAGGAGGTGGAAGTGAATGATGACAGTGTTCCTCTCCCTGCACTGATACATGAGGCTCAATGCAAACTTGAGAAACAACACCTCATCTTCCATCTGGGCACTTTGCCACCTTCCGGACACTATATCAAATTCTACAACTTTAGGTAACGCACTCTCTTTCTATCTGCATTAGGACTGTCAATTTCTGCCTCCCATCATTAAAAAAAAAAAATAATATTTGTAATGTCTAGCCTGCTGGGAATATCCCACATTATATGAAAGGCACAAAACTTTAGACTACTTCGGCAAAACAGGTAGCATCCCTGGAGAACACGGATAGGTGATGTTTCCGGTTGGAGCCCTGGCAAGAAGGATGCCAACCCAAAACATCTCCTATCCACGTTCTCTAGGAATGCTGCCGACCCACTGAGTTACTCCAGTATTTTGTCTTTCCTTGGCAAACCAGCATCTGCATTTCCTTGTTTTGACAATTTCTACAATGATGTGCTTGGAACTGCTCCCATTAACCCATTTGATCTATCGGAGATTTTCCCTTTATCCTATCCATCCCTCCCCCATCTTCTGTTACTGAAATGCAACTCGTTTTCCCTCTTTTCCAGTTCTGGCACATTACGCCGTTTCACTTTCCACAGGTGTTGCCTGACCCAGTGAGAGCATTTACTGTTTTTATTTCAGTTTTCCAGTATATGCCTTCTTAATGTTTTCATGTTTCCAAATGCAGGTCCGCTCCCTCCCCTGGGAACGGAGCTTTCCCATTGCTGAGCCAAAGGCACCAGAAAGGCACATGTTCATCTCAACCAGGGCAATAGAAGGCAAGCATAACTGACCGCAGTATGTGTAGCAAAGAACAGCAGATGCTGGTTTAAATCAAAGATAGACACAGAATGCTGGAGTAACTCAGTGGGACAGGCAGCATCACTGAAGAGAAGGAATGGGTGAGGCTTCGGATCGAGACCCTTCTTCAGACTGATGTCAGGGGAGTGGGCGGTACAGAGATAAAATGTAGATGGAGACATTAAGACTGGTCGGAGAAGTGAGAAGGGGAGGGGGAGAGAGAGGGAAAGCAAGGTTCACTTGAAGTGAGAGAAGTCAATGTTCATACCACTGGGGTGTAAGCTACCCAAGTGAAATATGAGGTGCTGTTCCTCCAATTTGTGCTGGGCCTCACTCTGACAATGGAGGAGGCCCAGGACAGAAAGGTCAGTGTGGGAATGGGAGGGGGTGTTAAAGCGTTGAGCAACCGGGTGATCGGGTAGGTTTAGGACGGACTGAGCGGAGGTGTTCAGTAACTGACCACACATTCATGTGTGTATATATTTATATTATGGTATATGGACACAGTGATCTGTTTTGTAGTAAATGCCTACCATGTTCTGTGTGCTGAAGCAAAGCAAGAATTTCATTGTCCTATCAGGGACACATGACAGTAAACTCACTTGAACTTGAACTTGTATAGTGGAGGTAGACAAAAATGCTGGAGAAACTCAGCGGGTGAGACAGCATCTATGGAGCGATGGAAATATGCGAAGTTTCGGGTCGAGACCCTTCTTCAGACAGTATAGTGGATATACTTGCCTCCTTGGCAAACTCCTGGTCTAAGACCGACATGCCACTATAAAAAGCTGCAAAGTTTGTGGATGTAGCCCAGTCTATCACACAAACCAGCTCTCCCCTACTTCAACAGCATCTACACTTCAAACTGCTTTGGGAAAGCAGCCAACATAGTCAACAACCATTTTCCATCTCCGTCATTCCCTCTGATTCACTCTCTCATCAGGCAGTAGGTACAAAAGCCTGCGTATTCCTACATTCCTACGCATACCTCACTCACATCCTACTACAATCAAAAATAAATGGTGATGGTGAATTAGCAATACACAGACCTATTACTTCCTGCCATCATTATTCTCAGTCATGCCAGTCAGTTCAAAATCCACAATTATAAACCACCATGTCAGCATTATTTTATCCGTTCAATCTGGCATGTTATCGATCAAGATACAACTGCAAGCTCTGGCAATCAGGTGGTCCTGAGGTGCTTCTGGAATCCTCAATCCAACTTCTATCACTGTAGAAATTATATACAAGGCATGAAAACAGAAAACCATCAACTTGTAAACTGTAACTGTTTATAATGTCTTCAGAAGCCAAAGTTAGTTTGACTTCAGGCTGCTTTTGCTTACTGCAATTAGAAACCATGACCCTAAAAAGGATGAATCAACTTAGCCACAGATATATTCTGGTGGCAGAATAATATAATGGCTTCTCACTTCGGTCATTATAAAAAGAGTGATTGTCTAACATCATGAGTAATACCAAGAGAGATCCATGTACAACATTTACAGCAATACTCTATGAGAGAATGTGATTTGAGTATAGGAGCAGGGAGGTTCTACTGCAGTTGTACAGGGTCTTGGTGAGACCACACCTGGAGTATTGTGTACAGTTTTGGTTTCCTAATCTGAGGAAGGACATTCTTACCATAGAGGGAGTACAGAGAAGGTTCACCAGACTGATTCCTGGGATGTCAGGACTTTCATATGAAGAAAGACTGGATAGACTCAGCTTGTTCTCGCTAGAATTTAGAAGATTGAGGGGGGATCTTATAGAAACTTACAAAATTCTGAAGATTGGGTTTGGACAGGGGCTAGATGCAGGAAGATGAGAAAAACACACACAGGAGTGGTGAAATCTCTGCCACAGAATGTAGTTGAGGCCAGTTCATTGGCTATATTTAAGAGGGAGTTAGATGTGGCCCTTGTGGCTAAAGGGATCAGGGGGTATGGAGAGAAGGCAGGTACAGGATACGGAGTTGGATGATCAGCCATGATCATATTGAAAGGTGGTGCAGGCTCGAAGGGCTGAATGGCCTATCCTGCACCTATTTTCTATGTTTCTATGTTTCACGGTGTATTCATTCTGACATCTTTTTGCGACATATAAGGCAGCAACATGTGCCCAGCTAACATTTGATTTTCTGTGCACTTAAGAAAATAACAGCAGATAACATCTCATAAAATCGGTAAACTAAGAAATTTTAAATGGTACGACGGCATTGGCACATACAATGTATTTCTTCAACGTCTTTCCATAAGATTATTACATGTGTCTCTGAAAAGAAGTCAAACCCAGACCCCAAAAGGAAAAATACGCCTGAGAGAATGCAAGAAAACGCTCGAAGAGTGGAGTGCCAGCTGTTTCCCCTCGATAAACAATGACAGGCTGCTCGTGGATGCAATCAATTAGGTTGCAAAGGCAACGTTACTACACTGAAATGGTTCCTCCAATACTGTTGTATGGGGCTTCATGACAGCTAATGACACTGACTAGAAGCCAGAAAGGGATTCTCAACTGTGAAAGCCTGGTTTGCTTCGAGTATTAACTCATCAATAGGTGTGACACTGTTGTTTTTCCGAAAAATTATTAATTTTACAAAACTGAGGCGAGCATGTCAACGAATACTCTATTGATCTTCAAGTAGAGAGTATACTAACTGTTGCATCTTGGCCTGGTTCAGCAACTTGAATGCCCAGGTACTAAAGAGATTACAGAGAGTGGTGGACAACGTCCACCATAGGTTCAGATTCAGATTCAATTTTAATTGTCATTGTCAGTGTACAGTACAGAGACAACGAAATGCATTTAGCATCTCCCTGGAAGAGCGACACAGCAACGATTTGAATAAATAATAATAAGTGTCCGGGGGGGGGGTGGTGATTGGCAGTCACCGAGGTACGTTGTTGAGTAGAGTGACAGCCGCCGGAAAGAAGCTGTTCCTGGACCTGCTGGTTCAGCAACGGAGAGACCTGTAGCACTTCCCGGATGGTAGGAGGGTAAACAGTCCATGGTTGGGGTGAGAGCAGTCCTTGGCGATGCTGAGCGCCCTCCGCAGACAGCGCTTGCTTTGGACAGACTCAATGGAGGGGAGCGAGGAACCGGTGATGCGTTGGGCAATTTTCACCACCCTCTGCAATGCCTTCTGGTCGGAGACAGAGCAGTTGCCATACCATACTGTGATGCAGTTGGTAAGGATGCTCTCGATGGTGCAGCGGTAGCCCACCATCGAAGGAATCTTTAGTAGGTGCTACCTCAAAAGGCAGCCAATATTAAAGAACCAGAAAACCTTTGTCACACTAGTATTTTGCTACTACCATTAGGAAGAAGATACGTGAACCTGAAAACCTGGGGCCAGCAGCTTCAAGAACTGCTTCTTCCCAACAACCACTGCACAACACTGACCTCAGCAACTGTGGTCTTCTATGCATAGACGGAAAACTGGATTAACTCAGTGAGTCAGGGAGCACGCCTGGAGAAAAGGAATAGATAACTTTTCCGGACAAAACCCATCTTCAGATTGAGGAGAGGGAAACTGGAGGTATGTTCAGAACAAATCAGAGCTAGCATAAAAAATAGGTGCAGGAGGAGGCCATTCGGCCCTTCGAGCCAGCACCGCCATTCATTGTGATCATGGCTGATCATCCCCTATCAATAACCCGTGCCTGCCTTCTCCCCATATCCCTTGACTCCACTAGCCCCTAGAGCTCTATCTAACTCTCTCTTAAATCCATCCAGTGACTTGGCCTCCACTGCCCTCTGTGGCAGGGAATTCCATTAATTCACAACTCTCTGGGTGAAAACGTTTTTTCTCACCTCAGTCTAAATGACCTCCCCTTTATTCTAAGACTGTGGCCCCTGGTTCTGGACTCACCCAACATTGGGAACATTTTTTCCTGCATCTAGCTTGTCCAATCCTTTTATAATTTATATGTTTCTATAAGAACCCCCTCATTCTTCTAAACTCCAGTGAATACAAGCACTGATGATCAAAGTAAAGTGGAGCCCACAATGGTCCATTGTTAGATGTGGAAGAGGTGATAACAGAGGGATATATGGATGCGAGCAGTGGAATTGGCAGGATGAATAGAGTGGGGGGGAAGTGTGGAGAGAGAGGGAAAGCAGGCGTTACTTGACATTAGAGAAAACAACATCACACCACTGGGTTGTACAATTTGTTGGTATATATGGCAATTAAACACGATTGAATATTATGATTAAGTAAATCCTTTTACAGCAGTACAGGAATACACATTGTTGTGGGACGAATCACTGATGGGGACGAGTCAGAGTATAGAAATTAGATCGACCGATTGACCAAATGGTGCCAGCACAATAACCTGGCTCTCAACACCAGCAAAACCAAGGAACTGATTGTGGACCCACAGTCCCATTTATATCAACGGGTCGATGATGGAAAGGGTCAAGAACTTCAAATTCCTGGGTGTGCATATTTCCGAAGATCTTTCCTGGTCCCAGAACACTGATGCACTCATAAAGAAAGCACATCAGCGCCTCTACTTCCTGAGAAGTTTACGGAGAGTCGGTATGTCAAGCGACTCACTCGAACTTCTACAGGTGCACAGTAGAGAGCATGCAGACCGGTTGAATCGTGGCTTGGTTCGGCAACCTGAGCGTCCAGGAGCGGAAAAGGCTGCAAAAAGTTGTAACCACTGCCCAGTCCATCATCGACTCGGACTTTCCTACCATCGAGGGGATCTATCGCAGTCGCTGCATCAAAAAGGCTGGCAGCATCATCAAGGACCCACACCATCCTGGCCACACACTCATCTCCCCACTGCCGTCAGGTAGAAGGTACAGGAGCCTGAAATCTGCAACATCCAGGTTCAGGAACAGCTCCTTCCCCACAGCCATCGGACTATTATACACAACTTCAAACAAACTCTGAACTATAACAGCCTATTGCACTTTATCTGTGTATTTATGTGTATATATATATATATATATTCTATAATATGTGGACTCGTGATCTGTATTTATGCCTACAATATTCTGTTGTGCTGCAGCAAGCAAGAATGTCATTGTCCTATCTGGGACATATGACTATAAACTCTCTTGACTTCTTGACATCTTCAACCGATACTTTACTACTTCTGCTTGGCAATGAGCTCCCAGAGTCACACAGGCCCTTCGGCCCAACGCCCACATCAGCCAACATGTCCCAGCTAAATGAGACCTACAAGCTCCTGTACAAGCATAATCATTGCTTCTCTCACTACAAATACTGTGTCTGCAGTATGCTATTGGTTCACTTTCAAAAAGTGAATCAGGGCTTAAGAGTGCGCACTCTTTCCTACAAGGATACGGAATCCATTTTGCAGCAAGGAATAATGCATTGGAGAAGAGACCCTTTGAAGGTTTGTTACTTGAAGTTTGAGGTCAATATTCATACTGCTGGGGTGTAAGAGTTTCAGAGTGAGGCCCAGTGCAAATTGGCTGAACAACACTTCATATTTCACTTGGGCAGCTTACACTTCTTCCCTTTTGCCTATGTTTGCCCCATATCCCTGTTAACCTTTTTATCAATGTACCTGTCTAAATATATTTTAATAGTGGAATTGTAACTGTATCCTGTTTGAGATGCAGGAAGATTGTTCCCGATGTTAGGGAAGTCCAGGACAAGGGGTCACAGCTTAAGGATAAAGGGGAAATCCTTTAAAACCGAGATGAGAAGAACTTTTTTCACACAGAGAGTGGTGAATCTCTGGAACTCTCTGCCACAGAGTGTAGTTGAGGCCACTTCATTGGCTATATTTAAGAGGGAGTTAGATGTGGCCCTTGTGGCTAAGGGGATCAGGGGGTATGGAGAGAAGGCAGGTACGGGTTACTGAATGGATGATCAGCCATGATCATATTGAATGGCGGTGCAGGCTCGAAGGGCCGAATAGCCTACTCCTGCACCTAATTTCTATGTTTCTATGTTTCTAAGGTAGACAAAAATGCTGGAGAAACTCAGGGGGTGAGGCAGCATCTATGGAACGAAAGAAATAGGCAACATTTCGGGCCAAAACCCTTCTTCAGACTGGAGTCTGAAGAAGGGTTTCGGCTCGAAACGTTGCCTATATCCTTCGCTCCATAGATGATGCCTCACCCGCTGAGTTTCTCCAGCATTTTTGTCTACCTTCGATTTGCCAGCATCTGCAATTCCTTCTTAAACATACAGATTATGAATACGTTTCAAGCAGAAGTTCAAGTAACATACTAGCTTTCGTTGTTACTGGAAGGACTCCAGGGAGTGCAAAGAATTCTCTCCTCTGAAGAATCAAAAAAGCATTCTAACCACAACAACTTATGATAGAAAATATTCCACAAACACAAGTATTTTTCTCGATTAATATTGTTAATCTTTTGAATCATTTTATTAATATTTAGATACATATTTCATGTCAAAACATATTGCAAACAATCTTTTAAATTTATTCCAAAAGTCCGGAACATGTACCAAATGCAGAACTCCCCTGATTGGTCCTCATACCAGTAGATACATACAGCAAAGAGAAGTTAGAGCAGTGATAAAAAGATCAAAGGTGGTTTAGTCCATGAAGTTCACTCAAGCATGGGAGAGGTACAATTTAGTCAAACGTATATCCCACCTCATCCATCTAATCATCTGAGAAGAAACAAAAAGCACATCTGATCTTCAAAGGAGATCAAGCAAAACTCCAGAAAATTAATATTTCCACTATTAAATCCTGGCCTGCTGCCACTAGTTTACACGCCCCCTATGCTCGCCGGTATACACGGTGATCTATTGTGTGAGAGGAGAAAGGTTGAACAGGGATCTGAGCGACAACCTATTCACAAAGATGATGTGGATATAGAGGCAGCTGGGTACAATTACACTATTAAAATATATTTAGACAGGTACATTGATAAAAAGGTTAACAGGGATATGGGGCAAACGTAGGCAAAAGGGAAGAAGTGTAAGCTGCCCAAGTGAAATATGAAGTGTTGTTCAGCCAATTTGCACTGGGCCTCACTCTGAAACTCTTACACCACAGCAGCATGAATATTGACTTCTCAAACTTCAAGTAACCCTTGCCTTCCCTCTGTCTCCATCCCTCCCCCTTTCCCTGTTCGCCGATTAGTCTGGCTGTCCTCGTTTACATTTTATCTGTTTGCTTTGTTTTTACCTTCTCCTAGTCTACTTGATCTAATAATAATAATAATAATAATAATAATAATAATAATAATAATAATAAATACTTTATTGATCCCCTCAGGGAAATTCAGATGTCCAGAAGCCAACAACCATCAAACCCACACATTCAAAACGAAAGCAGACAAATAATACATAAAATACAATATGGACAATACCTGAAAGCAATAAATACTTAAAGGCCCAATAATTAACTATTAAAAATGCAAAGCATCCCCATACAGCCAAGCGGTCAGTATTATCTACTCTTATTTTCCGTGATCTCTATCCCCTTTGTCTCGTTTCCACACCTTACATTTCCTTATCTCTGTATCTCCCTCTCCCCGTTTCAGTCTGAAGAAAGTTCTCAACCCGAAAAGTCACCCATTCGTTCTATCCAGAGATGCTGCCTGTCTCGCCGATTTACTCCAGCATTTTGTGTCCATCTTTGGTTTAAACCAGCATCTTCAGTTCCTTCCTGCAAAACTTATTTTTGTTGTTTATTATGGTGGTTTTTAATGTTTACATCAACTGTGCTGGTGCACGGGTAAGAATTTCATTGTTCCGTTTCTAGACAATGTGACAATAAAAAAAATCTACTGTAATGCGCCCTTTTCAATTGCCCCTCGGGAATGAATAAAGTGATTGATTGATTGATTGATATAACACCCTTAACTCACTTGAATGAGATTTCAATTTGCAAAACAACTTTTCTCCCCATCCTTCCAGGGACAAAGAGGTATAGGTTGAATTGTGCTCCATTGAGAGACAATACATGGGCGAATTCAAAGCAGGGGATATCAATTAAAACCAATGAAGTTCCGATATGAAAATAAAAATAATATTGAAGAACAGCAACAAATGTGGTTATTTGTTGAAAGAATGCATTATCATTTGGCTCAACCACTGCTCAAATGCTCACCCTCTCTCAGGATTTAGGTCTAGCAAAGTGCGGAGTATGAGAAGGAAATTCAGTGTTTAAAAATAAAGTTAAACAGCTTCCACTTTGTGACACTTTGAGTTATAGCAGAGCCAAACACATCATAGTGTGGGATCCATTCTACTCGGGCTATATAATATAAGCTGTGTCTATGTGTAGGGGAAAAAAAGCATGTTGATGTGAAAGATTCCATTCACCAAAGCGGCAAGAACAGATTTTGCCATTCACAATGTGAACTTGGTCATCTCAGAAATTGATGCCGCTTTCCCCATTGAATCCACCCAGAAGTATGTTTCATGTTCTTTGAGTCTATGCAATGGGTAAACAGCAAAGACCCAAAAATAATATCCTGCTGACATGTGGCATGGCATCAAGGTAGGTACGCCATTAACAAAACATTTTTATGACCCAACAATCATTGATGGCTGATCTATTTATACCAGAGCAGAAACTAATGCAGATCCAAGGTGCCATGTTACCATGGAGAAATACAAACCAACAAACGAGATGGTGCAGAGAGAGTACTTTTGTTTGTGAAATCTGTCCAAGAACACTTGTGCATGCTAGACATTAGCGCTAACTGAGGATATCCAATATTAGAACCGAGTATTTCCAGGTTAAATTAAGGGAAAGATTGGCCACTGTTCGATTCAGAATATTTCTTTAATTCTGACTCAAACTTTCTACCTTCATGCAGGATTTATGCAATAATAAGTTTAAAGTTTCAATTTTACTATTAACCTGACAAATAAAAGCAACCTAGGGATTTTTTTAAAGCGCCCAATAGTCTAAATTATAACTTCGATTCCACAGTCCAACTAAATAGTGTGAAAACTGATGTCACCATGTCTAGTGCTGATTACAAATTCTATTATTTAACCACCAAGTTCATCCCTTTCTCTGGGATTTGTCTGAAAGTGAACTGGACTGCTATCCATCTTGGTGTTACATTTAACCCCAAGTTGACCATTTATCCAAACTATCGCAACTAAAAAATTATCAACCTGACACATCACCTCTGATGCTGACTGACCTGTGAAGTGTTTCCATTATTTTCTGTTTTTAAGTTTACATTTCTAATATCTGCAGACATTTGATTTTCCTCCACTAATCAATGGAACTCACTCAGTTCCACTAGTTCAGGCTGAAGCACCATTTAGACTTTAGGCTGCGGAGATACAGTGTGGGAACAGGCCCTTCAGCCCACCAGGCCCGTGCCGAATAGTGGTCAGCCGATACACTAACACTATCCTACACACTAGGGACAATTCTACCAAAGCCAACTAACCTACAAACCTGTACATCTTTGTAGTGTGGGAGGAAACTGGAGCACTTGGACAATGCCCACGCAGTCACAGGGAGAATGTACAAACACTGTACAGACAGCACCATAGCCTGGAACAAACCCGGGTCCCTAGCGCAATAAGGCAACAACTCTACCACTGCCCTGCCCTCTCTATAATCTGAGCTGGAAACCAGTTAATGGAAATCCAGCCATCTTAAGACTCATTATTTTCTCCATTACCTTGTTGTTACTTCTATTATATCTACCAAGTTTCCCCTTCATAGATTTCTAGGCTCTTTGTATTGATAGATACTTAGTGTTTCTCAGCATTCAACAAATTAGTTATGTACTTACTGTTCATTAGCATTCAACCATCTTCATATATTTTTTAAAAATGGGCTTTACTATTTATTAGCTTTGATATTCCTTGCCATTTAAAAAGAAACAGATTTTCTTTCAATATATTATTTTTGTTCCATTACCTTGATTTTTTTAAATACATAAGACTCTCCTGTTTTCTGGATTTTCACTCTTACTGGAAATACTTCTGGATGATCTTTCTTCTTGCTTAATGTTTTCTGGGGGTTTTTATCACAGCACGAAGAAAGCAAACCTTCAGTGCCTGTTGCCAGATCAAAGTCCCTCACCTCTGCCCAGCATAGTGATAATCAGGGGAACTTGGATGCAATCGTGCAGACTGGAGAACAGGCAGCGTCATAACCTTGGGCATTTTATATTTAGCTGTGCCTGAGCATTCTTGCTGTTACCAGATATTTTTTTTTTGCCCCCCACAATGTGAAGAGGATCAGGCATCCATCAAGAGGTTCAAGCTACCTAACTGGCTGATAGCGGTGACATAGAATCTCAGAAAATAAGAAATGCAGTTAAAATAGTGCACAAAGTTAACGGCAGGGTAAACATCTCAGGATAACAGCAGCAGTTTTGTATCATGTCCAAGAATAACAAGCACAAAAAAATCTAATTTTCAGTGTGAATGTTTCATATCATAGAATCAGAGTCATCCAACATAGAAATGGTCCCTTTGGCCCAACCTGCCCATGCTGACTAAGCTGCCCCATCTACACTAGTCTCACCTGCCCGTGTTTGGCCCATATACCTCTAAACCTTTCCTGTCCATGTATCTGTCCAAATGTCTACTAAATGCTGCTATAATATGTGCCTCAACTAATTCCTCTGGCAGTTCATTCCATATACACACCCATCAACCTCTATGTAAAAAAGTTGTCTCTGGTTCTTGATTCACGTGGTCTGGGTAAAGGATCTTATAGAAACGTACAAAATTCTTAAGGGGTTGGACAGGCTCGATTCAGGAAGATTGTTCCCGATGTTGGGGAAGTCCAGAACAAGGGGGTCACAGTTTAAGGATAAGGGGAAAATCTTTTCTGACCGAGATGAGAAAAACATTTTTCACACAGAGAGTGGTGAATCTCTGGAATTCTCTGCCACAGAAGGTAGTTGGGGCCAGTTCATTGGCTATATTTAAGAGGGTTAGAGTTGGCCCTTGTGGCTAAAGGTATCAGGGGGTATGGCGAGAAGGCAGGTACAGGATACTGAGTTGGATGATCAGCCATGATCATATTGAATGGCGGTGCAGGCTCGAAGGACCGAATGGCCTACTCCTGCACCTATTTTCTATGTTTCTAAGACCGCATCTATATCTATTCCCCTTGTGATCTTATACACCACAATAAAATCACCCCTTATCCTCCTGTGCTCCAACGAATAAAGTCCTAGGCTGCCCAACATCCCCCTATACCTCAGACCCTCAAGTCCTGGTAACTTGTGTGTGATAAATTATTGCCATGGCCTTTTGACATATGCAAAGAGGGAGGAATAATGGCAAAGTTTTCAATGGGTATATTAATTATAAACTAATAACTCTTTCCATACAAAAAGGTGAAATGAGAAAATGTGAAGGTAATAACTACAGGAAATAGATGCCAATGTAGATTTAACCCTTC
The DNA here is from genome assembly GCF_028641065.1 of Leucoraja erinaceus. Taxonomy (NCBI): domain Eukaryota; kingdom Metazoa; phylum Chordata; class Chondrichthyes; order Rajiformes; family Rajidae; genus Leucoraja; species Leucoraja erinaceus. The sequence continues at coordinate 10,093,065 of NC_073382.1, forward strand.
CTTTGTCAAATGTTTACCTAAACATTGAACAAGAAGACCTTGTACATGATCAGTCATCAGATGAAGGATTTGCACTGGCAATAGATCAAGGAGTACAATGCAAATTATGAATGAACATTTGCGGAGATGGGTCAGTCAAATATCTCCAATAAAATCTGTGGTCCTGCTGTAGTCCATGTGTCGATGCACTCTCAGGGGAATTCAAAACTTTGACTATAGTTATCACCATTACTTTAACCATTTGAATTAGTCAAAAGTCCAACACCAACAATGCAATGACGACAACGATTAGAATACTGGGAAGGATGGAGAGACATATCAGGCACTTCAGGAATCATTAGGGCAGATGATCAAAAGACTTGATCGATCAAGCACTGTAAAGAGCGCCCAAAAAGGATAAAAAAGGTCTGAAAAAGGGTCTCGACTCAAAACGCAACCTATTCCTTTTCTCCAGAAATGCTGTCTGATCCACTGAGTTACTCCAGCTTTTTAAGTCTATCTAGGGAGTTTTGGATAAGGATTTAATATCAATGCTGCCTTTAATAGCTGAAGGCCCTTGGGTGGTGAGATGAAAATTTTGGACATAAAGTGAATAAATAATTATGGGGGGCTGTGGGAGGCGCACACAGGGATTATGGATGGTAGGAACTGGTGACCGAAATAAGATGGGCTCAATCCAAATTGAAATTATCTATATTACTAAAAGTCTGATCTTGACCACTTACTGTTGTTCTGTATATTGATTTTACAAAAAACGCTGCCACTTACGGCTGCGATTTTTGGCCATTTTACTCAGAGTAACCGTCCGCTGCGCAGGACAAGAGGATTTTTCCCATCGATGAATAAAAGAGTTATTAGTGTTTAAAAAATGCTGAGATTCTCTCTCCTGAAGGCCACGCCCCTTCCGGAGGGACTATAAAACCCAGAAGTGTTGAGTGCCTCAGTCAGTCTCTGCAAGATGGGGGAGCGAGAGGGTCACGTCTCTCAGTCTCAGTTGTGAATAACACTGAACACATGTTTACTAAACTGTGAGTGGTTTTACTGACCTGTCAGTGCCCTCAATGTGGTTTGAAAATATAGTTTGGAAATGCTAAAGCTGTGTTGCCTTTGGTTTGGAAATGCTAAAGCTGTGTTGCCTAATTAAAGTTGCCTTGCCTAATTAAAGTTGCCTTGTCTAATTAAAGTTGCCTTGCCTAATTAAAGTTGGCTTCTATATAATTAAAAGTCTAATCTTGACCACTTCCTGTTTACGTTTTATATTGATTTTAGTAAAAACGCTACCACGTACGGCTGTGATTTTTGGCCATCTTACTCAGTGACCCCCTCCGCTCATCGGGTGCTGAGGATTTTTCCCATTGATGAAAAATAAAAGAGTTATTAGTGTTTAAAAAATGTTGAGATTCTCTCTCCCTTCAATCACGCCATGAAGGCCACGCCCCTTCTGGTGGGAGCGGGGTAGGGACTATAAAACCCAGAAATGTGGACGTGGCTCAGTCTCTGCAAGATGGAGGGAGAGGTCACGACTCTCTGTCTGTAGTGTCCTTGCACCCTGCTTGAAGTGGTAACAAACTGCACTTGAATTTGGTGGCCTTGCACCCTGCTTGAAATGGAATTTCAAGGAATAGCCGTGTCAACTGCCAGCCCACCAGCCATGAGTGAGTGAGCTGCCAGCACAATAGGCTTGAGTGACTGAGTCGCCAGCCCAAGAATCCATTCAGCCCACAATGTCCATACTAGCCCTCTGTAAACCAGTCCATTCTGCCCACAACACCTATACTAGGGCTCCACCACCCCCCCCCCCCCCACCCCCCCCTCTCTCCCCCACCACCACCTGGCCACCAATATTGGAATTGGTGGAGAGGTGGAATATTGCATTTGGGGACCAGCCTTAATACTTAAGAAACTTGGATGTACTAGCCCTGGAGGCAGTGCAGCGAAGGTTTACAAGATTAATTCCTGCAATGAGGGGATTGACATATGAGGAAAGGTTAAGTAGGCTGGAACTCTACTCTTTGGAGTTTAGAAGAATGAGAGGCGATCTCATTGAAACATATAAGATCGTGAGGGGCCTTGATCGGGTGGATGCACCGAGGATGGGTTTTCCCAATGATCGGGGAAACTAGAACTAGGGGACATAGTTGCAGAATAAGGTGGGCTCTCTTTAAAACTGAGATGAGGGAGGAGAACTTCTTCACCCAGAGGGTGGTTAAGTTTTATGGAATTCATTGCCCCATGCTTTCCAGCAGTGGAATTTGGAAGAAACTTTAAATATATTTAAGACTAAAATAGATGTTTTTTTAGCTGCCAAGGGGATAAGGGGCTACGGGGAGAGGGCAGGGATATGGACCTAGGTATGGTTAGTATAGTAAGACCTGAGTGATCTCCTGGACAAGTGTCGATCGCCTGGATTGGGGTCGGAGAGGAATTTCCCGGATTTTTTTCCCGAATTGGACCTGGGTTTTTATCCGTTTTTTTGCCTCCCCCAGGAGATCACGAGGTTCTTGGGGTGGAGAGGGGATGATAGCGGTATAAAGGGGAGGGTAGTGTCTTGTGTTCTGTGTCTTGTGTCTACTGTTTGTGGGTAAGTGTGTCTGTTTAGTGTTCAGCCATGAGCGAATGGCGGTGCGGGCTCGACGGACCTGGTGGTCTACTCTCGCACCTACTTTCTATGATTCTATGATTCTATGAGCCCTCCCGTGGCATGCTGGGACCCGACATGTCCCACTTAGTCTAGTAATCTATAAAAATTATGCTGAGTTTATGTCCAATCATCCTCCAACTTAACCAGATTTGCTTTTCATTTTATACTTAATTATTGGGAACACCACTTCCCTCTCATACAATTCAGTCAAACAATGAACTGGTTGGGTGGGCACTTGGGGGGGAGGTTGGCAAGGTGAGAAGAGAGGTAGAACAGTGTAAATAAAGTATCAGGTGATGATGATGCTGATGAAGATATAAGAAAAATACTAGAGTCACAAGAAACTTGAGCAAAACACAAAGTACTGGAGGAAATTAGCATCAGGGAGCATCTGGGGAGAGAATGGATACGCGCCATTTCCGGTCGGTGAGCTTCTCTAGGTGAAATATTCGGATGGCCTTGTAAGAACAAAGTTGCAAACTCCATCACAATCACATCATGTGTGCAATAGTAGAGTTGCTGCCTATCGCACTAGAGACGCATGTTTGATCCTGATGATGAATGCTGATGTAGAGTTTGTACGTTCTCCCCGTGACCACATGGGTTTTCTCCAGGTGCTCCAGTTTCCTCCCGCAGACCAAAGACGTACAGGGTTGTGAGTTAATTGGCTTTGGTAAAATAGTAAATTGTCCCTCGTGTGTAGGATCGTGTTAGTATATGAGGTGATGGTTGGTCAGCGCGGTCTCGGTGGGGCAAAGGATCTGTTTCCTCGCTGTATCTCAAAAGTGTCTAAACTTGAGTATAAAGTTTGTACATTTCTGTGAATTACAAATTGACTCGCACATGCTTTCCATCCGTTTGAAATTTTGAATAAAAATTAACATGATACTCAGTTCTTTATCTGTTCCACCATTCAATGCAATGGTGTTTAATTTTTCACCATCCTTCTGCTTTGACACCATATTCCTTTGTGTGCAACAAGTTAATTAAACTCAGATTAAAAGTTGATTTCCTCAGATTTACTTGATTTTACATGAGATAGTTTCACGTGTCTACTACGCTTTGTGTGAAAAGGTATTGCAAACTTTGTTCCTGAATAGTCTGTCTGTTTTTTTTTAGGTTATATTGCCTTGTCCTAGAATTCACCACCAGTAAAATATGTTTTTATTTACTTTTGAAATTCCTAAGAAAACTCACTTATCTTTTAACCTTCAATATGCAAGTTTAGTTTTGTAATCACTCCACATAGAAGACGGGAAACTGCACACTTTTGATGACTTCATACTCCACTGTTCCAAAACAAATATATCCTTTCTAAACTGGTGTTCAGAACTTAATATAAAAGTATCTCTTAGTTGTGCTAGATCTACGGCTTTAATGGCTGGAGCTAAACCTCCATTTAGATTTTAATTCTCAGGTTAGAATGGGTAACATTTCTTTCTACCACCATTCCATGGGGCCGATCAGCCATGATCACAATGAATGGCGGTGCTGGCTCGGTGTCGAATGGCCTCCTCCTGCACCTATTTTCTATGTTTCTACCAACAATTAGAGAGCAGTCCTGAACAACTATCTACCTCATTGGAGACCCTTGGACTATCTTTAATCGGACTTTACTGAAATTTATCTTGCACTAAACATTATTCCAGTTACTGCCCTTATCATGTACTTATACACTGTGGATGACTCGATTGTAATCATGTCTTTCCGCTGACTGATGAGAACGCAACAAAATCTTTTCACTGTACCCCAGTCCACACGACAATAAACTAAACTCAAACTTAATTTACATGAATCATGTTTGTATCTAACTATCATTTTTTAAGCTTTATACATTTCAGAATCTTAGACTTATCCTGTTTGGATTAAAAATGAAGAACAGATACAGTGTTCAAATCTGTTTGCCAAAACTTCACCCACTCACTTAACCTATCAATGGCTACTTGTGATGTCTCAAGTCTGGAATGGAATGGAATGAAATGGAATGGAATATTTTATTGTCACATGTGACAAGGCACAGTGAAATTCTTTGCTTGCATGCCCAAGGTATACAAATAGTCGCCACATACAGCACTGACAAAGTTACAAAGTACCCCCGTCTGCTCCTCCTTTGTTCTCCCACTGACCCCCCTCCTGGTGGTACCCGCCCCCCCATGCCGGGTCTTCCATTGTTCATTATTTGTCCCCCTCCCTCATGGTGGTCCCCATATTATATACAAATAACCATATAACAATTACAGCATGGAAACAGGCCATCTCGGCCCTTCTAGTCCGTGCCGAACAAATGCCAGCAATCTGTGTGCCCATGGCAAACTGAGATATGCAGCTCTTTATTGTATTTCTAAGTAAATAGTTAAGGCCCTAACACAGAACGTTATGTGACACCGTGGATGCATTCTTCCAACTATTGCTGCTTTAACTATTACCTCAAAATAAATCTTAATTAAGTCTGATAATCATGATCTACTCTTTATAAATCGCTACTGACTTTCTCCAAGGAGGTCAAATTTGTTGGAGTCCTGACACTCTTATCATGAATAATGGACTCGAACAAGTTCTCAATTAGTGACAAACAAGTCTACAATTTCCTGGTCACTTTCCCTTGTTGTTCTAAATTGATGCGGTCACATTTGAAATGTTTCCAATCCAAAGGGAACACCTGAGCTGAGAGCTTTGAAAGGCTATGGCTAAAGCATATGCAATTAAAATTAGAAAATGTAGCTAATCAGAGTCTCAATTCTGTTTGAAGTTGATACATTATTTAAGGCATAGGTTTTGGACATAGTACAGACAGTTGCCTACAAAAGACAACTAGTTCAAAACTTGAACATAAGTTGTGCGAATTAGAGAAGTACATTTTTATTGCGTCTACTTTTAATTCATACGTTCATAAGTTATAAGAGCAGAATTAGGCCATTTGGCCCATCAAGTCTACAATGCCATTCAATCATGGCTGACCTATCATTCTCTTAACCCCATTCTCCTGCCTTCTCCCCATAACCCCTTGTCACCCATTCTAACTATATATCTATCAATCTCCGCCATTAAAATATCCATTGACCTGGCCTCTACAACCTTCTGTGGCAATGAATTCCACACCACCCTCTGAATAAAAAGAATCTTCCACATCTCCTTTCTAAAGGTACATCCTCCTTTTATTCTGAGGCTATGGCCTTTGGTCCAAGACTTTTGCACTAGTGGAAACATCCTCTCCACATCCGCTCCATCCAGGCCTTTCACTATTCACTAAGTTCCAATGTTTCCCCCTCATCCTTCTAAACTCCAGGGAGTTTAGGCCCAGTGCCGTCAAATGCTGAACATATGTTTCATTGCTAAGAATACACAGGAACCAATGGCCTATACCTGCTTTATCACATACTCATTTAATCAGTGTTTTTATAATAAAGCTGTTCCCAAAGTTATCACCTTAGTAAAAGAGTTGAGGTTCCACACACGGTCACAAGTGCTTCATGCAAACATGATACATGATGTCACCTCCCAAATAGGCACTATATACCCACATGTATTATTTGCTGACGATGCACAGAAGCAGTAAGTGCTGCAAACTCGGTTCTTTCTTTGCTCAATTCTGTTAGAATTGAATCAGTTTGCCTGCATTAGTTACTGTGGTTGCTCCTATATACACTATAATTTGTGTAATAAACTTAAGAGTAGCTTCAAATGGAGGCTCAATTGAACAGCTCCTTGGTAGAATGTAGTAAAATAAGTATTGATTCTCTAAAGTGACATGAATTTTGAATGTCAAACCATGACATTGTACTGTAAGATGCAAGCCTTTTTGGAGGGACTTCATCCCATATGAATGGTGCATTCATGGGGACAACTTTAAAACCTCAAAGAATGTTATATTAACCTGCCTTTGCTCTTCACACTTGCGGTTTGACTGCTTTAGATTTACAGCATTTATTGTCTGCGTTTTTGATTTGCAACAATTGCAAGTTCTTCTCTTCATTTATTCCAGGGCTACTTTAGGCAGAGATGGTGTTGATGGACGTGAGGGTTGGTGAGAGTTTAGCATAAACACACCCTTATAGACACTCCAACAATAAACTGGGCAATCCCCATCACATGACAAAGTTTTGTTGAGTTTACTTTAGAAATACGGCACGATTGCAGGCCCTTCGGCCCACCGAGTCTGCGCCACAAGCAACCCCCGCGCACTAGGGACAATTTTCAATTTAACCAAGCCATAGAAACATAGAAACATAGAAAATAGGTGCAGGAGTAGGCCATTCGGCCCTTCGAGCCTGCACCGCCCATTCAATATGATCATGGCTGATCATCCAACTCAGTATCCCGTACCTGCCTTCTCTCCATACCCCCTGATCCCCTTAGCCACAAGCCAATTAACCTACAAACCTGTCATCTTTGGAGGATGGGAGGAAACCTTGCTCCCGGGGAAAAGCCACGCAGGTCACGGGGAGAACGTATAAACTCCATACAGACAAGCACCCGGGTCTCCGTGCAGACAAGTACCAAGATCGAACCCAGGTCTCCGACACTGTAAGCCAATCGTCCTATCTATTTCTACTCTTCTGATCAAGATTTAACACTGAAACTAAACCTCCCCACTGCACATTCTTTCTTCCCTCTTCAAAACCTAGGACTTAATAATGTGCAACCAGAAGGGGTACATAGAACATAGAAAAGTACAGCATGGGAACAGGCCCTTCAGCCCACAATGTCTGTGCTGAACATAATGGAAAGATAAAGTAATCTCATCTGCCTGCGCATGGTCCATAGCCCCCCCCCCGTTCCATGCATATTCATGTGCTCATCAAAACGCCTCTTAAATGCCACTATTGTGTCTGCCTCCATCACAAACCTGTCAAGGCACTTCAGGCATCCACAACCTTTGAGTAAAAAAAAAAACTTGCCCTGTATATCTCCTTTAAACTTTGCCCTCTCACCTGAAAGATATCTATACATATATATGTATACATCTATCTATATTACTAAAAGTCTGTTCTTGACCGGTTTTGGCGATCTGTGCTGCGATTTCCGAGAGAACGCCGCCACCTACAGCCGTCATTTTTGGCCACCTCACTCAGAGCCCCCCTACGCCACATGTGTGCCGAGGATTTTTCCAGTCGATGAAAAATGACAGAGATATTAAAGATTTTACAAAATTCCCCATTCTCTCTGCTGCCCCCGCTGGCGGCAGGGGGGATGGACTATAAAACCAGGAAGTGGTGTGCCTCAATTAGTCTGCAAGCTGGAGGAAGGCAGAGGGTCACGTTTCTCTGAGCTGTGAATAACACTGAACACATGTCCACACAACTGTGAGTAAGTACCTTTAATGTGATTTGATAATGAAAACATGGTTAAAGTAAAAAAGCACTGCCTGCAAACGGTTGTTTGGGGGTTTTGGGTTGAAATAAAAAGGCACTCTCTTCCCCCCCCCCTCTCCTCTACCCCCCCTCCTCTCCTCTCCTCTCCCCCCGTCCTCTCCCTCCCTCTTTTTCTCCCACTCCTCCCCTCCATCCCCTCCCCCACTGACCCTCCCCTAAACCCCCCTCCCCTCCATACACCCCTACCCCCTTCCCTCTACCCTCCCTGCTCCCCCCACCTCTCCCCCTCACTCTCCCCCTCCCTCACTCTCACCCTCTCTCTCCTCCCCTCCCACCCCCACCTTTCCCCTCTCACCCCCCCCCCTTCTCCTCCTTCGCCACCCCCCTCTCCCTCTTGCCCCTCTCTCTGTGCCTCTGCCCCTTCTCTCTCTGCCCTCACTCTCTACCTCCCCCCTCTCTAGATGTGACTGCAAGTTGGGGGCTATGCGTCAGTAGATAGGGTGGTTATGGGGTAAAAGGAGAAAATTAATAATATTAATATAATATCAAGGGGGGTAATTAGTGCGAGTGCATGGGGGGGGGGGGGGTTTAGTTAGTGTGTGTGACGCTGCATACCGCCTCCCACCCCACAACTGCACGTTGGGGGAACAGACAGTCTGCACTTGGTCTAGTATACTATTAAAAGTCTTGACTTGTTTGTCTGTCTGTCTGTGATCCCAAGAAGCTATGCCAAAACGATACAGAATAGCGCAAACGTTTTTTTTCAGAATCTTACTCAGCTTTTCCCCGTCATCGGTCTAATCAAGTTTCCTTTTGATTTGATGTTATATTTCACAAGTTTTTGATATCTCAATGTTTAAAAAAAGCCAACTTTAACAAGATTTTTACTGTTAAAATCCTTGCTGCACCAGCTTTCAACAGACTTCGATACAAAGTTGCAATGCAGGAACACTCTGTGCTTCCACCAAGTTTTCACCTGAATGGGATATTAAAGACATTTGCAACAATGTTGCCATCATACTACTTACTCCTGCTCCTGGCAGGGCAGGAGGGGGAGGGTGAATTGGTATTGCAATTGAGGAAGTGCAATTGGGATTTTTTTTTTAAAGTCCAGTGCTGGGAAGGCAGGGGAGTGCTGGAATCTTCGGCAACGGGTTGAGTTGGTGGACCACGCCTCTCATGGGGGCTATGGGTTAGTGATGCAATATTGCGTTGGGGAATGGGTTGCATTGGGGGACCAAGCCTCCTATGTGACAGGGACCCAGTTGGTCTAGTATATTATTAGATATTATTATTATTAAATTACTAAAACTCTCATCTTGTTTGTGTGCATGCATACGTGCTTATGAGTTCCGGAAACTACGCCAAAACGGAACACAATAGCGCTACAATTTTTGGCCCACCTTACTCATCATTGTCCTGTGATGCAAATGAAACCAGTTTTGTTTGGATTGATGTTATATTTTAGCCAAATAGAGCTGCATCATGACTTCCTGACTCTTATACTCAAGGTGAAGGCAAGCATATCAACCTTCTTAACCACCCTGTCAACGTATGTTGCCATTTTCAGGAAGCTGTAGATCTAAACAGCAAGAATCCTTTGTGCATCATAGTTGTTCAGCATCTTGTCATCATCCATATGCTTTCTCCCACATTCGACCTCCCAAAGTGTAATACCTCACGCTTGCTCAGATTTAACTCCATTTGCCATTATCTCCCCTTGTCTGAAGCAGATCTATTTCCTGCTGTATACTTCGACAGTCTTTCTCATCGTCCGCAATTCAGGCAATCTTGGTGTCTTCTGGAAATTTACTAACCAGCCCATCTACATTTACGTCCAAATAATTTATATATATCACAAACAATAGAGCTCCCAGCACAGTTAAGATTTAAAAGTCTGATTACTTTTGGAGGAACTTATTAAAAAGGCAAATACTTGTACTCATTCTGTGTGTCGTTAATGATTAATGATTGGGGGTGGAGAGGATGCATATCCCTTGTAGACAATTAAAGTTGTTTTCTTTAACTACTTGCATGTCCACGTCAGAAAGTTTCAAACACAATGCAAACATAAAATACCTTTTACACTTCAGTTTCTTCTCAACTCGAAAGATGCCAGTCAGAACAGCCTGTTGCTCTTCCATAACGTTAGAAATGTCAATGTTTTACTTTTCCTAAACCACCTCATCATTGTTGTAACTATCCATCCCAGATCACAGCATGCTCAGAACAAAGCCAAATAGTTGTAGCAAGGCCCAGGTGCTGCCTTAATGTAATTGTGCACAATTACTACGAATAGAATGAATAACTCGATGGCCTGTCTTTGTTGGTTGTACACCTGTTGATTGGATAGCAGTAGCAGGATCGGTCCAAGTCAGCACGGATTTACAAAGGGGAAATCATGCTTGACTAATCTTCTGGGTTTTTTGAGAATGTTACCAGGATAATGGACAAGGGAGAGCCAGTGGATATGATAGACAATAGGTGCTGGAGTATGCTATTTGGCCCTTCGAGCCAGCACCGCCATTCAATGTGATCATGGTTGATCATCCCCAATCAGTATCCCGTTCCTGCCTTCTCCCCATATCCCCTGACTCCGCCATTTTTAAGAGCTCTATCTAGCTCTCTCTTGAAAGCATCCAGGGAACCTGCCTCCACCGCCCTCTGAGGCAGAGAATTCCACAGACTCACCACTCTCTGTGAGAAAAAGTGTTTCCTCGTCTCCGTTCTAAATGGCTTACTCCTTATTCTTAAACTGTGGCCCCTGGTTCTGGACTCCCCCAACATCGGGAACATGTTTCCTGCCTCTGGTGTGTTCTAGCCCTTAACAATCTTATATCTGATGTATCTGGACTTTCAGAAAGCATTTTATAAGGTCCCACGTAAGAAGTTAGCGGGCAAAATTAGAGCACATGGTATTGGGGATAGGGTGTTGACATGGATAGATAATTGTTTGGCAGACAGGAAACAAAGGGTAGGAATTAATGGGTCCCTTTCAGAATGGCAGGCAGTGACTAGTGGGGTACCACAAGGCTCAGTCCTGGGACCACAGCTATTTACAATATTTAATAATGATTTGGCTGAAGGGATTAAAAGCAACATTAGCAAATTTGCAGATGACACAAAGTGGGTGGCAGTGTGAACTGTGAGGAAGATGCTACAAGGATGCAGGGTGACTTGGACAGTTTGGGGGAGTGGGCAGATGCATGGCAGATGAAGTTTAATGTGGATAAATGTGAGGTTACCCACTATGGTGGCAAAAACAGGAAGGCAGATTATTATCTAAATGGTGTCAAGTTGCGAAAAGGGAAAGTACAACGGGATCTGGGGGTCCTTGTTCATCAGTCACTGAAAGTAGGCATGCGGGTACAGCAGGCAGTGAAGAAAGCGAATGGCATGTTGGCCTTCATAACACGAGGAGTTGAGTATAAGAGCAAAGAGGTCCTCCTGCAGTTGTATGGGGCTTGAGTGAGACCACATCTGGAGTATTATGTGCAGTTTTGGTCTCTAAACTTGAGGAAGGACATTCTTGCTATTGAGGGAGTGCAGCGTAGGTTCACAAGGTTAATTCCCGGAATGGCGGGACTGTCATCTGTTGATAGATTGGAGCGGCTGGGCTTATATACTCTGGAATTTAGAAGGATGAGAGGGTATCATTGAAACATATAAGATTATTAAGGTTTGGACACACTAGAGACAGGAAATATGTTCCCAATGTTGGGGAAGTCGAGAACCAGGGGCCATAGTTTAAGAATAAGGGGTAGGCCATTTGGAACCGAGATGAGGAAAAACTTTTTCACACAGGGTTGTGAGTATGTGGAATTCTCTGCCTCAGAGGGCAGGGGAGGCTGGTTCTACTCTGGATGCTTTCAAGAGAGAGTTAGATAGAGCTCTTAGGAATAGCGTAGTTAAGGAACATGGAGAGAAGGCAGGAACGGGGTACTGATTGTAAATGATCAGCCATGATCACATTGAATGGCGATGCTGGCTCGAAGGGCCGAATGGCCCACTCCTCCACCTATTGTCTATTGCACAGGTTAGAGTCATGACATGACTGGCTCTTAAATCCACATGATTTATTTTCTTCCCAAGTAAAATCTCTTTTGGCATTCAAAAGAAAGAAATACAGCAGAACAAAGTTTATTGCTGAGAACTGGTTCTGGAACTCAGACAACTGGCCGAATTCTCAGCGAGGAAAAGGAATCTTACTCTCAGTATAATAAACCCTAATGAACATCAGTTTTTTTCCTTCAGTCTGATGTGAACAGATTTCCCAATTCTAAAAACTGCACTGGAATTACATTCAAAGGCATTCCTGAAGGTTAAGGTTTAGTCTTTCTTTCTGCATGATTTAACATGGCATGAGGTTCAAACAGAAAGACATGGTTAAAAACCAAAACTAAATTACATCGTGGAGCACTTAACGGCACGTCTAGAGATCAAAATGATGTATAAAGAGAACTTAATGTAAAATAATCTCAAGCCCAGTTCACTTACCACTTGAGGCTTGGCTTTGTTGATGTTTGCGGTCAATTCTTCATTTGGTTTTGATAGAGAGGGCACTCGGGTTTCAGAGCTGGTTGGTGTGCTGGGAGCCAAGACGGCCAAATCCACTGGAGATATGATGGGTGGTTCCCCCTTCAAACTGTAGGGTTTGGTGACATCCTCCAAGGATGGAGTCTGTGCAAGCTGAAACTGCTTCCTAGATTGTCTTGTGGGTTCTGGGGTAGCAACATGAACTGGCTGACTACAAGACAAATGTGTTTCTGGGGCAATGACTTTGGAAGCTATGGGAACAAAATTGGCCGGCTCGCTTGTGTGCCTCACGTGCTTGGATGAAGGCCTAGTTTTGGCGGGAGGAGATTGGTCCAGGTCAGTACATATCTCATACTTTCTACCCTCCTGTTGCGTTACCCTGTTGTTGCGCTTTTTGGAGCTCCGTCTCATTGACCTTGGAGAAAGAACTTCGGCCAACTTTGGGTGCAAACTGAAGTTCTGCAAGTTCGCTTTATCCTGTTCCTCGATGACCTGCAAGGGGAGGGTGCGCTCAGACTGTGAACGGGACTTCCTCACCTGTTTGGAGAATTCTTCCAGGTCCCCTACTTCATCTCGCTGCTCGGAGAGGATCGGTTCACTGCTGGACGCAGGGATTGCCTGCTCCATCTCTGTTATTGGCTCACTCGGACCCTTGAAGCCTGGTGTAGACAAGTCGCCTCTCCGACTTGGGTCACTCAGCGATTTCTTCTTCACCAGCTTCCCGTTACCTTTCTCATCAATCAGGTTGTCCATGGTCCCCGGCTCCCTCACTATACGCTGGATCACCGTGCTGTAGTCCTTTAGTCCATCGCTGCACACCGACAGATCACTGGCTGCGCTCCCCGTGCATTCGGATAGGGTGGTGTTCGAGCACTCCAGGATGCTGCCTTTCACAGAGTTCAGTGATCCCAGCAAGTTGCTGTCAACTGAGAAATGCTCACTTTCTTCTGCACATTTTCGATGTGGTATCGGGTCACTGAAAGATCTGTAAGTGTCACCGCTGGACTCCCCATTGCTACCATTGCTGGAGTCAGATCCATTGCTGCCACCAGCGGGGAATTTCCTTCTGCGTCGGATGGAGCTGGGAGTTGAAGGAGCATCCAGTGTAATTGGGATCGCAGTTTTAATGCACACCAACTCTCCACCTATTGCAACACTCTCATAGCCAGTCCTCACTGCTGCCATTGCAGGAACCAGTCCTTTGCCGGAGAGCAACTCCTTTTGATCCTTGTTACCCATCCCAGTTACGGCTGGTTTGCGTTCCAACACGTGACTCGAAACGTCCTTGTACAAAGTGCCACAGGACCCATTCTCCGGCTCGGTAACAATCCCCTCGTCCGTCATACTGGACTCGGGGCCCGACAGGTCATCGGCCGATTTCCCACCGGACAGGTTCTCCTCAGAGCCACCTCCCCGTCCCGTGTTTACAAGCTCTCTGTCCGCTGTGGCGGACGGGAGGTCAGCGCCTTTTGGAAACAGCCCAGCTCCCTCCTCGTGCTCGCCGCGTTCCACGTCCTTCTGATCAAATTCTTGGGCCGGTTCTTTCTGGGCCCACATCATGTTGATCTTCTCAAAGAGCTGCCCAGCTTCCTGGATGTACTGGACCTGCACGTCGACCGGTAGCACATCCTCGTTCCTCTGCCTCACTCCAACCTGGCTCTCTCCCTCCGAAGCAGAATCACAGCAGCCTATGTTTGCCAGCATGGCTTCTGAGTTGCTGGGTTTCATTGCACTGCGCGCAGCCGGCCTGCGAGGTGGTGGCTTGTCAGAATAGGTGAAGGATTTGGCACGCCGCAGAGTTGCAGTGAGGTCCTTGAGAGTGGGACGTGCCACCCCAGGCTGCTGGTTTAGAGAGTGGAGTGAGCCCCTGCCTCGTCCCACAGAGGCAAGCCCGTGCAGCTGGTATGTGTTCTGGCATGGAGTGCCTGCAGTGCGGCAGACATTCACCGCATCGCTGGGATATTCCTCCTTTCCCTTCCTCCTCATCCTGAGCCGTGAAAAGTCCGATTTGAGAAAACTAAACAAAGTCAGCGTTTCTGATGCTATGTCAGGATTTGACATCGACTTTCTCTGCTTTGATTTAGCAACACTGCATTCATACGGCGGACTCACACTCCCTGTTGGACTCTCACTCATTACCTTGACAATCTCAAAAGGCAACTTGGGTCGAGAACGTACTGTTGGCTTTAAATGCTTTGCTGTCTCATCACTATGGCCAAAAAACGGTGACCGGTGCATGTTCAAACTCCCTTGAAAGTTCCTGCTCAATCCAGAGTAGTACTCTTCCTCCTTTAAAGTTTCAGTGCTGGAGTACCTGCTGCTGCTCCTGGAGCTGTTTGGGCTGGGAAGGAAAGACTGGATGTTGACTTTTGCAACTCTGGAGACCATTGGTATGGGTGATCCTGAAGTGCTGTGTGGCTGGTTTACAGTGATGGGCGTTGCACTATCTCCAAGCAGTCCAACCGGCCTTTTATGGTTCTGTTCAACTGTGCTTGTCTGGCAAACTGCTGAGATGCAATGTTTCCTCTCAAGTGGAAGTGCTGCCAAGCTACAGGATGCGGAGCCCGACTCTGTTGCTGGCTGTGGCTGCTTCAAACCTTCATCGCCCTTGCTGCCAAAGTACTCCACCTGACCCCCTTCGCGCCTGGAGAGAGGCACCACCCCGAGAGGACCGTCGCTGTCAGACTCATCCTTGTTGCCCACCTGCACGCTGGCTTTCTTCTTCCTCAGCGACCTCCTCTTGACGTCCTTGAGGACCACGGGCTGTTCGTCCTCGCTCCCCGAAGACCTGTCCAGGGACCTGGAGAGTTTGCTGACCCTGAGCGGGCTGTACTGCGCCGGCTCTCGGCTGCCTTCCTTCTCATCGCTGGAGCTCGCCTCTAAGCCGGGAGCAGGAGCGCTGGAGACGGCCTGTGGTTTGGAGCAGTTATGCCTGGAATGCGCGCTATCTGATCGCTGTCTTGCCTCTTGTTTATGCGCAGCAGAGGAAGACCAAGGCAACCTCGGAGCGAGTGGAAAGGAACTGCGAGGGGGTGGTGGAGGTGGAGGTGGTGGTGGCGGCGGCAGTGGGGGTCGAGGGCTGGCCGTCTCACTCCAGCAGCCGGGAGCTGTTGCCTGGACACACTCAGCCCAGGGACACTGAGCTCCCTGGGCGGCCGCGGCCGCGTCGCTTTGGTCCAGCGCTATCTCCCAGGGGCATGGGCTGCTGAGATCGGGGGCATCCGAGCCGGTCCGCGGGGACCTCCTCTCTCCGAAGAGTTTGAGCATCTCGGCGACACTGGGCCAGTTGGTAACCTGGCCGGGACTTGCCTGGGTGACTGTGTCCTGCATGGGTTCTTGCACTTTCACCGCCGCGGAGACATCGCCAGGAGCCTCATCTCCTTCCCCGCAGCCCAACCGGACCCCCGGCGCCGGATCCAGCCCCACTCCTTCTCGATTGCCCTTAGACGGGGCCACCGGGTCCCCTTCTGCTGCCTTATTGTGGAGCCGGGCTTTGGGGAGACCGGGCTCCGATCTGTTGTCCACGGGGACAAACAGCTCCGAGAGCTGGCGGATGGACGGCGAGATCGGGTGACTTCTCTTCACCTCGGGGCTGGCGACCCTGGCAGAAATCAGCTTGCAAACTGAGCGAATCTTGCCAACAGACCTGGCTTGGCTTTGCTGGCTGCAGACTTCAGCAGTAGCCTGGAGTATTGGGGGCTGGGCAGCAACGCTGGCTAAAAGTCTCGGCTCCTGCTGGCTCTCATCAGCCAGATTCTTGGGTCTCCACTCGCTCAGATATTTAAATGAAACGCTTCTATAAACGCACACTTTTCTCCCTTGATCTTTTTCCGCCATCGTTATTTCCCCCCACTTTTTTTTAATGCTCTCTCTCTCTCTCTCTCACATCCACTGTTCCAGAGGTCGCGTCTTGTAACCCGCCCGATACATCGTTGACCTATTTCTTTCTTCTACCCCCAAACTCCCAAGTTAATAAATACTCACTGAACTACTGCATAAAACAATCCAAGCTTGCAAGGAACAAGCGCTGACCTCTCCGACACTTTGCTCGGTTCTTGATCCCATCCATGTACTGCAAGAGAAAGTTTTGCCAAAAAAAGAAATTTTCCTCTCCAACTTTTTCACGCTGAAGCTTAACTTTTTGAAACCGACGAGTCGCTCCAGACACAATCAACTTCCACTCGGAAATCAACTGCATTTTTTTTTTAATTTTCCTAGCTTCAGGGGCTTTTCTCGGTGCCCATTGAGGTTTTTTTTTGTCTCTCCTATAATCTGTTGTCCACTTTTGCGTGACTTTTGGCTTTTTAAAAAAAAAACATGCAAATAAAGTGCAGTAAAGGGGGCGGAGAAAGCCAACAGGGACGTCCTCTGGGTAAAAGTTTGGTGGAGGGGTGGGTGAAGATTTCCTCAAATTCATTTAGAGGTAGCTCTTCCACCGTTAAAATGTGTTTCCGTTGCATTTCGGTGGCGTTTAAGTGCATCTTTATCCACGTTAACGGGATTTCGGCTTTGAAACGCGGGGCCGTTTCCCTGGCTACTTACCTTTCTTTGTGCCTAAAACAATTCACCGGAGCCCATGTCCCCCGCCCCGCCCCGCGTTACCAGATCCCTGTGGTTAATCCGGCAATACAACAAAAAAAAACCCGAATCTTTTTATTTAACCAGATTTCACACTAGACCTCTCAAAACGTGTGTGTTTTTTTTTGTTGTTTATAACATAAATTGTTGTAAGGTGACACGCTCCAGCAATAATCGCTGGAATTGGCGTCTGCAGATTAAAAAGGGCTTTATCGCCCCCAGGTGGATTCGTTAGACATAATTACAAACATACACTGGTCGTATCGCCTTTTACAATACATTGCGTTTAAAGATAAGTAAATACTCGCCTTTCATTCTGTGCACCGCTGTAGTTTTCCTTTTTTTTTCCTAATATACAATTATGGATGAGCTGAAATTTCTCCCAATTAGATAACTAGGGCGACAAAACAAGTCTGCAGTCCCCTCGTCGTCTCCATTTTAGAAACATAGAAAATAGGTGCAGGAGTAGGCCATTCGGCCCTTCGAGCCTGCACCGCTATTCAATAAAATGGCTGTCCAACTCAGGATTTCTGTACCTGCCTTCTCTCCATACCGGTAGCCACAAAGATTTAACTCCCCTAAATATAGCCCTTAAACTGGTCACTACCTTTGTTCTGGACTTCCCCACCACTCTGTGGGAACAATGTTCTTCCTGCATCTAGCCTGTCCCAAACGATTTCCCCCCCTTAAAATGTGACCCCTTTCTATGATCCCCCCCCACATCTTCTAAATTCTAGCGAGTACAAGCCAAGTCTATCCAGTCTTTCTTTATATGAAAGTCCTGACATCCCAGGAATTTTCTATCCACTGACTCCATCCTTCAGCCTTGCAACTGTCCAGGGCTGAATCCGATTGTTTGGTGTGGTACTAGATCAGCACCTACTCACTCCATTATTGAACCTCTACAGGTGTAGGGTAGAGATAGCACACTGGTTGCATTACGGCCTCCTTTGTCAATTTGAATTCCCAGGATCAAATGAGATGACAGAGAGTGATAGACACTGCTGGGTCCATCACAAATACTGACGTCCCCGCCATGGAAGGGATCTACAGGAGGTGCTGCCTCAAAAGAACGGATAATACCATTAACTTGCCACATCATGCTCTCATTTTGCTCCTACCCTCGGGAAGAATGTACAGGAGCTTGTAATCCGTGACCACCAGGTTCATGAATAATTTATTCACATCAACCATGTGGCTTATGAACTCTAGACTTAGATTTTGATCATGGCAACAGCTGCAATGGGCCTCTATGGCCAACTGTAGCTGGGACTTTGAAAATGGCGTAAAACCTGGCGACTCGTGCATCAGGACTCTCAGTGGGCTGGTTCAATACATTCTATACTTAACCGGGCATTGTACATTCGTATGGCAATCATTTTACTGATCTGTATGCAAAAAGAATTCCACTGTACCTGGGTACACGTGATAATAAAGAACCATTGAATTTTGAATATTGAACAAAACTAATCTCAGCAACTATGGTCTTCCAAGGACTGTATCTACACTGCAGACTTCACCTTTTACATTATTATGGGTACCAGGTATTAGGGTTACTATTTTTTAAATTATATGTTAATTGTGTAGGTGTTGCCTGTAAAGTTGCTGCAAGTAAGAAGTTCATTGTCGATGGATATGACAATTAAATAATCTTGATTATCTATTTCCTTCTCATCAAATATCATCAGCTGCCAGTCCTCAGTTGCAGAAATGCAATCATGTTTTGAATCAATCTCTCCCAGACTTAAGTACAGCATCTCCCGACCTATTCTTTCTCCACCTTAAATAAAAAGCAGAGGATGCTAAACACTAGGGTGATAGCACTCATAGTGCTATTACAGCACAGCGCCAACTACCCTGTTCAATACCGATCTCCAGTCCTATCTGTCTAGAGTTTGCACAGACATGGTGTGATAATGTGGGTGTATGTGCTCCGATTTCCTTTTACATCTCAATGTACGGGTTGGTGAATTAATTGACCACTGTAAAGTGTGTGGGCTAAAAGGTCAATCAAGGGGATGGGGGTGGGGAAAGGGAACTGATGGGAACATGGTCAGCATGGACTCTTTGAGCCGAGGGGTCTAGTTTGATGCTGCATCTCTCCCTCTCATAGCACAGGTCAGGCAGGATTCAAGCACAGAGATAACCATTCTTCACTGAAGAGCACAGAAGGCTCTATATTAAATTGGAATAAAGTGCAGAACAAGTGCTTCACCTAGATCGAGTGATTAGGATGAGAAATGGTGAAAGAACAAGTGTTTTTGTTCCTACAGTTGCATGGGAAGGTGCTGTTAGAAGTGATGTGGATTATCTACAACGGGCATCATGAGACACTGGAAAAATGCCACCAAATGCAGGATCTGGGAAATCTTCCAGACTCACTGAACGTATAAGCAAACCAAAGTCAGTGTCCTCTCATAGCTAACATACTGAGACTCTAACTACAATCTGATAGCTCCAGGGGTTTACCACATAGTTAGCATGTTGGGTACCAGACTCCAAGAGCAAGCATACTCTGTAATGGGTAGAGATCACCAGGTAGACAGAGAACAGGTTCCATGGTTGTGATCAAAGCCTTGGAAAAATTGTAATTGATTCTTGAAAATTTCTGTCCAATAACTACGTGAAGTGTTGAATGGCTCTAGCGACCTGTGTTCGCCCTGACATCCGGTATTGTCTGTGTGGAGTTTGCGTGTTCTCTCTGTGGTTTCCCCCATGATGCTCCATTTGGTTGAGCAGTGTAAACAAGACCAGGGAAATAATGGTTGAAAATGTCGGCTGGGCAGCAGTTGGCACAGTGTGTGCAGTTTGCCACCATTGGAAGGATGTGATTGCACTGGAGGGGGGATTCTCCATTGAGTTGAAGCATTTCGGTCATGAAGAGAAACCAGGTCGACCAACTGCGTCACCATGCTGACCTTTTCCAATATGAGTGGTTATCCCACTGGCCTTCATCACGTTATCTATCTGTTTATCTTCAGCGATCCTTGGACATGTTTAACGAGGTCCCCAAGACTTTACCTTAGTGAATATTCCAGCCTTACACATGTATTAAACCACATCTACCATTAGTCTGCCCTTCTTATTAACTGATCGTTACCTCCTGTAGCCTATGACTATCTTTACTATCAACATCAGTACTAATTTCTGGGTCATACGCATACCTATCCATCGTTCATTTCCAATTTACTAATTTATATCACAAACAGCAGCAATCCCAATACTTAAGACATCTATTGAGATACATATATTGAATTCATGTCATTCCGCCTGGCAGCAAGAGCTTGCTTTTTGGAAAGTTTTGGACTGCTTCTTCAGACCTGCTTAACCAGACAAATGCAGCAATTAAACGTTGATAACAAATGCACCTCAATGCTGCAGAAACACCTGGCCAAATAATTCAGCAAATTTCCACTGCTTATAATATGCTGTACCTTTTATATTTAAGAAGACATCTTAACAGCAGATTAACTACCTTGCTTGACTTTACTAATATAGAAGCTAATCTAACATGAGAAGTACCAGAAGTTTTGAGTCATGTACTTCATTTTTATCTCCAAATAACTATGTGCAGAATAAAGTTGTTCCTACCCCAAAGGTTCACTAGACACCACCTTCAATAGTGTCATAATTTGTTAGACAAGTATTCACCAATAACAATAATATTGGGATCGTACAGTAACAAAATGCTTCACCACATTGCTCACTAATGATCCCCCTCTCCATCAGCAGCAGGAGTAATAACAAATTGCATTTTTAGTTTCAAACTGAAGTTATGGAGGGTAAGATTTTTACAGCACTTAAGGTGTTTGTTTTTCCACTGAGTGCATTAATGTATGCATATTCTTGTGTTAATAATTGTTAAATGTCTACTAGCAGTGAACTGCATTATTGCAATTATTAGCTTCTTATGATATAATCTGTATTATATGTTATGAGAGACTATATTATAAGGCAATGTGACATGTTGATGTAACCTTCTTAATGAACAGGATTCTAAGCAATGATTAGGGAAATCACTATTCTTATGCCAAATCATGAGGGTTCCAAAGTTCAGAAGATTAGCAGCTCTGACAAACCATAAATCTTACAAAGTAGATCACAGACCTCCTGCATCAGGAGCCAGGGCACGAAGGGTTTCACCAAGGTTACTAATAAGAAACAAAACTAAGGCATTCTTACCTCAGAAAAACAATAACTTAGTTTACAGTCACAAGACGATTCTCGAGAGAAGGGGAAATTGGGTTGGACCCAATTGATGTTGTACCAAAGACAATGTTGTACTCAGAGCCATTTAGAAAATACACCAGCTTTCATGCATTTAGTTTTTTTTCTTTAATGTTCTCTCGATATGGTTTCACTACCTTGTTCATACATTAATTTCTTTACCTGGATACACAACTGACACTCAACCCAAACATACTCCATTTTCCCAACTGAACCGTCAGGCATTTAAACTTTCTCTGCTAACACATAACTGATAACTTTACCTCAGAGAGAATTATTTCCCATTACTTTTAACAGCCACAAACTCACTGAAGATTAAACAACATGAATTTTGGGGTCTGAATTGGCAGGTTAACCTATCTGTCAAAACGAACACATTGGAGCAAAGCAATCACTCATTTTCTATCTAGGCCACATAGTACACCACACACCAACTTTTCCCACACTCCCCGTTATAACTCCCAAGTCCACCTGGTGTTATTATTACAAGCAATAACATGTTAATTAAATTAAAAGAGTTATACTGTCAATGTGGGTTCGGCCCAACTAGTCATTGCTGAGCAAGCTGCCTATCTAAACTAGTTTCAATTTTTTCCTATGCATGTACCTATCCAATTATCTTTTAAATATTACTATCGAACCTAACTATACCGCTTCTTCTGGCAGCCCGTTCCATAAACCAACCATCTGGTTGTCAATGGTTATGGGGAGAAAGCAGCATTGGGTTAGGAGGGAGATCAGCCATAACTGAATGGTGTAGTAGACTTGATGGGCCAAATGGGCCTTTGTGTTTAAGGTGAGGGGAAATATTTAAATATTTTTAAGACTCCCTTACCCTACAAGGTGAAATTCATCTTATTTATGCCTATTATGGCTATATAAACCTCTATGTCACCCCTCAGCCTACTGAGAAAACAACCCCTTCTGCAGTGGTACAGAGGTACAGCGATAGAGTTGCTGCAGACAGCACCAATGACCTGGGTTCAATCCTGTACAATTCCTCCCACACTTCAAAGATGGACAGATTTACATTCAATTAGCTTTGCTAAAAATTGTAAATTGTCCCTAACGTGTAGGATGGTGCTGGTGTACAGCGGTACACTGGGCGACACGGACTCGGTGGGCCGAAGGTCATGTGTCCACGTTGTATCTCTAAAGTCTATTAACTCAAGCCCTTCAATCACAGCAGCATCCTTATGAATCCTTTCTGCACCCTCTCCAGCTTAATTACATCTTTCCTATTGCTCAGTGACCAGAACTGCACATAATATTCCAAGAGTGATCTCTCCAACATCTTCAGAAGTGATAGCAGAATTAGGCCATTCAACCCATCGTCTAGTAGTTCATCATTCAATCATGGCTGATCTAACTTTCTTTCCCTCTTAAACTATTCTCCTGCCTTCTTCCCATAGCCCAACGCCCATACTAATCAAGAACCTATCTCTGCCTTTAAAATATCCATTGCTTGGCCTCCACACCCTTCTGTGGCAATGAATTCCACAGATTCACCACCCTCCGACTAAAGAAATTCCTCCTCATCCCCCTTCCTAAAGGAATGTCCTTTAACCTGTTCACTGCCACGTTTTAGTTCACTATTGGCCATGACCCGAGTATAGGCGGGGGGGGGGGGGGGGGGGGGTGGCACTGAAAATGTTAATTATGAGGCTATGACCTCTGGTCCTAGATGCTCTCACTAGTGGATATATCCTCTCCACATCCACTCTATCCAGGCCTTTCACTGTTATGTATGTTTAAATGAAACATTCTTGTAACATGATGTTCCAGCTCTTGCACTCAATGCCAGGTCTGATGAAGTCAAGCATGCCTCAGACTTTCTTCATTGTCTTGTTGCCACTTTCAGCTAACTATGTACGTGTACCCTTGTCTCTCTGTTCTACGCATCTTAGGGCCTTGTCATTATCCTGTTCTGGTTTAACTTCCCAAAATACATAACTTTGTACTTGTCTGAATTAAAATTCCACCTGCCATTTCTTGGCCCACTTTACCAGTTGATTGAGATCCTGTTGGAACCTCAGACAACCTTCTTCACTGTCCACTCCATCACCATTCTTGATGTCATTCACAAACCTATCAACCAGGACATCTTTTCACATTCAAATCATTAATATACATGACAAAGAACAGGGACCCAGCACTGATCCCAGCAGTACACCACTGATCATTGGCCTCCAATGATAAAACCCAACCCTCCCCTACCACTTCTCAACGTGGAATAGTACAGTACGGGAACAGTTTCATTGGCCAATGATGCCTATGCCAAACATGCCAGTTTAAATTAGTCTCCTCTGCCTGCACATGAATCATATCCCTCTACTTGCCTTAAGGCTGCGTGCTCAGCCCCCTGCTGGACTCACTCTATACTCGTGAATGCGTAGCCGGTCATAGTGTGAACTCCATCATCAAGTTCACTGACGACACCACTGTTGTGGGACGTATCACTGATGGAGATGAGTCAGAGTATAGGTGAGATCGACTGTTTGACCAAATGGAGCCAGCACAATAACTTGGCTCTCATCATCAGCAAAACCAAGGAACTGATTGTGAACTTTGGAAGGGGTAGAATGGGGACCCTTAGTCCCGTTTATGGTGGAGAGGGTCAAGAGCTTCATATTCCTGGGCGTGCATATCTCTGAAGATCTCTCCTGGTCCGAGAACACTGATGCAATTATAAAGAAAGCACATCAGCGCCTCTACTTCCTGAGGTTATGGAGTCGGTATGACTCTCTTGTTCTACAGGTGCACAGTAGAACATGCTGACCGGTTGCATCGTGGTTTGGTTCGGCAACTTGAGCGCCCAGGAGCGGAAGACTGCAAAAAGTTGTAAACACCGCCCAGTCCATCATCGGCTCTGATCTCCCTACCATCCAGGGGATCTATCGCAGTCGCTGCCTCAAAAAGGCTGCCAACATCATTAGGGATCCACACCATCCTGGCCACTCACTCGTCTCCCTGCTGCCTTCAGGTAGAAGGTACAGGAGCCTGAAATCTGCAACATCGAGGTTCAGGAATAGCTACTTCCCCACAGCTATCAGGCTATTTAACTCGACTCCCTAACAAAACTAAACATTAATAGCCCATTGCACTTTATCTGCTTATTTATGTGTGTGTGTGTGTGAATAAATACAGAACAGATCAGTGTGACCATATACCATTGAATATATATATAACTATATTACTAAAAGTCTGTTCTTGACCGGTTTTGGCCATCTGTGCTGCGATTTCCGAGAGAAAACCGCCACCTACGGCCGTCATTTTTGGCCACCTTGCTCAGAACCCTCCTACGCCGTATGTGTGCCGAGGATTTCCCATCGATGAAAAATGACAGAGATTTAATGATTTTACAAAATTCCCCATTCTCTCTGCTGCCCCTGCTGGCGGCAGGGGGGAGGGACTATAAAACCAGGAAGTGGTGTGCCTCAATCAGTGTCTGCAAGCTGGAGGAAGGCAGAGGGTCACGTTTCTCTGAGCTGTGAATAACACTGAACACATGTCTACTCAAATGTAAGTGTCCATAGTGGTTCTAAAACGCTTGCAGAATGTGTCTATTGATTCTAAAATGTTTGCAAAAAAAAAGCGTCTCTTTTGGTTCTAAAATGCTTGCAGAATGTGTCTTTTTTGGTTCTAAAATGTTTTTTAGGTTCTCCCCCCCCATTCCTCCCCTAAACACACCCCTACCCTCCACCCTCCATGCTCCCCACCTCCCCTCTCTAGATGTGACTGCAAGTTGAGGGCTATGCGTCAGTAGATAGGGTGGTTATGGGGTAAAAGGAGCAAATTAATAATATTAATATATCAAGGGGGTAATTAGCGTGAGGGCGGGGGGGGGGGGGGAGAGATAGTTAGTGTGTGTGACTCTGCGTGCCGCCTCCCCCACCCAACCGCACGTTGGGGGAACAGACCCAATGGGTCTGCACTTGGTCTAATATATATATATATATATATATATATATTCAATGGTATATGGTCACACTGATCTGTTCTGTATTTATTTATGCCTAATATATTCTGTTGTGCTGAAGCAAAGCAAGAATTTCATTGTCCTATCTGGGACACATGACAATAAACTCTCTTGAATTTTGAAGACTGTTAAGGGTTTGGACACGCTAGAGGCAGGAATCATGTTCCCGATGTTGGACGAGCCCTTAACTAGGGGCCAAAGTTTAAGAATAAGGGGTAAGCCACTTAGAACGGAGACGAGAAAACACTTCTCCGAGTTGCGAGTCTGTGGAATTCTCCGCCTCAGAGGGCGATGGAGGCCGGTTCTCTGGATACTTTCGAGAGAGAGCTAGATAGGGCTCTTAAAGATAACAGAGTCAGGGGATATGGGGAGAAGGCAGGAATGGGGCACTGATTGGGGATGATCAGCCATGATCACATTGAATGGCAATGGTGGCTCAAAGGGCCGAATGGCCTACTCCTGCACCTATTGTCGATTGACCAATGACAGCAAGCATACCTATCATTTCTTTATCATTCTATGGCGCTAATCTTGAGTTATGGGCTTGGACCCCAGGCTCCGTTTATCAGTGCTGTTAAAGGTCTTGCCACCTCTCAAGCTGACCAATATCCCAATGTATACTTTGAGAGCCATTCTCACTCTCCACAACTCTACCAATTTTGGAGAAGGCTTTCAACTTACTGACCAACACATCGGCATCCAACTCATTTATATATCACAAACAAAAACTCCCAGCACAATAGTCCACTGATCACAAACCTCTTGCGAGAATAAAACCCTTCCACAACTGTTTTCTAGAAATAAACCAGCTCTGATGCCAAATAACTTAATCACTGTGGATCCCAAGTCTGGATCAGCCTACTGTGAAGGACTATATAAAATGCCTAAAGATCTATATAGGCATATCCACTGGCCTGTCTTCATCAATCACCCACATCATCTCCTCAAAAAACTCAATTGTGACCATTTATGCAAAGCTATGCCAACCGTCCCCAATTTGCCCAGTGTCTTCCAAATTTGAATAAAATCAATCCTAAAGAATCCTCTCCAATAGCATCCCTACTACTGTCATGAAGCTCACCGGCATAAAATTCCCTTCTTAAACATAAGAACACGAGTCACCAGTTGCCTGGAACTTCATTTATGGCTAGCGAAGATACAAAAAGATAATAGTTAAATCCCCTGTAGTCACCTCCTCGTGACCACGTGAGTTTTCTCCAGGTTTTTCCAAATTCCAGATGCAGATTAATTGGCTTCAATAAATTGCTCTTAATGTGTGGGATGCTAAAGTGGAATAACGGACAACTAGCGTGTGGTTGATCTATGGTCAGTGTGGACTCTGTGGGCCAAAGGGCCTGTTTCCATGCTGCATCTCTCAACTAATTAAGTGTAACCAGGAAATGGTGAAACCAAAGGCATTATTTATGGGTGGAGGTAGGGTATGTGGGCAAGGTCGTAAATGAAAATTTCTAGTTTGTCTTCACCAAGGAGGCCATGGACAATAGATACGAGAGAATCCAGGTGCTGAAATCTTGAGCAAACACAAACTGCTGGAGGAAATCAGGTCAGGCAGCATCTGAGGAGGGGAAATGGAAAAATCAATTTCACACTTGCCCTGAAATATCATCAGTCTATATCCTCCACAAATACTGCTGAGTTCCCCCAGCAATTTGTTTTTGCTCAAGATTCCAGCATTTGCAGTCTCCAGGGTTGGAACAAATAGGGCACCAGGAATGAACAAAGAGACAGAGTTCCTGTGTCTGAAAGTGCCAAAGGAGGTGCATAGGGTGAAGATGACATCAGGCTGCAGCTGCTAGAATCTGAAGGTCCATACCAACATCATATGCTCATTCCCTGCACAGAAACTGCCTGATCCACTGAGCTCCTTCTGCACTTCGTTATTTCGAATAGATTATTGGGCTGCCATATTACAAGTTTACAAAACCATTTAGATTACACTTAAAAAACATTCAGTCACCAAACTATAAAATGCTACTGCATGGAAAGAATGCAGACATACCAAGTTAAACTGAGAGGTGGAAAATATACTAACTTTGTATCGTGGAACAAAGGAGGCTGAGGGATGACTTGAAAGTAAATAACATTAACGCACTGATAGGTCAGTCAGAATCTTTTTTCCAATGATTGGGTCATCAAAACAAAAGGGCATAAGTTTAAGGCGCGAGATAGAAAATGTAGGTTTTAGGTTTTGGTCATTTTAGATAATGGCAGGTTTTTTTTTAAAATTGCAGACAGCAGTAAACGTCTGAAATATACTGCCAGAGGTGGTGAAATCAGATCAAATGACTACATTTGAGGCACAAAAGACAGATGCTTAAACAGCCAATGCAAATGCCCCAATACATGAAAATAGGACATGTAAAGACGGACTATAAGTTTGGTCTCAATACAAGTGGCAAATGGCCTCTTATCTGTACTGTACAATTATGTTTGGCGGATATTTTAAAAAGAAAATAGAGTTTTGATTAGTACAGGTGTAGAGGTTATGTGGAGAAGGCAGCAGAATGGGGTTAGGAGGGAGAGATAGATCAGCCATGAATGAATGGCGGCGTTGACTCGATGGACCGAATGGTCTACTCTACTCCTATCACATGACCTTATAACTGACTACAAAGGTGGATATATTTAGAAATAGTGGAAATGACAAGCATTTAAACATCCAAATGACACTACAAAAAAATTGAAACAATACCCAATACTGTTCATAAACACGTTTCAAGTCAATATTTTTCCAAACTTTATTCCATAAAATATACTACTTCTTAAAGCTTGCCTCATGGGAGGTCAGATTAATCCACTCTTGAATGCATTCAAGGCTTTTACAGAAAGATCTTTTTTGCTCTTCTGCTTACCAGCTTCCCTCAAGCCCTCCCAAAATATTTAATGTCCAAGACAAGTTTCTAATCCCAGTGACAATTTCAGCAGCGAGCGCACCAGATATCCAGAAGCTACTTATTTCAAAACTCCAGCGACAGTATTTATTTGACAGTTCAAAGATCAACCCTCTTTTTCACACAACTTTTGAATCTACCTTCAAATTATACAGTATCCAGAGTTTTTTTAAATGAGGAAATCACATAGATCAGTCCTGATGTAATAATCAGAACCTGGGGTGAAGCAGTTCTTTGTGCCAAGCGTGTTGAGTTTAATGAAACAAACAACACGGTTTTTTTAATCCATTTTATTGCATAATTACAGAAAATTCTCAGTTGATTTCACACCTGTAAAAAGATAAAAAGCAAAAATTAGAAGCACCTAGACCTATAAATAGCATGCACATATTTTATTTTTTAGACCTTCTCAGACAAATGCCTCTAAGTCATCATATTAAAGACTCACTGTGCTCAGAGACCTCAACACAGAAGCATAAAACATGCTAATTGCATCAAGAACCCCAAGACAGATCAAGTCCAAGCAGACTCGTCATCAAGCATCATCACCGAAGGCATCTCGACCTTTAATTCAGTTATACAAATATAAAATTACAAGGAAACATTCCCACCAGGTAGAAGCTAATATAGTCTAAATGAAGCATCAAGATTGCTTCTGTAGATGTTTTCAAAAACAAAATGAAAAATATTGTTCTTGACTTACAGCCAACATTCATCAAAAGCAAACATTGCTTGTCTACTGAGACATAAGCACTTACAAATTCTCTATGCAAAATGCCCAGATTTTTTGCTCCTGTCACTAGTTGCTCCAATGTTATTGCACTGCTTTTTTTGCTTTACAACAATGAGAACTGCAATTGAGGCTTTGACAAGTAGGTCACACCAGGTAAGGAAATGGAATTGTGCCACCAAACAGCAGTAACATTAGTTTTCACCACCATTACCAGCGTAAATTCATAACTTCCAAGAGGAAATCGCTCACCCAGGATCTATTATTCTGGTACCACAAATAAAGATTGCTGTGCAACAGTCAAACTTTCAAATGGAAGCAAAAAGGGTTACTCATGACAGACAAATCAAAATTATTTAAAATGAAGCTCTACTCCACCTAAGCCAAAGAAAATTGTTGCAGAATCTCAAGAGAAAACTCACTCTTTTTTCTGTGATTTTTAAAAATCCTTAACCTCTCACTAAGTTTCTCCTATCTCTGAGCTTCATAACCAGAGTACAATGCAGGGAAGTAATATCTTACCAATTATGCAGTAGGAACTGGCCCAGTCTGCTGGATCACAGGTTGCTCTGGTTTGCTTCCCTTCTGTTCTGAAATGGGCGTTGTTGGCAAGATTTCATCCTTGGGCTCAACAATGCTGACGTGATCAGGGAGAGGTTTCTTGGGTCCAATTTTCCCACTTGGGTCCCAAGGCAGCATTATTTTAACTTTAATGCCCAACACACCTTTGAATGAATGAATAGATCAACGTAAGACAACATAGACATGGTGTACTACTAAAATACTAAATACATTTTAAACTTTATTAAAGAACCCATCTACAGAAAAAAAATCATCTGTCATCTCCAGGACCACCAAGAGTCAAAAAAAGGACAACCACATAACAAAATACCAGACAGGACTGATAAGCTTGCATCTTCAGTAAATGTTCTGAACTCCTTTACCAAACCTGCTGGTGACCAAAGGACAACATGAAAGATTAGTCTCTCACCTTGTCTCAGCAGTACATGTCGCACAGCTGTATCAACATAATAGTTGACAGGATCACCACTGTGGATCATTAGACCATCGACAAACTTCATGGACTTGGCTCTCTGGCCTCGAAGTTTTCCAGAAACAACTACCTCGCAGCCCTTGGCTCCACTTTCCATAATGAAACGGAGAACACCATAGCAGGCTCTGGAAAAACAAAAGAAACACGTGTTGCCAAAATACTCAAATCTGTATGGCAACTACTAATACATGCAATGCAGGATTACCCAGGTGGTCTATAAATAACAAGAACACCTTTCAAATGAATTCATTTGACAACCTACCTGATGAACACGTTTAAGGAACTACAATTTTGGTAAGGCACACAAGCAGAGGGCAAACCTGGGGGTAGACCAGTTTCCAAATTATTGCACAAGGATGAGGACTAACAATACCACAAATGCCAAGGACATTTGTTCTCTTATTCACAACCCGAGCAAAATACAAACTATTCTTAATGCGTGACTTGGGCTGACAAGTGACATTGACTAAATTTGATTTTGAAACAAAATCCAACCTAATAACCCACATTCTTGTACTTTAGGTACTGTGTGACACAGAATCATTATAGTCCCTCAGAATAGTTCCACGTCTAAAAGTGTAACAATATGACCAAGTGAAGCAAAGGCAGTTTTATTCGGAATATTCAGAGCTAAACACTGAACTGAAGACCAACTTGTAAGGGAAAGAATAGTGAGAGCTAATAACTAGTAAATAGGGATGTGGATTGTGCAAATGTGGTGACAGGGAATTGCAAAGCATAAAAGTAGAAACATGAAATGCAACAGACACCCAAGTTTCAGAAACTTCACTGATTATGTTATAGCACGCACCAAATTATTGCAACAGAAAATTTGATCTACTGTCAACGAAGATAGGCGTAATCATTTTATTCTGTATACCTATTTAAGTCTTTCTCCAAGCTCCATTCTGTAATCTAAACCTCGTTTTAATCACGTTTCTGTGTAATCCTACAATCTGAGAAAATAAAAAATGCAAAGTAGCACCCGGTAGATCTGCTTTGACCGTTCCCCACGTGGGCGCCAGTTTCAATGAATCGCCCATTACTTCGAAAACCAACGCTGTGTGGTCTTTCCATTTTGCTCCAACAATCTGCGTAGTCAGCAGGATACTCCACTGAAAACGCAACCAACTATGACGCAACTAGGCTCCTGGGCAAGTGTGCTTGAGATACCATCCGGATAGATTAGGAAATAACCCCAGCCGACTGTGACCGCAATTTGTGCTAAAAAGAGACCTCAGTGTGTGAGGCATTTGGTGTCGGAGAACGGAGGATTGGTGTGTCTAGGTAACTGGTGGACAGGGTCCGACTGGTCTTGGGTTGCAATTGATTTTTCCGAATCGATCGAGTAACAACTTTGTTTTGAGGCATAGGCTCATGGAACCGAAATTTGTATAGCAGACACTTGTATAGTATGGCCATGGGGGAAAAAAGGAAGCCGGTGAAGTAGTGTGGGAATTGAAAGGATCCCTTATACAGATGGTAGCACAACACAACTGTAAGTTGACACAAAAAATAGTAAAAGGGTTACAATCCAGACGGAACAATCCCTGAGCAAATTGTTTGGTGGAACAGACACGGGCAGATATGAAAAGGCTGTAGTAATAGCGTTATTGCACAATCAACATAGAATGGCGACTGGTCGCTAAACAATTTTTTAGGACGATTGAGTAACAACTTTGTTTTGAGGCATAGGCTCATAGAACCGAAATTTGTATAGCAGACACTTGTATAGTATGGCCATGGGGGGGAAAAGGGAAGCCGGTGAAGTAGTGTGGGAATTGAAAGGATCCCTTATACAGATGGTAGCACAACACAACTGTAAGTTGACACAAAAAATAGTAAAAGGGTTACAATCCAGACGGAACAATCCCTGAGCAAATTGTTTGGTTTCAAGGACCCCCCCAAATGGTCAAGACAAATGGTAGGTAGCACAAACGCAAGCGTGCCCCCAGAACATATAGATCAGAATGATTTTGGCTGACGCAGTTGATGAGTATGGGATTTGATGTCAAAGCTGATCTGCTGGTGCACACCAGTTTTAATAAATCGGCTGTTAATTCAAACACCAACTCCGCATGGTGATTCCACTTTGCTCTGACATCAACACTTGGGTGTGGTTGGATTAATATGTGGACAAAAGATGGCACCTCCAACAATTCCAGTCCTGCTATGTGCCAGTTTATATCTTTGACTCGTTGCGAGATTGAACCAATTTGCTACTATCCAATCTTGTAGTATTTGCATCCAATAACCTCAATTGTTTACAGATGCATTCAAAGCCCTCAGAAATCCCATTCAATTACAGATGCAAGTCTACTTGAAACAAAACCTAAAAACCGTCTTACCTTCGTACAGCAAGGCCTCCCAACAACTTGTAGCGCAGGGATTCTGCTTGTGCAATGGCACAAAGCCCTCGAGTGGCAACCTTTTCAGCGTAGAGCTAGGAAGAAAAATCACATTATTTCAGGATACACCAATGCCCCACTCATTCTTTTTCACCACAGTGCAACGCAGCATATCCAATATTTCTCTTGGTGTGGAACCAATCTTCAAATTTAATGGGGGACTGTTCACCCTACGATGACAACACTTTAGAAGCAAGGTCACCCAAACCTCAAGATGCAACCTGCAGACAATGCAAACTGAATCCCAAGATGTCACCGGCTTGTTCACACACATACAGGGATAACCATTGCACTCCAGTACATCACTCAGAACTCAAACAATAAAACATGAAGGAAAACACATGAAATTAATCACCACCTATAATGCACCAGCACAGCCCTTGCTCAATTGAGGAAAAGGACATTTGCATTTCAAAACGTCAGACCTGGCACAATACTCATAATCTACCAGACAGCAGTGATTCCTGACATTCTACATGCTTCCAAGTCCTTGCTGGCACAAGACACTAGCAAAACACAAATAATTTGTTTGCAAAAATTCTCCAAATTCACAAATACTCAAGTTCATGTATTGAATGAAAATAGGGCACCCACCTAAGCAGCAAAAGGCATGCACCACCTTGTAGACTACCCATTGTGCATCACCATCAATCACCTCCTGGCAATGTGCAGAAGAGAATCGTTCCCTGACCCCATCAACTAGAAGACCAAGTAGAAACTAGTCACCGTGACAAAGTTGAGCTTTAACTTAGCATATCCAAGTACTGCTTAAACATAGCAAATAAACAAACAACTGGAGGAATTCAGCAGGTAAGACAGCATCTGTGGTGGGAAATGGATAGTTGATGTTTTGAGTTGAGATTCTTCATTTAGACTGCCTAGATGTTCAGAGTCCCCTAGCCCAGTCTAGGTAAAGGGCCTCGACACGAAACATCAACTGTCCATTTCCCTCCACAGATGTCGTCACCCGTTGCATTGTTCCTACAATTGGTCTTTTTCCTATCAATTCAAGCATCTGCAGCTTACTGTTTAAATGTGGCATGGATTTTCATCCTTTTCATGAAAAATCCCCAGAACTCTATCGGTTGCTCTGCTATAAGATGCTAATGGATGCATTTCTAAGAAACTAAGCTTTATAGAAAATCACATTATTATGTCAATTGCGTACACAGGGTGTTTCAGACATGCAGGATGTTACAAGCTACAAGCAAATAGACGGCTACTCAAGTTATGGTAACTAGCATTGTATAGTTTTAGTATTACCTCCCCGCTCTGTTATTCTAGGCCAACTGATAAAGAAAGGCACACCATAAATCTTTTAACTTTGTTTAATTGACAGCCATGAATGCTGAAAGGACTTGTGGATATGCTAAGATCCCCATGTTCTCCTCCCTCCCCACTGCACACATCTTGGTATCTGCCCATTTCCTGTATGCCCTCCTACCAAAGTACATCAAATGTCACCAAACACAACAAAATTAAAAGACTCCTTTTCAACGTTTGTATGGAAACCTTCTCAGACAAATGCCTCTAAGTCTTCAAAGGAAACATTGTTCAGGACCCTGAAGGCAGCAGCACAGAACGTGCCAACTGCATCAGGAATCCTGAATCAAATCATACTCCCATCAGACTCGTCATCAAACATCACTGAAGGCAAAAAGTGAGAAAACGCTGTTCCAAGCAACTCAGCCAGAACACTCCACGTTGCAATAAAAATAAAGGCACATCAAGTTTCCTCTGGGTTTCTATGTTCCAACTCACCTCAACACTTCCTTCTGGGAAACCAAATCTCTTCTGAACAACAGCAGTCAGCTCACGAATTCGGCGCCCTTTCTCACCCAGCACATTCTGAGTCCTGAGAAATTTTTTAAGAAGTTAACGATATATTAAACAATTTATTCAAGCACAATTTGTACTTTCTGAAGCCCAGTAGGCACAGGAGTTCTCAAAGAGCTCCAGGCTGCACTTTTTACAATCTTATTCGAACTTGAAAGTACCCAAGAGGATGAAGGAGACACGCTGGCCATCACAAACTAGGGCATAGAATACAAATGTTAGGATGGGCATATCCAAAACATGATCCAAATGCACTTGGAAAAGCAAGAATTTATCCGGGATATCATGGCTTTGCATGCGGCATGATCTTCAATGTACAAAATCGTGTTGGCTATCTCTAATCAGCCCTTACCCAATAAAATGCAGGTATATCTTGTCCCTCCAAATACTCTAGTAACTTTCTGACCACAGATGTTAGCCGAGGGATGTCCTTCTAGAGGTATATGAAATAGTGAGGGGCATGGACAAGGTGAATAGCCAGAGAAATAAGGAACTGCAGAAGCTAGTTTACAAAAAAAGACAGTGTGCTGGAGCAACTCACCAGATCATTCAGTATCTCTGGAGAATATGGATAGGTGATGTTTACGGTCACCTATCCAGAGAGTTAGATTTAGCTCATAGGTCTAAAGGAATCAAGAGATATGGGGAAAAAAGCAGGAACGGGGTACTGATTTTAGATGATCAATCATATTGAATGGCGGTGCTGGCTCAAAGGGCCAAATAGCCTACTCCTGCACCTATTTTTCCATGTCCTGTCACCTATCTATGTTCTCCAGATATGCTGCCTGACTCAGTTACTCCTGCACTTTGTGCCTTGAAATAGTGACAGGGAGTCAAAATCTAGAGGGCATCAATTTGAGATCAGAGGCGAAATATTTAAACTGACTCAGAGGGCCACTGCTTTTTCCACACAGATGATAGTGGCATGTATATGGAAGAGGTGGTGAAGGCACTCTGGGCAGAAGCATGAATAAGAAAGGTTTGGAGGGATATGGGTTAGGCACAGCAAGTAGGACTATCTTGGATAGGCAACTTGGTCGTTATTGGGCAAAAGGTTAGACTGAAGGATGATAAATCGCCTGCGCCTGATGGTCTGCATCCCAGGGTCCACAGGGAGGTGGCTCTAGAAATAGTGGACACATTGGTGATCATTTTCCAATGTTCAATAGATTCAGGATCAGTTCCTGTGGATTGGAGGATAGCTAACGTTATCCCACTTTTCAAGAAACGAGCGAGAGAAAACGGGGAATTACAGACCAGTTAGCCTGACTTTGGTGGTGGGAAAGATGCTGGTCAATTATTAAAGAGGTAATAATGGGGCATTTGGATAGCAGTAAAAGGATTAGTCCAAGTCAACATGGATTTATGAAAGGGAAATCATGCTTGACTAATCTTCTGGATTTTTTTGAGGATGTGACAAGTAAAATGGATGAAGGGATGCCAGTGGATGTAGTGTACCTAGACTTTCAGAAAGCCTTTGATAAGGCCCCGCACGGGGGACTGGTAACTAAAATTAGAGCACATGGCATTGGGGGTAGGGTGTTGACATGGATAGAAAATTGGTTGGCAAACCGGAAGCAAAGAGTAGTAGAGAACGGGTCCTTTTCAGAATGGCAGGCAGTGGACCAGTGGAGTGCCGCAAGGATTGGTGTTGGGGGTGCAACTGTTTACCATATGTATTAATGATTTGGAAGAGGGAATTAGGAGCAACACTAGCAAGTTTGCGGATGACACAAAGCTGGGTGGCAGTGTGAACTGTGAAGAGGATGTTAGGAGGTTGCAGGGTGACCTGGACAGGTTGAGTGAGTGGGCAGATGCAGTATAATATAGTTAAACATGAGGTTATCCACTTTGGCGGCAAAAACAATGGGGCAGAATATTATCTCAATGGGGTTAGGTTAGGTATGGGGGAGGTACATCGAGACCTGGGCGTCTTTGTACACCGGTCACTGAAAGTTGGCGTGCAGGTACAGCAGGCAGTGAAGAAAGCTAATGGAATGTTGGCCTTCGTAACAAGAGGATTTCAGTATAGGAGTAAAGAGGTTGTTTTGCAGTTGTACGGGGGGGGGGGGGGGGGGGGGGGGGGGGGGGGGGGGGGGGGGGGGGGTTGCACGTAAGGTCACTGGGTCATAGGGCTTGACGCAGAGCCGCTCAATCCATCTGGAGGACACCCGTAACTTCCGGTATATGTTTTTAATGCAAGAAACGCGTACTTTCCTACCTGTTAAAAATCGCCAAAATGTTGAATTTTTGCGCTGAAAAAAATTGTGGAAGTTGGGGTAAGTGTGAGAGATGTACCCAATTTTAGAATTCCAAAAGTGAAGCGAAATGAAGGTAACGAGAAGCGAGAGCTGAAGGGACAACAGCAGCTAAAGTGCTTGGTAAACATTAGCTGTGCAGATATCGGAATTGAAAATATCGGAATTATCGCGTTTGCTCACTGCATTTCATCAACAGTAAGGCATTATTCGTGTTTTTTCTTGATTCCTTTGGTATCAGAAGTGACAAATCTGGCTGTAAATTTTTCTTCAGATATGTTTTCATTTTGTATGTAAAAACCCACTTGGGAACCATGGGCGATTTAAAAAAATTTACATCCAGATTTATCACTTCTGAAACTTTTTAGAAGCCAAAGGAATCAAGAAAAAACACAAATAATGCCTTAGTTGATGAAATGCAGTGAGCAAACAGCCAATGTTCGCCAAGCACTGTGGCTGTTGTTGTTCCTTCAGCTCTCACTTCTATCTACCGTCATTTCTCCTCACTTTTGGAATTCTGAAGTAGGCTAAATGTCTCACACGCTTATCCCGATTTCCATAATTATTTACAGCGCAAAAATTGACAATTTCGGTGGGTTTTAACGGGCCCGCTACACTGGAAACAATGATAAGCGCCTACCTGCAGTTCATCGCGTGTACTCCACTTGGAGTAGTGTAGCAACAGTACGGGTCATGGGTCGTGACCCGACTGCCGTGAAACCTCTATAGGGCTCTGGTGAGACCACATCTGGAGTATTGTGTGCAGTTTTGGTCTCCTAATTTGTGGAAAGGCATCATTGTGATTGAGGCAGTGCAGCGTTGGTTCACGAGATTGATCCCTGGGATGGCGGGACTGTCATATGAAGAAAGATTGAAAAGACTAGGCTTGTAGTCACAGGAGGTTAAACAAGGATGAGGGGGAATCTTATAGAATCTTAGAGACATATAAAATTATAAAAAGACTGAACAAGCTAGATGCAGGGGCCAGTCTTAGAATAAAGGGTAGAACATTTAAGACTTTTTCACCCAGAGAGTTGCGAATTTATGGAATTCCCTGCCACAGAGGGCAGTGGAGGCCAAGTCACTGGATGGATTTAAGAGTTAAATAGAGCTCTAGGGGCTAGTGGAGTCAAGGGATATGGGGAGAAGGCAGGCACGATAGGGGACGATCAGCCATGATCACAATGAATGGTGGCGCTGGCTCGAAGAGCCAAATGGTCTCCTCCTGCACCTATCTTCTATGTTTCTACGACTACAGTTGGGTCACACTAGCCGTGCAGGTATTTATAACAATTTCGATTAAGTGTGTTTTGGTGCAAGTTTAGGACTATAGATGGTGCATCTTGGTTGGCATGAGCTAGTGTCTGACCCATATCCCTCCAAACCTTGTCTATACATGCTCTGTCCCAAATGGCTCTACCATCTCTTGCATATAAACACCACCATCTGTGTAGAAAGAGTGGTGGCCCTTTTAAATCTTTCGCCTCTCAGACTGATTCCTGGGATGGCAGGACTTTCATATGAAGACTGGATAGACTTGGCTTGTACACGCTAGAATTTAGAAGATTGAGGGGAGATCTTATAGAAACTTACAACATTTTTAAGGGGTTGGACAGGTTAGATGCAGGAAGATTATTCCCGATGTTGGGGAAGTCCAGAACTAAGGGTCACAGTTTAAGGATAATAGGGAAGTCTTTTAGGACCGTGATAAGAAAATCATTTTTTACACAGGGAGTGGTGAATCTCTGCCATAGAAGGTAGTTGAGGCCAGTTGATTGGCTATATTTAAGAGGGAGTTAGATGTGGCCCTTGTGGCTAAAGGCATCAGGGGGTATGGAGAGAAGGCAGGGATGGGATACTGAGTTGGATGATCAGCCATGATCATATTGAATGGCGGTACTGGCTCGAAGGGCCGAATGGCCTACTCCTGCACCTATTTTCTATGTTTCATCTCAAATGTCGAAGCAAGTGTCGAAGGGACTATTTCCCTGTTGTATGACGCCCTTGTAACTAAAGCAGGAAGTCGGATGGGTCCGGGCCAGTTGCGGGAAACTATATTCTGCCCCATTCCCACCCGTGGCTGCAGCGGCCGGGCCGGGCCCCAGGCCGCCCTTTACCTGGTCGCTAGGATGATGATCTCGGTCCTTGTCGGGGTGACTCGTACCTCCACGCCGCTGTACCCGTCCTCGGCCAATTCGCGGGTCAGAAACTCGTTGAGCTCGGCCTTGAAGATCCCGTCCGCCACGAACTAGAAAGAAATGCGGCAGTCGGCAGGCGCCATGTTAGAGTCAGTGAGGGACAATCCCACTCCATCCTCCAACATCGCGCATTGACGACGCTCACTTTGGCCGCCAATGTGAGCGGGTACCCTCCTGTAATCATCCCAACCCCCGATGGCGGGCCCGTTAGTCACTGTCCCCCCGCAAACCGCCCATTCACTCGCCTCACCTTTCGCTTCTTCGATATCTGAGCCGCCATTTTCCTTCGAGGGCTTGCGGCGAAAGGAAGGCCCGCCTCGGCGGAAGTAATTTAAGGAAGCTGGCACTTCCGCTGTCAGGTCCTTGTCCAATGGGACGGGGAGAACGAATCACGTGGCACGAGGGCGCGGCCGCTTGGCATTCTGGGGTTTGTAGTTGTCTCGCCTGCAGTGGACGAGGAAAGGGCGGGCGCGCTCGCTTTGCGCCACCTCCACTCATGGCCTCAAGATTTCTCAGCTCGGACGGTAATTTATTGTAGACAGCAAAATTCCCCCCCCCCCCCTGACTACAATGAAAGTAAGCGAATTATCTGCTTCAATTGCCCTTCTGAGAACTTCTCTCATGATGGAGGTTGACTTGATTCCACTCTGGATCTGTTGGTTCTGAGGGTCCGATGAGACCAATGTGAATGGGGGTCTTGCTCTAGTATCTTTGGTGGGAGCTGCAGACTCTTCCATGGACAGAAAGTACTTGATGAGAGGGAGCACATCTTTCGCTGCTCATGCAGCGCTTTCTTTGTATTCCTGAAAAAGTTACTTATCTTAACTACTAAACCAGGTTCGCTTCTTAATAAACAGACACCACCACACAAACGGTTTGGTAGACCAGTTCAAAACTTTACTTAACATCGGCCGATGGAAGGGAGGGAGAACTACAGTCAAGTGACCAACCCAGACACTTGACTGTGCTCAGTCACCTTCTCTGAACAACAGAATTACATTGCTTTAAATAGGTTTTTTGTCCCCTTATCACATTCCACAGACATTAGTCATGGTCAGAAGTACTGGAAAAGGTTTCCACAGAATGCATCACATCAAACCTTTTTTTTACATGGTACAAGATATACTAAAAACATTGTCCATTTGTTTTATCTCCAAATAGACCACCCTTGCTCTGGTCACTGCTTCCTCTGTCATTTGGTCCCTCATAAACATAGGTCACTTGTTTACAAAGATGCAACTGTTTATTTCTCTCTTCCTTTATTGCCTGCTCCCCCATAAACATTGGTAATTTGGTTTATGGCATCTTACTTTCAAAGATATCTCCCTAGCTCCTTCACTTGGGAGACAATGTTATCTCACACACCCCGCAACCTGAGGAAAGCCTAATTTGACACTAAATATAAGCTGTAAGCTAGCCCAGAAACCAATTTAATATCTTCTTATATTTTTAACTAAAACTCAGCTTCATCATTCCAACTGGCTCCTTCTCCATCCTGATTCTCCAAATCTCCCCAAAAGCACTATCTCCATTGAGTGTAGTCGTACTTTATTGTCACATGTACCCAGATACAGTGAAAAACTCTTACTTTGCATACAATCCAGTAAAATCATACTGTACATAAGCACAATACAAGAGAGCAATGAACAAATCTCCAGACTTAGGAGTGGTGTGTGGAAAAGTAAGTTTTCTATCATGCTATTGAGATGTATATTTTGGCAAATAATAAAATGTCTTGACAGCTTAAACACCCACTCCCTTTCAAAGATATAGTCAATTTGCTGAGGTTGATTATGTCCAATTAACAGCTAACAATTATGCCATTTCTTGGCTTGCATCTGAGTAAAATGTAATTCAAAACCTACGTATGGTCTGCGATTTTTTAATGATAACTTTAGCTTCAGAATCGTTTTCTTTTTGCATGTAAGAACCCACTTGAGAACCATGGGCGATTTTTAAATTTTACAGCCAGATTTATCACTTCTGAAACTTTTTAGATACCAAAGGAATCAAGAAAAAACACAAAAAATGCTTTACTGTTGATGAAATGCAGTGAGCAAACGTGATAATTCCCAATATTTTCAATCTTGATATCTGCACGGCCAATGTTCGCCAACCACTTTAGCTGTTGTTGTCCCTTCAGCTGTCGCTTATCTCTACCATAATTTCTCCTCACTTTTGGAATTCTGAAGTAGGATAAATGTCTATCACAGTTACCCCGATTTCCACAATTATTTACAGCGCAAAAATTGACCATTTCGGCGGTTTTTAACAGGTAAAAACGCGTACTTTCTTACCTGATAAAAAAAAGGCAAAATGATCAATTTTTGTGCTGTAAATAATTGTGAAGGGTGACTGAGCGCTCTGTACCAAATGCTCTCGTATTTTTGCTCGGAACCCGAGCAAGGTACAAACAAGAGGACATGACTTCAGAATTAAGGGACAGACGTTTAGGGGTAACATGAGGGGGAACTTCTTTACTCAGAGAGTGGTAGCGGTGTGGAATGAGCTTCCAGTGGAAGTGGTGGAGGCAGGTTCGTTGGTATCATTTAAAAATAAATTGGATAGGCATATGAATGAGAAGGGAATGGAGGGTTATGGTATGAGTGCAGGCAGGTGGGACTAAGGGAAAAAAAGTTGTTCGGCACGAACTTGTAGGGCCGAGATGGCCTGTTTCCGTGCTGTAATTGTTATATGGTTATAAGGTGTAAGCGGCCAATGGAGCACATCCCTCGGGACAGCAGCCCAGGGTCAGCGCTGTCTGGCCACAGCCCGCCCCCCCCGCGGGGACAGACGGCCCAGGGTCTACGAGTTTGGAACCAGAGTGTGGAGTCCAGATGCTGGGACAGAAGAGCCGGCTGTGCTGGCATCCATAATAAATGCTTACCTGACATTCACCTCGTGTACTTCGGTTGGCGTTGCGTGGCAACAGTATGGGTCACAGGTCACGACCTCGACTGCCGTGCAACCTCCCTGTTGTCCAAAGATCTTATAGCAGGATCTTTGGAGAGTACCATGGTTCAATGGGAATGTTGCACCTTTTCAGAGGCTTCAGGCACAGTCTTGAACTTATTTCTCTCTGCCCAGTAATCTCTCCTCAAAATAGAGCTGAGAACAATGTTTGGGGAGTCTAATATGCAAACAATAGCTTGCTTAATGTAGCCGCAGAGATTAACTAGCCTCAATGATGAAGATGTAAACTATTGATATATATCTGTGGTGGCACTGCGTCTGCAACTTGCCTGCAGTCTGTCTGTCTTCCTTCTTTGTCTTATCGTTAATGTTAGATGTATGTTTGTCTATTTTTAGATGTGTATTACGTGGGGGGGGGGACTTAATTTATATCTCTTCAATGCAGATGCGATTTTTTTCCGTGTCGTATCTCCGTTCGCGCTGCGGCCTAACATCGAGGAGCTGGGCGGCCTCCAGCTGGGATCGACCTTGAGGGCTCCGGTCACAGAGCCTGTGGACTCGCGGAGCTGGCTGGCTTTCGGAGGCTGTGGTGGCGCTGCGATTGCGGCTGCGACTCTACTTTCGGAGGTTTCGGAAGCTTCGGCCATGGGCCCTGTGGTCTGTAACATCAAGAGCTCGCAGGTCCCTGGTTGACGACCGAGTTTTCGGGAGCTCCAGCCACAGCAGCTTAGTCCGCCCCGAATCGCAAGCCTTGAATCGGCCCGTTCGCAGGACCTTTCATCTCCCGGCTCGGCTGCGGGATCTTCCATCGCCCGGTCGGGGCTTCAATTTCGGGAGCCTCGATCGCCTTGACGCAGCAGTTTGACTGCCTGACCATGGGAGAAGAAGCAAGGACGTGATAAGCCTTTTTTTTTTTTACCTTCCATCACAGTGACGAGGTGCCTGGAGGAAAGTGAGAGTCACTGTGATGGATGTTTATGTTAAAATTATGTAATTGTGTGTTTTTTCTTTTTATTATGACGTCTGGTGACGACATTTCGTTCAATTTTTTTTGAATGATAAATAAATTCAATTTAATATGACACTGATGGTGCTTTCCGTATCTTTCAGTGGTTTGATAGATTTGCAGATATATTTGCAGACATTGGTGATATATTTTTCCAGTGATTGGTGGCACCGGCTGTAGGTACGCCAGGCCTCAGAAGCACCTATAAGTGCAGAGAACACTGCTGCATGGCATTTAATGCCAGGTCTTGACCTTCACTTAACCCTATCCTCAATTGACCAAAGGCTGTGGAGACAGCAGTGAATTTCATCATTGATGACTTTGACTACCCTGCAGTGTTATTATGTAATCAGTAACTATACACTTGCTCGTATTATGTACATAAACATCATACTTAGAATCCAAGGATGAGTGTATTGCAGAAGTTGCTTTCTTCTTGGTCAGGCAGACACTGGAGATTATCTCAAATATTGTACAACACTGCTTGACACGAGCTAATTTAATGTATTCCAAAGACGTACAGGTATGTAGGTAAATTGGCTTGGTAAATGTAAAGATTGTCCCGAGTGTGTGTAGGATAGTGTTAATATGTGGGGGTCACTGGTCGGTGCAGACCCGGTAGGACGAAGGGCCCGTTTCTGCGCTGTATCTCTAAACTAAACTACTTCTACTAAGATCCAGATTCTGGGAAGGTGCTTGAATTTTTGGCCCACCCACATAAATCAGAAGGGGGTCCATTTTTTTTGTTATTTAATGAGTGAATCAATATCAGCAAATTCAGAGGATATTAAATACTGTTTATGAAAGAGGAAATCAGCTAGGCCATCGTCTGAGCTTCACCTGAGTCTCTTTTTGGAACTGCATTTGGTTGGATGTGTCAGACGA
The DNA here is from genome assembly GCF_028641065.1 of Leucoraja erinaceus. Classification (NCBI taxonomy): domain Eukaryota; kingdom Metazoa; phylum Chordata; class Chondrichthyes; order Rajiformes; family Rajidae; genus Leucoraja; species Leucoraja erinaceus. The sequence goes on from NC_073382.1 coordinate 10,136,538, forward strand.
GGACACAACTGATTGTTCCTGCTGACTTGCTTCATCGGAATCAACATTAGGGTTCATATAATAATATCAAATTAATAACTGTTGGAAGAGGTGGAGCTGAAGGGCTGCCAGTGGAATTCTATCATAACAATGCATTTTATTTTAGATACCACCCTGCTTTTCCAGAGGTCCCTGTTTAGATATAATGAACCATTTATCTCTCTAAGTAGCAGTCATCAATCTCCGGAAATGGGCATCTTGAAAGAATGTGCACAGCAGCTTATAAAACAATACGGCATTCCACGATGGACTAGAGAAATAGTTCTATTTTCATCATTGATTCCAGAACCAGAACCAGCTAATATTGTTTATTTATGGCATTATTTGTTAACTACAAAGCCTTGTTAAACATAAAAATCACACTGCTAATTAATTTTGTACATTTTTAGTGCTTCTGAATAAGAAAATAGGCACCCTCTATAGCATATTAATTAACAGGTATAAATGCAACACATTTTCACTTCTTTGGTTCTGCTGTGCTAAATTATATAGGACATATTAGTCCGTTTCAGTTATTTTTGATCCGGCACATTGATGTTTTTTCATCACTTACTGTATTAAGCTATTAAAATATCATAAACAAAGCCCATATACCTAGTGCTGTATAGAAGACCAATTGGGCATCATTTTCTATAGGACTGTTCATTCAACAGGTTAATGATGCCGCAAATCATTCTTCATAATTCTCTTTTTGGTAGTCTGTAACAAAATACAAATGATTCATCTAACAAACACCTTATTTATATTAAACCTCTATAGCAAAGCTCGGACATGAATCCTTTTTTAACATTTTTAGTCAGTCAAAAAGTTTTGTTTTGGAGGTCTTTTAGTCTTTTTATGTGTGGGATGGGGGGAGGGAGGTGAAGGGGGAAACTGTTTTTCTCAGTCACTACCTGGTCGAGGATGCGTCTTTCCTCCGAGACACATCTTCACCACCTCCTCGCGGCCTACCATCTGGATTGGTGCGGCCTTTCCTGCCGGAGACTGGCCAGAGTTTCAGCTTCAGCAGCGGCGCAGCACAGAAGTGCCATCGCCGATCGGGCGATGCCTTACCGGGGTCGCCGTGTTGGAGCTCCGGAGTGCTGGGACTGCCGACTTTAACATCGTGGAGCTGCGGTCTGCGTGTGGCACTGATTTTAACATCGCGGAGCCCTGGGATCTTTTGCCGAGGATCGCCTTGTTGGAGCTCCACCCAGCTCGGCCTGTGGAGTTCAGGAGCCGTGGTCTCCAGTAGGAAGCGGCCGATTCGGAACTCCAAGCCGCTGAGTGTATTCTTCCGACGCCGGAGTTCCATCACCAGACGAGAGGGCCTGAAACATCGGGCCGCCGTCGCGGCGACTGCGGAGGCCTCAATAGACCCCGACCACGGGTGAACAAGAGGAGAGGACTGAAATTTGTTGCCTTCCCTCACAGTGGGAAACGCTGATTCTGCTGTGGGGGGATGTTTTTATGTTTTATGTTTAATGTGCTGCATGGTAACTCAAATTTCACTGCACCAATTAGTGTATGTGATAATAAATGTCCTTTGTCCTTTGTGTGTTGTCCAAAAATGTAAAAGACTAAGGGATTGGTATTGTCTGCTCGTATTTATGGAACACCAAGATACGCAAAGAAGTTACTGTGAATATTCATTGAGTGAATCTACCCAAACAGCATCAGGTAAGTCTTTAAACAACCAATCTTTCTTTTTAAAAATATATTCACCTTTGGTCACCTCGGTCAGATGGCTTTTAAGTTTGCTCTCAGCATTAGGATAGTCAGCAACTGCATAAATTCCCACACTCCCATCTTCAAAACCCACCAAGATATTTAAATCACATTCACAGACAAGAATACTGGAGGGGATTTTGCACAAGTAGCAGCACCCAATATTTTTCCCATCTGTTATTCGAACTATATTAAGCGTTGGACTTGAATGAAAGTCACAAGTACAGGAATCTCTGTAATCCATGTAAACAACATATTGACCATCTCTTGTCAATTGCTGATTAAAGATAGTTCCCTCGGTACCAATGACACACAATTTTCCATGTAGGATGTCCAAGACGTTGATACTCTCATCAATAACTGACAAAATTGCAATGCTCCCATTATCAGACACCTGAAAGTCATCCAGTTGGCCAGACAATTTGAAAGGGAGCTGGACCTGTTGGTAAAAAGTTTCTTCCGCAACGTTCCAGGTAAACATGTTTCCAGAAGATGTAATTAGCAAGATGTAGTCTGGATAATCTTTCAGTGTTTGAAAGGCAATAATGTGAGATTTGTCAGCACATTCAAATCGCTTGACTGTGCCACCTGACCATAGGCTGACAGCAAGGAGGCGATGTTGATGAAGACCCAAAATGAACGTACTTTCTGGCATTATTATTGCTTTCTTTAGAGGTATGGGAATATTGCAGACAACATGCCCATTGGACAGATTCCAGACCTTAGAAATGCAGTCCTCACAAAGCGACACCACAAAGTGATCATTTGGTGTTACCAATAATTGTGTCACAATATTGTATCTGATCCGGTGTAGGTTTTGACCAGTTTTTGTGTCCCAGACATAAAGATCACCGCTCACATCTGTGGTTATCAGAGTGGCCCCTGTTCTTGTGAGAGCAGAGTTTTTGACGAGATCAGCATGTGCAAAGGTAGCCTCTATTTGACAGAAAGCCAGACTCCATTTGAGTATGATGTTGGTACCATCAGAAGTATAAAAATACTTCCCTTGCTTCGAAAGAATTGTTTTTATGGTCTTTTCTGCCTTTGCTAGACCTGAAACTCTCTCTATGCAATCTAAGTCCCAGGATATGAGATATCCCTTTGAAGTGAATGATACTAAAGACTTCTGCGAAAAGCACTTAGATAATCTCAGTGGTGTACCAAACCTGTTCTCAAGTATTAGAACACACTGCCCTGTCTCTCTCTTCCACACAAATAATGCCTCAGAACCACTGATTGCAGCTACAATACAACAACAATCTTGTGACAATATAGCTTGGATGAAATATTCATTTTTTGGAGGTTTGAACATGTCTGACATATTCCAATTCAGTGTGTCACAGAGTTCAATACAAGACATCTTACACAATAGGAGGGAGTTGGAAGAAAATTCAACATTAAGAAGTTCATCTACATCATCTGGACACATAATACTTTCCTGAAGACTTGGCTGGGTTAGCTTTACTGTGTCCCAAATAAATTTATTTCCAACCTTGTCTACAACATACATTTCTCTGTTGGAGGCAGACAGGAAAATGGAATAAACAGGGACTTCATGGAATTCACAAGCAACCGTGGCTATCTGGCAACCAGTGTGAATATTAAATATCGTGACTGTACTTTGCAATTGTCCACACAGTACATATGTTCCATCAGTAGAAAAAGAAATACACTGAACCTCATGTTGGCAATTCAACTGCCTGATTGTGTGGTGAGAATTAAGATCAAAGATCCTCACTACTGTGCTATTAACAAACCACACCACCACGTTTGTACTGCACAAAGCAAAGCCACTGATTGACTGAAGAATCTTTGCGTTGACTCTATCAAATGTTCTTCTCACTTCAGCCTCATAAAGGAGGGATCGCTTGGAAAAGTCATACACTAATATAGTGCTGTGTCCAGTTGCTAATACAAGGAATTGGTCACCATCTGTTATTCTGGCTCCTGTAACTCTAACACCATTTGTATTTAATTGTTCCCAAGGTTTTTGAAACTCTGGGTTCCAAGCATATACAGAACCACTTTCCACTGTCACAAGAACCAGATTCTGTGACTGAATTTCTATGATATCAGTGGCTGCAGAAAAGTCAGAGGTGCACAACGCGGTAAGCAGTCTGGGCACAGTAATCACTGGACTGTGTAGCACAACAATAACACAGTGCTGGAGCCCTTCTTTATAGGCTTGCATCAGGAAATTGAACATTTGTGGGAATGTTCCTACAAATGGCAGAAGTCTCAACTGAATAACCATTGAAAATTGATCAGGGGATTTTTGCAGTAAACAATATGCACTCTTCAAAATGGCTGCCAAAAATCTAAGACCCCTTTGATTTAATGTCTGATTATTCTCTTCCAACTCGGTTATTAGCGGAACCAAGTGACCAGCTTTAATCATTGCATGTTGGGATGTGAATGAAGAAAACACATTAAAATATAATTCTTCCAGCCTTCCAATTCTTCTCAAATGATAAGCCAGTTCTTCAACTTTTCTATTATTTGGGAAGACTAGAGAATGGCCTTCCGAAGAAGACTGAACTTGAAAAAGCCATGGTTGTGAAGGTTGCTGCCTATCAACATATTTTCCCATCAAAGACCTGTGTTCAGAAATCCCCTTATGCTCCTGTTGATCCTTCACTGGGCCCTGCTGCAACATAGTGATAGGAAATGGCTTCCCCCTTCCTCCAGACCATCGGCCATTAAAATATTCTGCCATGACATTGTGCATTTGTTGCACAGTCTCCAGGTTCTGGAGGTAATACCTGTTAATAACTTGTGGAAAATGTCTGTTTGCCCAGACAAGCAATTTTACTCCATTCTGTGACTTTCCCACTAAAAACCCTCTCAGGTCCTCTTGTAGTCTTGCTAATGCATAATATGGTACTCTCACTGAAGCTGGCAAATCATTTTGAGGTAAAATGTGTTCTATCACATAGTTGTCAAGTGACAATATGTCCAGCAGTTCAGCCTCAATGAGTCCTGAATTTGCCAGTGTGATATAACCCAGAGCTCTGGAAACGAAACCCTTCCCATGTTTCTTCTCAAGTCGTTTAAGTAGTCGCTCAATATTGTCATGAATGGTTATTCCTAAAGTTTGGTCATTAATATCATCATGAGATGTCCAAGAAAGCACTTCATTATAAAGTAACTTAACAAAAAGTGGAAGAGTACACTGCCCCAGAGCCGTATTCACAAATATCTGCTGCCCTGATGTAATTCTTCTATTGGAGTAGAGTAGGTGTTGTGTGAGAATTTTGTTGCATTCCTTCCTCTCTCTTGGCTTTAACTCAAGAAAATATGCCTCATTTGGTTGCAACAATTTGCTTGCTTGTGCAATTCCATACGTCTTTATTGTAGTGGAAATAATTAACCGGGTAAAGGCTGGCAGATTCTTTGGAAGCCACCAAACTGTTCTGGCATTTTCAGCTTCAGAGACCTGATCAACACCGTCTATCATTACTATCAACGGATGATGTTCAGATGACAACTCTAAAAGGGTTACAAAACAGTTCATTAATTCTTCAGCGTTGTCAGAGTACCTTGGTGTAGGTCTGTGGTAGGTCTTTGCTATTTGGTGACAGATTCCACTCAGGACAGTCCGAAAGCAGACCTTGCGGCCTGTAGAGAGGAAGCGACTGACTATAATAGGTTCACAATTATTCAGCCACGAACAAATCTGAGAAGAAACACAGAATAAAGAATGAAGAAGGGTCTCGACCCTAAACATCACCCATTCCATCTCTCCAGCGATGCTGCCTGTCCCGCTGTGTTACTCCAGGATTTTGTGTCGAACCTCATCTTTTATAATGGACTCTAAAATCTTAGCAACCACTGAAGTCAGACTAACTGGCCTATAGTTCCCACTATTCTGCTTTGCTTCCTTATTGTACAGCGGGGTAATATTGGCAATTTACCAATCGTCTGGAAGCACTCCTGACCCTAGTGACACAGAGAAGCCAACATAGATCGATGATTAAATGGAAGAGATGAAACAGAAAGGAAGGTAACAAGGCATCTGGGTCTTCAGACTTAAGGAAGTAGCTCCAGAAATAGTGGATGCATTAGTAATAATCTTTCAAAACTCTTTAGATTCTGGAGTAGTTCCAGAGGATTGGCGGGTAGCAAACGTAACCCCACTTTTTAAGAAGGGAGGGAGAGAGAAAACGGGGAATTACAGACCAGTTAGTCTAACATCGGTAGTGGGGAAACTTCTAGAGTCAGTTATTAAAGATGGGATAGCAGCACATTTGGAAAGTGGTGAAATCATTGGACAAAGTCAGCATGGATTTACGAAAGGTAAATCATGTCTGACGAATCTTATAGAATTTTTCGAGGATGTAACTAGTAGCGTGGATAGGGGAAAACCAGTGAATGTGGTGTATCTGGACTTCCAGAAGGCTTCCGACAAGGTCTCACAAAAGAGATTAGTATACAAACTTAAAGCACATGGCATTGGTGGTTCAGTATTGATGTGGATAGAGAACTGGCTGGCAAACAGGAAGCAAAGAGTAGGAGTAAACGGGTCCTTTTCACAATGGCAGGCAGTGACTAGTGGGGTACCGCAAGGCTCAGTACTGGGACCCCAGCTATTTACAATATATATTAATGATCTGGATGAGGAAATTGAAGGCAATATCTCCAAGTTTGCGGATGACACTAAGCTGGGGGGCAGTGTTAGGTGTGAGGAGGATGCTAGGAGACTGCAAGGTGACTTGGATAGGCTGGGTGAGTGGGCAAATGTTTGGCAGATGCAGTATAATGTGGATAAATGTGAGGTTATCCATTTTGGTGGCAAAAACGGGAAAGCAGGCTATTATCTAAATGGTGGCCGATTGGGAAAGGGGGAGATGCAGCGAGACCTGGGTGTCATGGTACACCAGTCATTGAAGGTAGACATGCAGGTGCAGCAGGCAGTATAGAAAGCGAATGGTATGTTGTTGGCTTTCATAGCAAGAGGATTTGAGTATAGGAGCAGGGAGGTTCTACTGCAGTTGTACAGGGTCTTGGTTAGACCACACCTGGAGTATGTGCTACTGTTTTGGTCTCCAAATCTGAGGAAGGACATTATTGCCATAGAGGGAGTGCAGAGAAGGTTCACCAGACTGATTCCTGGGATGTCAGGACTGTCTTATGAAGAAAGACTGGATAGACTTGGTTTATACTCTCTAGAATTTAGGAGATTGAGAGGGGATCTTATAGAAACTTACAAAATTCTTAAGGGGTTGGACAGGCTAGATGCAGGAAGATTGTTCCCGATGTTGGGGAAGTCCAGGACAAGGGGTCACAGCTTAAGGATAAGGGGGAAATCCTTTAAAACCGAAATGAGGAGAACTTTTTTCACACAGAGAGTGATGAATCTCTGGAACTCTCTGCCACAGAGGGTAGTTGAGGCCAGTTCATTGGCTATATTTAAGAGGGAGTTAGATGTGGCCCTTGTGGCCAAGGGGATCAGAGGGTATGGAGAGAAGGCAGGTACGGGATACTGAGTTGGATGATCAGCCATGATCATATTGAATGGCGGTGCAGGCTCGAAGGGCCGAATGGCCTACTCCTGCACCTAATTTCTATGTTTCTATGTTTCAGTGAATATTCAGTGAGTATTTATTTTACTATTGAGATGCAAGGATTCAGAAAGGAATACATTGATCACTGATAAGGAGGGTAAAGAGTAATAGGTAAATTATTTCTTGAATTAGAGCTCAAAGAGACAAGAATACAACAAAATTCTTCCATGATATTTCTCAAGTACAGCAAGTGGAATAAAGAGAGCAAATGAAAGATTGGATTCAGAAGGAATTCAGAAACACACAAGGAAAAGGCAGAATATGTACAGCTACAACATGACGTGCTGACGACTGTACTCAGTATCTTTACCGATGAAGGCACACCTGCCAAACACCTTCACTGCCCTGTCCAAATGTGTCATCACTTTCAAGGAACTATGTACCTGTACCCCTCGATCTCACACCTCAGCACACTTAGCCCTTCCATTTACTCTGCAAGTCCTGCCCTGCATCATCTTACCCTGGTCTGAGTTCAATTCCATCTGCCATTCAGATGAAATATAATTTCCACCTGCCATTTCTTGGCCACTTCCAAGTTGATCCAGATACTTTTGTAAACTTAGATTACTCTCCTCAGTGTCCACTATACCACCAATTTTGGTGTCCTCAGCAAATGTACTAACCTGAGATATAATTAGGTTTCTGCTCACCATGGTTTCTGTATGGCCAGCTGAACATTTTCTTTTCATTTTCATTTCAGACTTCGAGTACCCACAAATTTGTGCTTTTTAAGTCATGGAGTCAAATAGCATGGAAACAGGCCATTCAGCTGACCATTGGGAACCCATCCATATTAATCCCATCTCCCTACATCCGTCCCATAACCTATAACTAAGTGATTTATGTACTTGGCCAAACACTTCTTAAATGTTGTTAGCAACTTGCTTCCACCTCTCTTTCTCCACAGTGCATTCCAGGTACTTGCCATTCTCTGAGTGAAAAAGATTCCCCTCACATCCCCTCTAAATCTCTCGCCCCTTACCATAAATCTGTGTCATCTAGTTTTAGCCACCTCTGATAAGGGGAAGAAAGATTCCTTCAGTCTACCCTAATTACTCTCAATCATGCCCCCTCTTAATCTTCTCTCCAAGGAAAACATATCATTGCCTTTCCAGTCTCTCCTCATAATTGAAACACTGCATCCCCAGTAACATCCTGGTGAATGTTGTTAAAGAAAATGAAAAATCCGTTACCTGTTTGGCACAGGTTGCCAAAAGAACGGTCTTTCCAGTGCAAGGCCCTCCCACAATGATGAAGGGGCTGTTCATTTGTTTCCCAACAATGTATTCTCTAATTTGATCCTTTTCTTTCCATTCAAAGTCAGAAAGGGTTGCATATAAATTGCATAAGGCTGCATGCTTCATCATTTCCTCTACCACACCATCAACATTATCTGCAGGTTTTTGTGTGTTGATGTTGCTGCTGTCAATGAGCATAACAATATCAGTATAGAACTGCCGACAAAGCCCCTCGATGTATTCCTGTTTCATCTGCCCAATGTGATCCTGCTTGTAGTTGCCCAGCAACATTGAAGTGTAAACACGTAAACCTGAGACGGTGGCCAATGATGGGAGAATCTTATCACGCAGTCTCAGGAGCTTGCCGTGCTCCTGGGCATCCTGAGGCAGCTGTCTTTCGGAGTCCTGCAGTTCCTTCTGGTTTTCAAGGAGTTTCTTCAGATGACGAGTGAGGTGTGGAATTTTGCAAATATAGCAAATGCAGTTTTGTAGAATGTTGGTGGGCTGATTTATCACAGCATGCTGCAACTCAGCTTCAAGAGCTGCAGAATAAAATAAAGACATTCCATTTAATGCAAAGGCATTCAAGCTTTTAATTAAAATGTAGAACAATACACAGGAGCGGAAGTAGACCATCTGGCTCTAAAGCCTGTTTTGCTATTCATTGGCTACATGGGTGTCAGGGGTTATGGGGAGAAGACTAGAGAATGGGGTTAGTAGGGAGAGATAGATCAGCCATGATTGAATGGTGGAGTACACTTGATGGGCCAAATGGCCTAATTCTGATCCTATTACTAATGAACTTATTTACCAGCTTTCCCTACTTAACCCTGATTTTCTTCTATTGATCTTTATTCTGAACGAATCTATTCAGGTATCTATTGATCTTTATTCTGAACGAACACGGTAACTCCGTTTCCACAGTCACCCTGGTAGGTTTACCACGTTTGGTGACAAACGTATCCTCATTTCAATCCCAAACGATTGTAACTAATTTGGAAACTGGATCCCCAATGTAGCAAGGGAACTGTTATTCCTGTATCTAGCCTGTTAATACCTTTTAAGATTTAAAAAAATTGTTTTGATAAGATCTCCTCACATTCCTCTAAACTTTATAGAGCACAGTCCCAGTCTACTTGATCTTCCTTCATACACCACTAATCTTGCGACTTCATTGTGCTTTCTCTGTGGAAAATGCATCCTTGCTTGGGTAATTCTAAAATGATACGCAATACTCCAACTTCAGCCTCACTAATGCCCCATATAATTGCAATGTTTTCAGATTCAGATTCAGATTCAGATTCAATTTTAATTGTCATTGTCAGTGTACAGTACAGAGACAACGAAATGCATTTAGCATCTCCCTTGAAGAGCGACATAGCAAACGATTTGAATAAAAAATAAATAATAAGTGTCCGGGGGAGGTGATTGGCAGTCACCGAGGTACGTTGTTTAGTAGAGTGACAGCCGCCGGAAAGAAGCTGTTCCTCGACCTGCTGGTTCGGCAACGGAGAGACCTGTAGCGCCTCCCGGATGGTAGGAGGGTAAATGTCCCTCATTTAGGGTATGTCCATGGTTGGGGTGAGAGCAGTCCTTGGCGATGCTGAGCGACCTCCGCAGACAGCGCTTGCTTTGGACAGACTCAATGGAGGGGAGCGTGGAACCGGTGATGCGTTGGGCAATTTTCACCACCCTCTGCAGTGCCTTCCGGTCGGAGACAGAGCAGTTGCCATACCATACTGTGATGCAGTTGGTAAGGATGCTCTCGATGGTGCAGCGGTAGAAGTTCACCAGGATCTGAGGAGACAGATGGACCTTCTTCAGTCTCCTCAGGAAGAAGAGACGCTGATGAGCCTTCTTGATCAGAGTAGAGGTATTGTGGGTCCAAGAGAGGTCATCGGAGATGTTGACTCCCAGGAACCTGAAGCTAGAAACACGTTCCACCTCCGTCCCGTTAATGTGGATGGGGGTGTGCGTGCCACCTCTGGACTTCCTGAAGTCTACAATGAGCTCCTTGGTCTTCTTGGAGTTAAGGGTCAGGTTGTTGTCAGCGCACCATGCTGCTAAGTGCTGGACCTCCTCCCTGTAGGCCAGCTCATCGTTGTTGCTGATGAGGCCAATCACCGTTGTATCATCTGCATACTTGATGATGGTGTTAGTACCTCATAGGTGAAGAAGTAGAGGAGGGGGGGGCTCAGCACACAGCCCTGAGGAACGCCGGTGTTCAGGGTGAGGGTTGAAGAGGTGTGCTTGTCTAACCTCACAGACTGGGGTCTGTTGGTTAGAAAGTCCAGTATCCAGTTGCAGAGGGAGGGGTCGATGCCCAGGTTACCGAGTTTGGTGATCAGTTTTGATGGAATAATGGTGTTGAATGCTGAGCTGTAATCGATGAACAGCATTCTTACATAAGTGTATCTGTTGTCAAGGTGGGAGAGGGCGGAGTGAAGAGCCGTTGAGATGGCATCCTCCGTACTCCTGTTCTTGCGGTAGGCAAACTGATAGGGATCCAGTGTGGGGGGTAGGCAGCTTTTGAGGTGTGCCAGGACCAGCCTCTCGAAGCACTTGGTGATGATGGGGGTAAGTGCAACTGGGCGGAAGTCGTTGAGGCTTGCCGCAGTGGAGTGTTTTGGCACTCCTTATTTCCTTATTTGTATACAGTATTCAAATACTCTCAAAATTGCTGCACCTGCATGTTATACTTCTATGAATTATATTCAAGCACACCCAGGTTCCTTTGAACATCAACACCCTATTTTTTTCCCCTTTATTTAGCAAATACACTACTTTTCCCTGATGTGCAGCAAAGTGGAAAACTTCATATTTCTCAAGTTCTCACTCATCATTACAGGATTTCATTCCAATGCTACTTTAAATAAACAATGAATCTTCCTTATAAACAGTTACCATTCCTCTCCCATTCTGTTCAATTTAATTTATTGTCACGTGTACCGAGGTACAGTGAAAAGCTTTTGTTGCGTGCTAATCAGTCAGCAGAAAGACAAAACATGATTACAATCGAGCCATTTGCAGTAAAACCTGCGAAGTCCGGCCAAGGATAGACCGAATGTCACCAATGAGGTAGATGGTAGTTCAGCACTGCTCTCTGGTTGTGGTAGGATGATGCAGATCTGTAATTTCAAATCTACCATCATCATTAACCGTTTAAAAAAAATACTCAAGACTCCTTTGGCTTTCCAAGCTGTCAGACCATCCCCAGATTATTTGCACAAATTACCATTTTCTCCTTCACAAGGTTTACCATATCCAATCTCCTCCTTTGATTTGGATGGGATACTGCAAGAACCAATGGTCATCTAAACAGGAGGCCAACATCATGCCTTTATTCCCCATGGCTTGGCCAGCTGGGAATAATGCCAGATTTAAATGCAGCTTACATTTCCAGGCGTTCAAGAAGGAACTGCAGATGCTGGAAAATCGAAGGTACACAAAAATGCTGGAGAAACTCAGCCGGTGCAGCAGCATCTATGGAGCGAAGGAAATAGGCAACGTTTCGGGCCAAAACCCTTCTTCAGACATCCTTATGGATTAGTATGATGCTTGGAAACTTAAAATGTATTTCATCTCCCGTCCACCAGATGGTGACGTATCTTCACTGGGTGCTTTGGTCTCAACTTCGAATAGTGCAGAGTAGTTTATAGTTGAAGGATTGTGTCCTTCTCATTTTCACATTGAGGATCAGTTGGTCTCCCTTTGCGATGTGGGCCAGGATTTTCATGGTTGGTGTACACATCCTACATCCTCATCTGTAGCTTCCCAGGCTTGTTGCCTTTGCACTATTGATCATTGCATGTGTCTGGTGTTATCGTAAGCCAAAGGGTAAAAAGCATTGATTAATTCCTTGGGGGGGGGGGGGTTGCCGTGATGCCAGACTAGGTCACTCTTGAAAGCTCATTCAAGGAAAAAAAACATTCCTCTTTCAGTTTGCCCCTCCAGAAGAAGCATTATCTCTTTAATTTTAGTGGAACCAAATTGATATAGTGCTTGAGATCCTTTTGGGACCATGAGGATCCTGATACCCCAGGTCTAAAACATCATGTTGTGCAATGGAAGTTGCCAATGGTGTTGCACCACAGCTACCACACAGTTTCACAGAGCAAAATCTTATTCCAGTGGCAAGAGGGATCAGGAGGACTGGAAACTACGCTGCATTAGTAGCAATGCTCACAAATTTTTGGGGGTCTATCCTCCCCCCCCCCCCCCCCCATCACATTCGACATATGTCTGCCATTATGGAGAAAAAAAACAGGATGAGGGAGAATTATTTTTAATTTGCATTGTTTTTAATGTACATCTCTTAATAGCAAAGCTGTTTCCTAAGCCATTTTCACAAGGCAGTTAATTGACAACCACATTGACCACTAAGGACATAAGTACTAGCCTGAATAAGGATCACAGCCTTCCTTCCCTGAAGAACTTAAATTAATCAGATGGGTTTTACCAAGACTTATGTGATCAATATTCAGGTCGCCACACTAAGCGTAAAATTTAGACATCAATATAAAATTGTCATATAATAATGATAATTCTATTACTGATAACTGATAGCTTTATTGTTTTAGATTTATTGAATTAACTGAATTTAAATTCCCAGGACCGGCAAAGGGTTTTGAACTCATTTCTTAGGATCATCAATCAATGATCCAGTGGTCAAGTAACCAATACTACCATACAAACTCATTCCACAAACAAACAGACATCTAGCACACACCAAACAAGCCAAATAAATAACTTTTACCTGAGATGAAGTATTTTTGAGCTTGGTCTGGTTTTATTGTTTCCTCTTTAAGACACTTCTTAATTATGGTAGCAAATATCATCTTCATTTCTGTGAAGTTGTCGTGCCACGCTTCACGAGCTGCTTCCCATGCTCTTCTCTCAGTCTGTAAAGTTGAATTAATTTACTATGAAGCAGCAAGAGGAATTTAAAGATCAACATCCATCGGGCTTTGTCACTGTATATGTACTGACTGAAAATTTGGATCCTTTAGATGGGAAATCATGAACTAACTTAATTAACATCCTATGCACAATGTATTATGGAGGAAAGCTGGTTATAAAAATAAATGCAGAGAGTGCTGGAAATCCTCAGCAGGTCAGGCAGCATCTGTGGCGAGACCTCTCCATTGATGCTGCCTAATAATAATAATAATCTTATTTATATAGCACATTTTTAGTCAACTTGCATTGACCCCAAAGTGCTTCACATAATTACATTGCATTTACACACAGGCAAAGGTGGGTGAAGTGTCTTGCCCCAAGGACACAACGACAAAGGCCTAACCAGATGAGTATTCCCTAATTTTCTGTTCTTATTTTAGATTTACAGCACTAGCATGTTTTAGATCTTCAAATGGAGACTCATGGTTATAGACATTAGAATCTGGCACAAAAACAAACTATTGAATTAATTAATTAATTAATTGATACTTTATTGTCACATGTGACAAGTCACAAAATTCTTTGTTTAGCATACCCAACTTAAGGTATGCAAAAAGTCGCCACATAAATGGCCCGGACAAAGAGAAAGTACTGAAATAACTCAGAAGGTTAAGCAGCATCTGTGACGACAAAGGCATGGTTGATACTTCCATTTGAGACCCTATATCCATCCTGATGTATCTATGTTAATCTTTCAAATCTTTGCTGCAATAATCCCAATTCTCCAATCTCTACACATCACTGAACATCCCGATGCTTGGTGTTATCCCCACATTCCCCTTCCAGGATCTTTCCCAAAGTGTTCAGAATTGTATACAATACTCAAATTGAGACAACCAACAATTTGAAAATGTGTTTTTGTATCATGCCCTGTGTACAAAACCAAATATTCCATAGACTTCCTTTGTCACCATATCTGATTAACCTACTACCTGCAAAGGTTTGCGATTGTGCACCCACAAGATTTCTCTCATCATGTCCCTTACTACACGTATCACCTCACATTTATCCTGACTAAATTGCATCTGTCACGTGCTTAGCCATTTCAACCACCTTCAATGGTGGAGAATTCAAGTCAGACAGCTTTCTATAAAGTGCTTGAGAAATAGGGTGTGCAATGCATTGCAGCTCACCTTGTTGCAGTAGTTAGGAAGGACATCAGTTTTAGATTTCAGGCGGTAGGCAGCTGGAACAGAATTCTCATCCCGATGATACCATTTCTCCAGTACCGTGGTGTTAAGGCCTTCATTTTGCAATCTGCAGAGAATCATCTCAAACTCATTGGCTTCAATTTCTTCTGGTATTCCGGTACTTCCATATTGTTCTCCTATTAATGCCTAATGAAGAGTTGAAACATGTGGCATTGTGATATTTCATACTGGAAAATATCAATCAGGAACTGCATATAAGCAAACAAAAAACGTACTGGAGGAACTCAGCAAGCAAGGCCGCATCTGTGGAGGGTAAACGACAGATGATGTTTTGGGTCAGGACTCTTCAGACTGATGTGTGCACTGCCTGCTTAAAGTCAAGTCAAGTCAAGTTTATTTGTCACATACACATACGAGATGTGCAGTGAAATGAAAGTGGCAATGCTCGCGGACTTTTGTGCAAAAGACAAACAACCAAACAAATTATAAACACAATCATAACACACATATTCTTTTACATAATAAATAATGGAAGGAAAAACGTTCAGTAGAGTTAGTCCCTGGTGAGGTAGGCGTTTACAGTCCGAATGGCCTCTGGGAAGAAACTCCTCAGCCTCTCCGTTCTCACCGCATGGCAACGGAGGCGTTTGCCTGACCATAGTAGCTGGAACAGTCCGTTCCAGGGGTGGAAGGGGTCTCCCATGATTTTATTTGCTCTGGTTTTGCACCTCCTGTTGTATAGTTCCTGGTAAGGAACACTACACCGCTGGAGAAAAAGATTTCAGTAGGTGCTCTGAAGGTTTCCCACAACAGCAATTGGACATAAAGGTAAGCACCAGAACTATATTTAGTTACATATGGGCACAGTTACTAAAGTACAATTCTCTATCTCGATTCACATATTTAAATTGTTATCCCAGTGTTAATAACATTGCCATGAATAATTGGTTGGATGATGAGAGCAATGCCGTGAAACCAAGGTGAATCAGCAGTGATGCAGCTAACAGAGCTGCTGGCTCACAGCTCCAGAAGTCCTGCTTCAATCCTGACCTTGGGTGCTGGCTGCGTGGAGTTTGCATGCTCTCCCTGTGACTGCATGGGTTTTCTTCAGGTGCTCCAGTTTCCTTCTGCATTCCCAAGACTATGGAAGATTAATTAGCCATTGTAAGTTGCTCCTTGTGGTAGAATTTGGGAGGAATTGAAGTGAATGTGTCGAGAATTTAACAAAAAAAGAGATTAATATAAGATTAGTGTAAAAGATTGGTGTGGTCTTGATGGCCCAAAGTGCCTGTTTCCACACTGTTTATCTCCATGGCTCTGATGACCGTGTAGTACAATCAGATGCAGTGAATTTGGGGGGGATTTTAGTGTAAATTTGCACCTTGATCAATGTAAATTAAGGGAATTATGCACATGCACTTAATAGTGAGAATGGTCACGTGAAGCTTTGGAAAAAATCTGAAATGTGCATTGAGAAGTAAAGATTAGTCAGAGGGTTAATGAAGGGTTAATGAACACAATTAAAATCAATTACTCAAGTTGAAGAGGCTTACACCACACACTTGCTGATTCAAGATTGTTTGGACAAGATGCAGGAGGCAGGTTCTGGGATAGCTCAGCACACGTAGACAAGGTTGGAGAAAGGCATTAAGGATCCCAAGGCAAAGACTGATGAACTGCCATCCAGTTCATCACACCTAGATATAATATTTGCTCTATTCTTGGTAACCTAGAAGAAAGCCATCCTTTTATATCCAGCAGATCTTAGTTTGGAGCTTTGTATATTCATACTTCCTCAAACTGATCGAGATGGGACAGAATACTGCATGGGTTATTGAAATAGATGGGACACCACACTCCCATCAGAACTGAGTAGTACCCTGTTAAATTAACTTGGCACCTGCTCAACGGGCTGCTGGCAATGATACCCAAATCCCTAACTTTCTGATTCAGAGATGAGAGAGACCATCACCACTAAGTACAGCTCACCCTCAAGGCTTCAGAAGAACTGACAAACAAATTATCTTTATTGCTTTATTCATGATGCATATGTTGCTAGTAATGGATAGGGCTAGATCTTAATAAAATGCTGTAAACATTAGCATTACCACTAGTTTGCATACAGTGCATTGAGAAAGTATTCAGACCCCTTCACTTTTTCCACATTTAGTTACGTTACAGCCTTATTCTAAAATGGATTCAATTCATTTTTTTTATCAGCAATCTACACACAATAGCGCACAATAAAAAAGTGAAAACAGGTGTTTAGAAATTTTTGCAAAATAATTAAAAATAAATAACTAATATCACACTTACATAAGTATTCAGACCCTTTACTCAGTACTTTATTGAGGCACCTTTGGCAGTGATTACAGCCTCAAGTCTTCTTGGCTATGACGCTACAAGCTTGGCACACCTGTGTTTGGATAATTTCTCTCATTCTTCTCTGCAGATCCTCTCAAGCTCTGTCAGGTTGGATGGGGAGTGTTGATGCACAGCTATTTTCAGGTCCCTCCAGAGATATTCGATCGGGTTCAAGTCCGGGCTCTGGAGGGGCCACTTAAGGACATTCACAGACTTGTCACAAAGCCACTCCTGCATTGTCTTGGCTGTGAGCTTTGTGTCGTTGTCCTGTTGGAAGGTGAACCTCTGCCCCAGTCTGAGGTCCTGAATGCTCTGGAGCAGGTTTTCATCAAGGATCTTTCTGTACTTTGCTCCATTCATCTTTCCCTCGACCCTGACTAGTCTCCCAGTTCCTGTCGCTGAAAAACATCCCCACAGCATGCTTCACCGTAGGTATGGTATTGGCCAGGTGTTGAGCGGTGCCTGGTTTCCTCCAGACTTGACACTTGGCATTCAGGCCAAAGAGTTCAATCTTGGTTTCATCAGGCCAGGGAATCTTGTTTAGGTGCCTTTTGGCAAACTCCAAGCGGGCTGTCATGTGCCTTTTACTGAGGAGTGGCTTCTGTCTGGCCACTCTACAATAAAGGCCTGATTGGTGGAGTGCTGCAGATATAGTTGTCCTTCTGGAAGTTTCACCCATTACCACAGAGGAACTCTGGAGCTCTGTCAGAGTGACCATCGGGTTCTTGGTCACCTCCCTGACCAAGGCCTTTCTCTCCTGATTGCTCAGTTTGGCCAGGTGGCCAGCTCTATGAAGAGTCCTGATGGTTTCAAAGTTCTTCTATTTAAGAATGACGGAGGCCACTGTGCTCTTCAGGACCTGCAATGCTGCAAAAAATGTTTTATACCCTTCCCCAGATCTGTGTCTCAACACAATCCTGTCTCGGAGGTCTACAGTCAATCCCTTCGTCTTCATGGCTTGGTTTCTGCTCTGACATGCACAGTCAACTGTGGGACCATATATAGACAGGTGTGTGCCTTTCCAAATCATGTACAATCAATTTAATTTACTACTTGTGGACTCCAATCAAGTTGTAGAAACATCTCAAGGATAATCAATGGAAACAGGATGCACCGAAGCTCAATTTTGAGAGTCACAGCAAAGGGTCTGAATACTTATGTAAATGTGATATTTCAGTTATTTCCTTTTAATTACTTTGCAAAAATTTCTAAACATCTGTTTTCGCTTTTATATTATGAGGTATTGTGTGTAGTTTGATGATTAAAAAAATGATTGTAATTAATTTTAGAATAAGGCTGTAATGTACCAAAATGTGGAAAAAGTGAAGGGGTCTGAATACTTTCTCAATGCACTGTAGTGCATTGTCCCAAAGTGCTTCACATAATTCAGCAACATTTCATGCATGGGCATATATTAGTACAGATGACTAAAAGAGTGGTTAAAGAGATGGGAAAAAGTGGTCAATAAGTAGGAAAGTTTTGGGAAGGAAATCCAGACCTGAGATGTTTGGAACTGCAGATATATATATTGACTATAAAATACCGATTAAAACTGGGAAGAATTGTAGAAGCACAGATATCCCAAAGAAGCACAGTTCCCAAACCAAAAACAAAACAGGCCATAAATATGAGATGAAATCACAATGGTGTTCATCAAGTCAGGCAGCATCTGTAGAGAGAGAAACACAGACTTAATGTTTCAGGTTTTTATTTTATCGTGTTCAAGATAATTACAAAGACACGGAAAGGCAACGCCATGTGGCAGAGGAGGTGGCTGAATGCAACAATGAAATGTTTTTTAAAAGAAGCATTGCTTGACCAGGAGCTAACAGAAGGAGGAAGGTTTAGGAAGGGAAATCGAGGCCTGAGATGTTTGGGAATTTGTGAGCACAGGCATGATGGTGAGCACAAGCCCAGAATCAACCCTTGACAATGCACTATAGCCAATGAGTGAATCAGTCATCCTTACAAGTGTCTCTGTAATAAAACAGTTTATCTCTTATGTTGGTGTGAACCACCAAATTAGGGAATTTCCAGCAGTACAATCGAGGTCAAAACTGTCTCATAGATCAAAAGAATCTGAGAGATTGCAGCCGACAATTAAATAACCACGAGCTATCTGAATGGCTATATTGTTCTCCCACCAACCTCCGCAGTTACCTTGCAGTCAGTGAGTGGTTGGTGCTACAATCTGCATTAGATCAATTGTAACCATCCATTTTCACTGCCAGGTAACAGACTTATGAACAGCTTTGTCAGTGCTCTGTGTCCAGATTCTGATTACTCACCACAAAATACGGCCCAGTGGAAAACTTTAAACAATCGTCCAACAACTTCATCCGGAGCTTCCGGACATCAAAATCGTGGACATCATCAGGATCCACGCCCATGTATGCATCAATTACCTGTAAAGTGGATAGTCTGTGAAATGCAGATAACTATTGTGTTACAGATTGGTTCTTGAAAAGATTTTCTGCCATGTATTTAATGAGGTCCCAGAACAGCTCAAGAGAAGTAGTCCCAATTCCAACAAGTTTCCATCTGGCGTCCAACCTAGACAAGGCATTATTCTAAAGATACGGTGCTTTTTTCAACCCAACTTGTAAATTGGGTTGTCCATGTAGCTCAACTTGATGGTTGTCAGTCAAACTTGCTGGAGGTAAATAACACCATTAGGCACACCTTCGTCTCCCATCTCTACCAATATTCTGCAGGGGCTGTTCCTTCTGTGATGCTCTGGTTCAATGTTCCATCTCCACTGAAGCCACAGCATCTAATCACAAAAATGTTGCTGAGGGATAAAATTGGTCCATTAGAGGGACAGAGTGGACAGCTATCTGCAGAGCCAAAAGAGATGGGGGAGATATTGAACAATTTATTTTCTTCGGTGTTCACCAAGGAGAAGGATATTGAATTATGTGAGGTAAGGGAAACAAGTAGAGTAGCTATGGAAACTATGAGATTCAAAGAAAAATAAGTACTGACACTTTTGAAAAATATAAAAGTGGATAAGTTTCCAGGTCCGGACAGGATATTCCCTAGGACATTGAGGGAAGTTAGTGTAAAAATAGCAGGGGCTATGACAGAAATATTTCAAATGTCATTAGAAACGGGAATAGTGCCGGAGGATTGGCGTACTGCGCATGTTGTTCCATTGTCTAAAAAGGGTTCTAAGAGTAAGCCTAGCAATTATAGACCTGTTAGTTTGACTTCAGTGGTGGGCAAATTAATGGAAAGGATACTTAGAGATAATATATATAAGCATCTGGATTAACAGGGTCTGATTAGGAACAGTCAACATAGATTTGTGCCTGGAACTTTTAAAACTTTTAGATCTCTTCCCTGTACAGTGATCCGACCTTTCCCTGTCGGGTCTCCGTTGCCGTTGGGGCCTAGCACCGTGGAGCGGCCTCCAACCGGAACGACAGCTCAAGTCACGGAGCCTGCGGAGCTGCGGACCTACCATCGTAGAGCTGGCCAGCTTCGGAGCGTGGAGAGCTGTGGTGGCGCGCTGTTGCGACCCGAATCCGGTGGATGGTGACACCGGGAGCTCGCAGGTCCCCGGTGGAAGACCGCTTTGTGGGTCACCGGCAACGGTGACTTCTCCCGCTTGAATTGCGTGGGGTTGAAAGTGACCTGGAGCGGGGCCTTACATTGCCCGGCGCGGCTTTAAATGGCCGCGGACTTGCTAGCGCCCGCCGGGGCTCCAACATCGGGACCCGGAGCAGGGCCTTACATCGCCCGGCGCGGCTTTAAGTCACCGTGGGACTTCCTAGCGCCCGCCGGGGGCTTTGACTTTGACTTCGGGAGAGGAATGGAGAGCAGGGGAGAGACAAGACTTTGCCTTCCATCACAGTGAGGAGATTCACTGTGATGGATATTTGTGTAAATTGTGTTGGTGTGTGTCTTGGTTCTTTTCTTGTATGACTGCAGAAACCATATTTCGTTTGAACTTCATGTGAAGTTCAAATGACAAATAAACGGTATTGTATTGTATTGGATTGCAAATGATGAGAGGGATAGACAGAGTTGACGTGGATAAGCTTTTCCCATTGAGAGTAGGGAAGATTCAAACAAGAGGACATGACTTCAGAATTAAGGGACAGAAGTTTAGGGGTAACACGAGGAGGAACTTCTTTACTCAGAGAGTGGTAGCTGTGTGGAATGAGCTTCCAGTGGAAGTGGTGGAGGCAGGTTCGATTTTATCATTTAAAAATAAATTGGATAGGTATATGGATGGGAAAGGAATGGAGGGTTATGGTCTGAGTGCAGGTAGATGGGACTAGGGGAAAATAAGTGTTTGGCACGGACTTGAAGGGCCGAGATGGCCTGTTTCCGTGCTGTAATTGTTATATTGTTATATGAGGCATCCGACTTTTAACCTGCTCCCTTCCTGATGTCCAAAGACCTAAACAGTCCTTTAGTTTCTGGTTGAGTGATGCCAGAAGAACAACCTTGCTCTTAACATTACCAAGACCAAGGAGCTCTGGCACTGTTTGGCAATACCAAGGGCAGCACGGAGGCACAACAGTAGAGTTGCTGTCTTACACCGCACGCAGAGCCAGAGACCCGGGTACAATCCCGACTACAGGTGTTGTCTGTACGGAGTGTGTACATTCTCCCCGTGACCGCGTGGATTTTCTCCAAGACCTTCGGTTTCCTCCCACATTCCAAAGCGTACAGGTTTGTAGGTTAATTGGCTTGGTATAAGTGTAAATTGTCCCCAATGTGAGTAGGATAGTGTTAATGTGCTGGGATTGCTGTTCGATGCGGACTCGGTGGGCCAAAGGGCCTGTTTCTATGCTGTATCTCTAAACTAAACTAAACTAAATTGAACAAAGCAGAGTTTTGAACATGAACCTATCTTCATCAGCAAGACAGTGAGTCAACAGCTACAAGTTCCTGGGTGTACAGATCTGATAATCTGCACTGGACCCAGCATATTAATGCAAAGAAAGCTCATCAACGCTTGTACTTTTGCAAAAGTTTGAGGTGATTTGGCATGTCACCGAATACTCTAGTGAACCTCTGCAGATGTACAATGGGGACCATTGCTTGGTTTGGTAATTTAAACACTCAGGCATGATGGAGACTGCAGTTAGTGGGGACATTGCTTAGTCCATCACAGGTATTGACCTCCCCATTATCGATAGTGAGAGGTATATACAATCATGAGAGGAATAGATAGGGTGAATTCAGTCTTTTACCCAGAGTAGGGGAATCATAAACCAAAGGACATAGGTTTAAGGTGAGCGGGAAAAGATTTAATAGGAAACTGAGGAGCAATCTTTTCGAAAAGAGGGTGGTGGGTATTTGGAACAATCTGCCAGAGGAGGTTTATGAGAGGTAATGGTTCACAGTTGAGGCGAGTACTGCAACTACATTTAAAAGACATTTGGATAGGAAAGGTTTAGAGTGATATAGGCTCAACATGGGCAGGTTCGACCAGCATAGATGGGGCAATGGTCACATTGATGACTTAGCCCAAGGGGCATATTTCCGTGCTATAATCTATGACTCTATAACACCACTAAAAAATCTAGCCATTTAGTTCATAGCTGTAAACAAGTTGCATTAGCCTACATTTAAGACATTGTATATGCATTTCAAAATTAATGAATGTTGAAATCCTAGAATCCAACCAGGTTGCTGGAATATCCCCACCGGAAAGCAGCAGCTTAACACCACTTTTTCATGGGCAGTTAGGAACTGGCAATGAGTTCTGGCTTTGCCAGCAATGCAATCCAGGAAAATGAATAAATAAAGACAGTTCTTGGGATATCCTGAAGCCCTGACCCTTGTCCGGACACCTTACAATAGTTACCTGGAACTCGAGTCCATGCTTGTGTCTGCAATATTCTCGTAGCTTTGGATACACCTTTTCCCTCAGTGCCTTCCGTTCCATTTCGGTTTCTGAAAAATGACCAATTAATTTAAACATTAGTTTAGTTGATTATTTATTCTAGTTTATTATTGTCACAGCTGGGAAGAAACTGACCCTGGATCTGGAGGTATGCGTTTTCAAACTCCTGTACCCCTCTTGCTTGATGGGAGAGGGGAGAAGAGGGAATGACCGTGGTGAGTTTGGTCCTTGATTATGCTGGTGGCGTTGCTGAGGTAGCTTGAAGTGTAGACGGAATCAATGGAAGGGAAGTTAGAGACTGGAAGTGATGATATGGGCTATCTCCACAATCTGACATTTCTTGCAGTCTTGGATCAACACAATTAGGAACTGCGTGTGGCTGGTAGCGTTCTCACCATCCATGGAGGAGCATTATCTGAAATGTAACGCCACCACAGGCAGCAATCAAGAAACTAAGTCTGAAGGGTCCCGAACAGAAACTCCACCATGTTCTCCACAGATGCTGCCTGCCCCGTTGAGCTACTCCAGCACTCTGCGTCTTTTTTTTGTAAAACAGCATCTGCAGTTCCTTAGGTACATAAAAATGCTGGAGAAACTCAGCGGGTGCAGCAGCATCTATGGAGTGAAGGAAATAGGTGACGTTTCGGGCCGAAACCCTTCTTCAGACTGATGGGAGTCTGAAGAAGGGTTTCGGCCCGAAACGTCTCCTATTTCCTTCGCCCCATAGATGCTGCTGCACCCGCTGAGTTTCTCCAACATTTTTGTGTACCTTCGATCTTCCAGCATCTGCAGTTCCTTCTTGAACATCTGCAGTTCCTTGATTTATAACTAAAAGTTATGTTTTTTTAAATTGGATTAGGAAATAATAAAACAGGAGATACCATTGCGGCCTTAATTATGCACAAATCGGTCGCCACAATCCTTTGCATTACAAAAGTGACCACACTTGAGAAGCTCTTCAACACTTGTGACTGAACTCTAAAGTTTCCGGGAAGTTGGGAAAGGCGTTACACAAAAGCAAATTCTCGCTCCTTTGACAATCAGCTGGAGCCATCTATCGGCGATATCCTCAATGTGCCGTGGGCGTGATTGGAATGAAATGGATACAGCTTTGAAGATAAATCAACACCGAAACTTGTTAATGCTCCTGTTGGAACTAAATAGATATGCGCTAAACAATGCCCGTGCACGAGACTTTGTTGATTATTGCAACGAAAACGGGATGTTACTTTTACCTTCTGGATTGCAACAGAGAAATATCTGCACGCATCTCGATGTCCGAGCAGTCAGGCTACTGTTGTGAACTCGGTGGTGATCCATCGATCACAACGGTTAATATTCATGAAAAATCCGCGCTTGTTCCGCCCCAATAAGCCGTTGGAAAGGTTTTTGTTCGGCCAAGTAGCTCCAATTGAGCGATTCTCAGATGAGGGATGAGACTTTGTTTCTGGTCGATGTTATTTCCCCGGGGATTCTGCATGAATCCGGCGTGATGGCACTGCCCCTTGTGGCTGCAAACACCACAGCAAGAAACCCACCAGACACTAATGATCAAAGATCGTGCTAATGATTGCATTGGGAAACCGCAGCAACGGGTGAACTCCAGGGCGGTAATGAGTCCAGGTTCCACGGGTTTATACGATACATATGTATTCATTGGTAAATATGCGTCTATTTACAATAACCAACACATACATACACATCACACAAGTCTCTGCAAGCCACCTTTTGAGCGAACATGTTATGTATTCCCCCAGATATGATTTAAATCTTTTTATTTGAATTTCACAGCAATTTGCATACACACAATGATAACAGACAGTGACAGTCAAGGCATAATTGTGCAACAGTATGTAAGCGACCCTCAAAGCCCTTACCCTTACCCACCTTCAACCCACCCAAATCAGGTCGGAACCAAATGGGGCCAAACAACACTCACATACATACACATCCACACAAATATGGTAAGATAAACGAAACAAAAAGTACTAAATAAATAAATAAATAAAAGATTAAATAAAAAAAGAAGGAAAAAAAGGGGTCACTAATAACAGTAAATAAGTAAGTAATTAAATAAATAAGTGTGGGGGGGGGGGGGGGGGGGGGGGGGGGGGAGAGAGCAGCTGCAGTAGAGCAGAACAATGGTGGAGAGCACTCAGTCCTCTTCCGAGTCCAGGGACAAGTTGAGAGAGTTAACAAGTTCCAAGAAAGGGTTCCATGTACATAGGAATGTCTTGGTAGAGCCTTTGAGAGAGAACCTAAGTTTTTCAAACTTTAAATTGTAAAGCACCTCCTTAATCCAGCGGGCATGTGTCGGGGGACAGGTGAGTATTCCCCCAGATATTAACGTTTTATTTCAGTTTAAACTCGTAACTAATACTAAAATCGCACGGGCAACTAGACGGCAAAACGGCTTCAACTTCTAAGTGGTGGCAATGTCAAGATGAGCCGTGAGTGGGATAATGGAGTCAGGAAAACAAAAGGAAACAATTCTCCAAATTGAACACTTTTTTTGAAGAGGTGACCAACAGCATTGAATAGGAAAGGGCAGGAGATGCTATCTATATGGTCTTTGGCAATATCTCGCAGGGTAGACTGGTCCAGAAAATTTGATCACATGGGATCTTGTGTGAGCTCATCAAATCTACATCTACAGCCCTCTGCATTTCTTGCCAGTTTGGGCAGAGCAGTTTATGCCAAGTTATAGACAATCGATGCAGGAGCAGGCCATTTGGCCCTTCGAGCCAGCACTGCCATTCGTTGTGATCATGGCTGATCATCCCCAATCAGTACCCCGTTCCTGCCTTCTCCCCCGACTCTGCTATTTTTAAGAGCCCTATCTAGCACCCTCTTGAAACCATCCAGAGAACCTGCCTCCACCGCCAGGCAGAGAATTCCAGAGACAAATAATAATGCATGATGCATCCCGACAGTATGCTTTCCATGGTGCACTTGTAGAAGTTTGGAAGTATCATTGGAGACATGACAAGGTTCCTCAGTCTTCTAAGGAAGTAGAAACATTGGTGTGCCTTCTTGGCTTTGCATCGATATACATATAGATTGGGTGAATCAAAATGGCAGGGGTGCTGAGGAAGAGGATTTCTTGGAATGTATGCGGGATAGTTATCTAAATCAACATGTAGAGGAACCAACGAAAGAGCAAGCTATTTTAGACTGGGTATTGAGTAATGAGGAAGGGTTAGTTAGCAGTCTTGTTGTACATGCCCCCTTGGGCAAGAGTGACCATAATATGGTTGAGTTCTTCATTAGGATGGAGTGTGACATTGTTAATTCAGAAACAATGGTTCTGAACTTAAAGAAAGGTAACTTTGAGGGTATGAGACGTGAATTGGCCAAGATTGACTGACAATTAATTCTAAAAGGGTTGACGGTGGATATGCAATGGAAGACATTTAAAGACTGCATGGATGAACTACAAAAATTGTTCATCCCAGTTTGGCAAAAGAATAAATCAGGGAAGGTAGCACATCCGTGGATAACAAGGGAAATCAGGGATAGTATCAAAGTGATGGATGATGCATACAAATTAGCCAGAAAAAGCAGCATACCAGAGGACTGGGAGAAATTCAGAGACCAGCAGAGGAGGACAAAGGGCTTAATTAGGAAAGGAAAAATAGATTATGAAAGAAAATTGGCAGGGAACATAAAAACTGACTGCAAAAGTTTTTATAGATATGTGAAAAGAAAGAGATTAGTTAAAACAAATGTAGGTCCCTTGCAGTCAGAAACAGGTGAGTTGATCATGGGGAACAAGGATATGGCGGACCAATTGAATAACTACTTTGGTTCCGTCTTCACTAAGGAAGACATAAATAATCTGCCGGAAATAGCAGGGGACCGCGGGTCAAAGGAGTTGGAGGAATTGAGTGAAATCCAGGTTAGCCGGGAAGTGGTGTTGGGTAAATTGAATAGATTAAAGGCCGATAAATCCCCAGGGCCAGATAGGCTGCATCCCAGAGTACTTAAGGAAGTAGCTCCAGAAATAGTGGATGCATTAGTAATAATCTTTCAAAACTCTTTAGATTCTGGAGTAGTTCCTGAGGATTGGCGCGTAGCAAACGTAACCCCACATTTTAAGAAGGGAGGGAGAGAGAAAACGGGGAATTACAGACCAGTTAGTCTAACATCGGTAGTGGGGCAACTGCTAGAGTCAGTTATTAAAGATGGGATAGCAGCACATTTGGAAAGTGGTGAAATCATTGGACAAAGTCAGCATGGATTTACAAAAGGTAAATCATGTCTGACGAATCTTATAGAATTTTTCGAGGATGTAACTAGTAACGTGGATAGGGGAGAACCAGTGGATGTGGTGTATCTGGACTTCCAGAAGGCTTTCGACAAGGTCCCACATAAGAGATTAGTATACAAACTTAAAGCACACGGCATTGGGTGTTCAGTATTGATGTGGATAGAGAACTGGAAAGCGAATGGTATGTTAGCTTTCATAGCAAAAGGATTTGAGTATAGGAGCAGGCAGGTTCTACTGCAGTTGTACAGGGTCTTGGTGAGACCACACCTGCGTACAGTTTTGGTCTCCAAATCTGAGGAAGGACATTATTGCCATAGAGGGAGTGCAGAGAAGGTTCACCAGACTGATTCCTGGGATGTCAGGACTGTCTTATGAAGAAAGACTGGATAGACTTGGTTTATACTCTCTAGAATTTAGGAGATTGAGAGGGGATCTTATAGAAACTTACAAAATTCTTAAGGGGTTGGACAGGCTAGATGCAGGAAGATTGCTCCCGATGTTGGGGAAGTCCAGGACAAGGGGTCACAGTTTAAGGATAAGGGGGAAATCCTTTAAAACCGAGATGAGAAGAACTTTTTTCACACAGTGGTGAATCTCTGGAACTCTCTGCCAGAGGGTAGACGAGGCCAGTTCATTGGCTATATTTAAGAGGGAGTTAGATGTGGCCCTTGTGGCTAAGAGGATCAGAGGGTATGGTGAGAAGGCAGGTACGGGATACTGAGTTGGATGATCAGCCATGATCATATTGAATGGCGGTGCAGGCTCGAAGGGCCGAATGGCCTACTCCTGCACCTAATTTCTATGTTTCTATGGTTAGTCCGTGACAGATTATTAGTAATATTAACGCCAAGGAACTGGAAGTTCTCAACCAATTCCACTTCAGCACCATTGACGCTGATTGGGGCATGTAATCCACCATGCTTTCTGAAGTCAATAACTAGCTCCTACGTCTTGCTCACATTGAGGGAGAGGTTATTGTCCTGCCACCAGATTCCTAAATTCTCTCTTTGTTTCATCATTGTTCATGATTCGGCCCTCCACAGTGGTTATCATATACAAACATGGAGGTGGAGTTAGGGAAAAGTTGGCCGTTCAGTGGTCGGTGCAAAGGGGGCATGGTTGGGGAATGAGAACACATCCTTGTGGGGCGCCAGTGTTGGGAATTATGGTGGTCTTTTTTTCTCTAAACCAGCATATGCAGTTTCTTGTTTCTCCACCAATCTTCAACTTATCCTGGCTGGTGAAAGGTCACTTCTGAAACTAAATATATATATATATATATATATGTATATACACGTTGCAGAGGATTTCAAATTTCTCTATCTATGGATGGGCATTCCTGACATAAATTACATCTGAGCTTTTAACTTATTCCTAACTTTTTAATTATTCTTAACTTTTCTGCATGGTTATCGGTGGGAATAGGGGTGACTAACGTTACAGCAGTGGGTAAAAGTCAAATTATGATCATGTTGAAAAGCAGAGCAGGGATGAGGGGGCAGAATGGATTATACTTGTTTCTTATGATATTATTCCAAGGCTTTCTTTCCCTCACCACCTCTGTAACACTGATCTCCTGAAGCAGCACCTTCTTTTACTCTATTTTGCTTGCAGCTGCTTACCGAGGCCTCAACCCTGATATCACTGTGCGGTATCAGAAAAATATATAAAGTTATAGATAAAATGATACAAGCTGAAATGTAAAGTTCAGAAAAAACCCCCAAAATAGCTCAAATAAAGTTTCATTTTTTTATTTAACATTTGTACATAATAAATACAAGTTTTAACAGCCAATACACTGCAGGAAACATTGCACATCTGCTTTCTCTGCTTGAAGTACTGACACTATACAATGTATAATGTGGATAGTCGGCCCATGTATAGACAACTAAAATGAACATATAGTTTGACAATTTTAGCACTTCTTAATTTAGAGCAAATATGCAATTTTAAAATAATACTTGAAAAAATATAAAATATGGGCAAACTGGCAAATAATCAATAGGCAAATGAAACAAGAGGGAAAATAATGAAGTATGGATGAATTGGCATCAGCAATAGTCAGATTATAAAAATATGGTCTGTAAACATTAAAGTAAAAAATAACTGCAGAATATGTCAACAAAAGAATTTAATGCTGGGTGCTAACAATATCTAAGTGCAGGTTTAAGAAAATATTTTATTGTTGTACAATTGTTTATTTCAGTTACATTCCTGTTATATTCCTTTACCATTTCAACAATTTTGTGCTTTCCTTGTAAATTTCTCTAAAATTGTCATTTGTTTTTCCTCAGCCTGGCGATGAAACACAAATGTTATATATTACCAAATGAGCTTAAATGTAGGTCTTCACCAGGCTTTGAATTCATCAGTCAAGTTGTATGTAACAAGTGGTTTCTCCATCATGTTACTGAGATGTCAGGATCAACTACTGGCAGGAAAATGCATGTGCTCTGCACTCTGGAATAATGTTGAAAAGCTGTCAGCACAACTCGGGATACTCCTAATAAGCCAAATGGATACAGCGGCACATATTTTGCCACCTTTCTAGATTTAATTTCAACTGCAAGTAGTTGATGCACGGGCAGACACAGCCTTCATTAATTTTAAATGGCAAAGCGGAAGATTTTGTGTGATCCTTTCAAATTTTCATTAAGTGGGGGTTTACAGAATTAACAATGTACATGATTACCAATAATAATAATGATTTCAGTAATGACATGCTATTACTTTGCTCAATCCATACCAATTAGATTTAAGAACAGAGGAATGTCTTAAATTGGTATTTTCTAGACAATTGTACTCTTTGGGGCGTTGTGTGACAGACGTTTTAAAATAACCAGATGATATTTAATCAAAGACCAAAGGAGCGTCAAATCAGACAGGGACAAAGATTAGTTGGAAAATGTAGTTTAATAAACTGCATCAGTCTTCCTCGCAAAATTTACTGGATAATGAAGTGATCATAAAGGTAAGTATTTCCCATTTGGAGCTTTAAATATATGATGTTTCAAAAGTACATAGAAGGAAAAAAAATCAATTCATATTTTGCAATTCTTTCAAAAATCTTTCTGGTAAGGCAGATTGAGAGAGATGAGATTCTCTCCACAAGTTTCCAGCAGTGCTTTCTTTCTTGGCCCACAGGGGATATCTATCCGTGGCAGAATCACACAAAAGCACAAGCTTCACCTGGTGGATTACATTGCTGACAAGATGCAGTACACAGTAGTATTGGTGGATGTAAATATTGTCTCCGATGAAAGAGTAACTTGTTCAATACACATTTTCCAGATTGAGAATTGTTTCATGATGAACTGCTTTTTTGATTGCATTCACAAATGACTTTTAGCCCTCAAATTGATGCATATAAAATCAATGCTCAGTTTAGTTGACTTAGTCAAGCCAATCCTTTGGAGATGCTAATATACAACATAAACATTATTTCTACTTACCGTCTTGTAGCAGACATCCTGATCTTAGTTAGCAAACAATCTGTGAGAGTCATTAAGGTTCAAATGTTCTACACTGGAGTTACACCTATCTTTCTGAAATGTCTTATTTTAACTGGTATGGCACCACGTTTGAGCTGGAAAGGGAAACGGCATGAACCATTGACTTCTTCAAGCCCATCATCGCACTTTGCATCAAGCAGATAGATAGAAGCATGCCATTTCCATTCCCCGTCTTCTCTCAACTTCCCCAGTGTATTCAACACTGAACTCAAAAACGGGGCCCTGGATTTGTTTGGGATTGGGCAAAATGTAAGGGATGAGGGGACATCACACATTTAAACTCTACTTACAATGGCAGCTATGAGCCGATCCCATTAATTATATTTTTCTGAAGTTTTGTCTTTCATACGATAATCAAGACATGATAGAGTTAGAGATATGGTGGATTTCAGTTCAGTATAATATACCTTATGATACTTATTTGGATGCTTACTTCTACATATACACATGTCCCTTAGAATTTGATCCAACTGAAAGAAAAAGAAACAAGAACTAGCAGCTATCCAGGAGATTCTGCAGTAACACGCTGTCAAGTACATTTATTGGTTTAAACAAAGCAAAATGTTTGAATCTTGCTGACCAACAGCTTGATAAGGAGAAATAATGGAGTTATTGGGTTGAAAAAAATCTGAGAACTGCAGAGCAATTCATGATGGGCCGTAAATTAAAATCCTTTGCTGAAATGTTTATTATGGGAAGTTTAAAGTAGCATTAACTAATACTGTAGCATCTTCTGAACACTACAGTTTTGCCTTTTGTTGCAAATCAAGGCATAAAACCACTGGATAAAGATGAAAGACATAAATCCAATTCCATTTTGGAAATGAAAGTGGTCCAAAACCAAATACTGGAACCAAATAGTGCAACTAAATTAAAAAAAACAATTGCTAACCTCAGTTTCTCTTCCAGCAATGTTGGTATACAAGATTGACATGAGCACGTTGGGGGAAGATAAGAGAATTTGAACAATTGGCAGCCATCAGCTTTGAAAACATCTAATAAACTAGATCATACACGAATCTACCCTGCAAAAAATTAATTTTTGAGCTACAATATCTCTGCCATATCATTCAAAATTAGCAATCTTCGTGAAAACGTTTGGTAGTTGTTTCTTTAATATTTCAAGTAGACAGCAAATAAAACCTTTAGCTTCCAGTCCTGTTTTTCCAGTTTTTTTAGCTTTTAGTACATTCAATATAGTAAATCTGAAAGCCCTGGGTTTGGAATAATAGCACTGTGCATGTAATTCAGAAACCCGAAGAATGTTCTGACAGAAGAATTTAAATAGACGTTATTATTTTAACAGCAGAGATAATGCTTCCTATGTTATTACCGATAAACTTTAAACCTGTCAACCTCATTAAAATGCTACAATTTTCAAGTTATATATTTAATGAATACAGCAACCGTCAAAATCTTAATTGCAATATTGAAGCTGGATAACACCACAATATTGCCTCCCTTCCAGACTGATGCTGGAAATAAATAGTTTGCGGAGTACAATGTCACTTTTTTTTAATGCAAGCATGTCATGATTTATGCAATATGTGGACTATAAAAGATGATTTTAAAAAGCTTTTAAAAAAAAAAAAAACTAAGAGGAAAGAAAATGTAACCTCCAGAAAATAAATCCTTCTGCTGGAAGGAAATTCAGATTCAATGTCACTGGCAACATTTTATAAAGTATCCTATTTCAACATGTCCATAATGAACTTCCTTTCTTGTCTAGAATTGTGGCATAAATATTAGTCAAACAATTATGGAAAACTAAGACTCGCGTTAACATAGAGCATTTCTTTGTATTCATTCCCTTATTTGTCTGATTATCTTTCTTTGCACTAGAACTACTGAGAGGAACCAGCCCCCTCTTAAAAGAACATCAGTCCTTACTCAAGTCTATTCCCTCAATTCTAGTCCAATCATGCTACTGCACATGACAGCGGAATACATGTATACAGACTGGATTAATACTAAAGGGAGATTTGTTTTACAAATAGATCATCTGTGTGACTAAATCAACGTGTTAATGAATGTGCACAATAAATGGTCTGAACATTTCCTGTGCCTTTTTAAAAGGAAAAAAAAATCACTTCTATCTCCATTATTCAGCTACAAAATAATGACAAGCAATCGACTGCAAGTTTAACCATTCCTATATCTGGCAATGGTAAAGAAATCAACAGATTTGCACTTGAACAGTACCAGAAAAAACACGCCTTTCTGATACAAAACTGTGCCCTGCACAGCACCATAGGCATATAATTACAGAAGTACCAGACTCTGCTGCATTGGATTCAGATGAAGCAGTGTGCTTTGTATATTTTACATAGTAGATCGAAATAAGGCTGGACCATTGAATGTTGGATTGGCCAACCAATATTCCTCAATTGTACTAGAAAAAAAGGGACAAAAATACTCATGGCCCAATTTAAACAAACAAAGCAGTGGCTATAAAGGCACAAGATATCTGTAAATTAAAGAATTAACATCGACTTTCCTCAAGATCCACACTTCATAAATTCCTTTTAGTTTTTGTCTTCTGCTGCTCCTCGGATTTCATAGTATAAGTACGGCAGAGAATGCAAGGAATCTGAAACCAAAATATTCTGAATAATTCAGTCTCAAATCAGAACACACAAAAGTCATCTATTGGTTACACTAGAGTTATCTCTACTTCCTCTGTCTTTTCTGTTTTTCGACGATGGTGTTGAGTAGGTGGAGGTGGAGCAGCCCGTACCTGCACAAAGAGAATCCCCACTATTAGATCTCAAATGAACATTATATTCTAATATAGACAAATCAGCTCTGAAATATATTGTTCCTCTGTAAATGTGTGATGAGCGTTGCAGATCAGGATTAACCAGAATTCAAACCTTAGATTATACCGAATGATTATAGGAGTGCCATTTCAAATTGATGCTTGTTCTGCAAATGTACACTAATTTCTGTGGGATAAAGACTTTATTTAAGACCCCCGCTTGTTTAAAATTCCACAATGTTAAACTGAAACGTGAAAATAAAAGTACAAATTGACTAATTACATTTATCCACATTGATTCTTAGGATGAAACTCAAATTAAAATTTGTGGCAAACCCTGCTGAAACAAACCTGCATTAGATGAGGAATTTGCGAGTTTGATTTGAAAATCGATGGATAGCAAGGCCTGCTGACACTCACAAACAGGAAGAGTTACTGGAAGTTACGCACAGTTGTGTGCGGCTAAAGACTCCTGGAGGGCACCACATGTGGCTGAAAGCAAACCAGATGATGCCATGTGTGGCTCAAGGCTCTCGGAGGGCACCGCGGCCTACAGCAGAAGCTGCTGAGCCAACGGCGAAACACAATGCCTGTTTTTTTTTTAGATTTTTTATAACCAAAAAGAATTTAATCAATTATTTCCAATAATATTTACAGTATGAAATAAGTCAAACCAAAACCCACCACCATAAAACAAATCAAACAAATGTACCAAATAAACTATTATACAACTATATCACCATTCTTATTGAATGAATTAATAAGTTTATTGGCCAAGTATTCACATACTAGAAATTTGCCTTGGTGCTCCGCCCGCAAGTGACAACATGACATACGGTGACAGTTAGGAATGACACATAAAATATTAATAATAAAACATTATCGATTAAACATGTGAATTAAATAAAATACCAGAGCAAAAGGAGGCTACAGATTTTTGGTTATTGAGTAGAGCTACTACTCGTGGAAAAAAGCTGTTTTTATGTCTGGCTGTGGCAGCTTTCACAGTCCGGAGTCGCCTTCCAGAGGGAAGTGATTCAAACAGTTTGTGGCCAGAGTTTGTGAGAGGGGTCAGAGATGATCTTACCCGCTCGTTTCCTGGCCCTTGGAGTATACAGTTCATAAATGGAGGGATGGTTGCAGCCAATAACCTTCTCAGCTGATCGGACGATTCGCTGCAGCCTCCGAATGCAGTGCTTGGTGGCTGAGCCAAACCAGACCATGATGGAGAAGGTGAGGACAGACTATACAATGGCCGTGTAGGATTGGACCATCATTGCCTGCGGCAGATTGTGCTTCCTCAGCTGCCGCAGGAAGTACATGCTCTGTTGTGCCTTCTAGACTGATGTCGATAGTGGCCCCCCATTTAAGGTCCTTGGAGATGATGGTTCCCAGGAACTTAAAAGACTCCACAGATGTGACTGCGGTGTTGTTGATGGTGAGTGGGGTGAGGGGAGGAGGACCTCTACAATCTACAAGTCTACAATCAATTCCACTGTCTTAAGAGCATTGAGCTCCAGGTTGTTGCGATGGCACTAGGATGACTTCCAACCCCCGTGGTGCCTAGTGGTCCCAGAAATCCCCCAGGGTGCCCATGGACAGCACATAATCCCTCTCCAATACCACCCAGGCACAGGCGTAACCTCGGAAAAGGGGCAGACCTAGCAGCAATCTAACCACGACATCTTTGGCCCTACTCTCTCCCCTACGCTCTGGGTACAATGCCTGGTGGAGTGCGGCCGACCATATGACCTGGCGCACCATGGCCTGCAGGAGGTAGACGCCGAGCCGGCCCATGAGAGGACCATGGCTTGGCACTGGAGCCGCTGCTCTTCGCCCAAACACCAGAGACCGGGGAGGATAGAGCTGGCAATGACGGGACAAGAGCGAAGTTGGTAGGAGAGGAGAGGGAACAGGGGTCCGGCCTATCACACCTTCAAGGTCGGCTGCGGGATGCAGCCCCGGAGAACAAAGGTGGACGGGCGAGCAGCGGACATTGGTTGCTAGTCGTCCAAGGTGATGACTGGAGGCCGGTAGCAGCCTGGGGCTTGCCAGAATCTGGCACCCATCATAACATGGAACATGGACTGGACTTGGAAAACGCCGCCAAAACATGGCACCTCTTGCACGCAGGCTCAGTAGACTATTTCAGTGCAATTGCTAATCGGGGATGGTATAACCATACACTACTGGACTGATTGTAAGAAAATAATCTTACTGTGCATTTGCACTTCGCCAATATGGCAATAAAACACCATTGGGCCATTGTATAGTCTCAAGAGTATGAGCCCGAGTTAAGCCAGGAGGAGGATGAAGTGTGGAGGATATATATAGAAGTATCCCTCTAAAGCTTTAATGCAGCAAGATCCTAAGAACCAACATATAGGACTAACCGGTCGGATTTTTCCAACTGAAGTTTCTGGGGTGCTTCTCTGTTGTGGATTAGTGGATGCATCTGATGTTAGGCTTTCATGATCTGAAAATTAAATACAAATAGTACATGCTGAAGTTACTTCATTACAACCATATATAGAAAGTTCACATTACTTTGGTAGATTTAAAGGACAAAGGATAAAGGACATTTATTGTTACATACACCAATTGATGCAGTGAAATTTGAGTTACCATGCAACACACATAAGATAAACACAATACTTTAGAATTTAACATAAAACATAAAAATCATCCCCCCACAGCGGAATCAACGTTTCCCACTGTGAGGGAAGGCACCAAAGTTCAGTCCTCTTCCTTGGTTCACTCGTGGTCGGGGCCTATTGAGGCCTCTGCAGTCGCCGCTACGGCGGCCCGATGTTTCAGGCCCTCGAACGGAAGAACACTCTCAGCGGCCCGGAGCCTCCAAATCGGCCGCGGCTCCCGAAGTCCACAAGCCGAGCTGGACTGAGATTTAACGCTGGCGACCTCGGTGAGAGATCCCAGGCTCCGCGATGTTAAAGTCAACAGTCGCAGCACTCCGGAGCTCCAACACGACGATTCCCGGTAAGGCATCGCTCGCTCCGCGATGGAATCCAGTGTTGCGCCGCTGCTGAAGCTGAAGCTCTGGCCAGTCTCCGGTAGGAAAGGCGGCGCCAATCCAGGTGGTAGCCTGCGAGGAGGGGTGAAGATGCGGCTCGGAGGATAGACACATCCTCGACCAGGAAGTGACTAAGAAAAACGGTTTCCCCCTCCCCCCACATAAAAAAGACTAAAGACCTCCCAAAAACAAACTTTAAAACAGACTAAAAATAACAAAAAGGATGAGAGGACAGACAGCTGCAGAGGAAAATTTAAACTGATTATCTTCCATTTGTAGTATTTCAGTTCCAGAAATTAAGAATATTGTATTAATAATATGCAGTAAAATGTGCCTGAAATTAAAATGTATCATTATAATATGATGTACATTGAAAGATGCAACATAAGGTTCACAATGATCAACCCTCAATCAGTAGGCAACTTTGAGTAAATAAAGTGTTGTAGAAAGATGCTATAAAGAGACAAACATCCTGCTGGTATCTATCAATGCAACTTCTTGCCCTTACCTGGTGCTGATGGTGATCGAGGGAAACACTGTGACCCTGCCTTGTCTGGGCTGCTGTAAGGGCTGGAAGGGGGCTGGTCATACAGTGGTAATGAAAGACTGGGCTGTGGTCTTGACGATGGCGATACCTAGAAATCAAATTTGAATGAAGAAAATGAGAATGCCTCAATATTTATCAATGGGGGATTCGACTCCAACTTCACAAGGTTTTTCCACAAACTTAACAGGCATAAGTCAACTGTGTATGGGAGCTCTCATCGCTTACTTGGATGGACATGTAGAACCAAGACTCAGGAAGCTTGACATTATCCAGAATAATGCAGCCAGCTTGCATAGAACTCTCTCCACCTCCTAAACATGTTCCCCTGCAACATTAACTCAACTGCAATATGCAATATCTACAAGACACACTGCAGCTACCAGTTTACATTGCAAACCCACAAAGTATGCCACCTGAAAGGACAGGAGTAATGGATGCATGAAAGCAACATTAATTTGCAGCTGTACAAGATGCTATTAAGGCCACATTGGATCCCGACCTAAAATGTCGTCTATCCATATTCTCCAGAGATGGTGTCTGATCCGCTGTTTTACTCTAGCACGTCATGTCTTTTTGTGTACGGGAGTCTAAAACTAGAGGGCATAGATTTAAGTGGAGAGGAGAAAAATATAAAAGGGAAGTGAGGGGCAATCTTTTCACACAGAGGGTAGTGTGTACATGGAACGAGCTGCCGTGGGAAGTGGTAGAGGCAGATAGAATTCTGACATTTAAAAGGCACTTAGACAGTTACATGGGAAAGATTTTGATGGATACAAAACATGAGCAAAAATACTCAATTTGTGTCAATTCCTAAATTCCATCCAATTGTTACAAAGTCCACACCAACAGCCATTCATAAAGTTGCTTCTGCCGCTGAAATCTGATGTCCTATCTTGTCATCAACCTATCTTGAATTTAGTTTCATGTGTTAGGGTTATTATGTGTCCATATTCTACTTATGATACAAAGTCACAAAGATAGGCGTTTCCACACCACAACTTCCATGATCATCATTTAATTAACTAAATAATAAACATGAAATAGTTCAAAAGTCTGCTCACTGCGCATAACTGATTGCCAAAAAAATTGTGGGAGCAAGACATTTTTTGATGTTTTGAGAACAAAACATGTTCAGAATTGTGTACAAAACCTTACATCCACACTTTTAATCACAATACACCATAAAGTAACTAAGAATCAGCTTATAATTCAGTAGAGTCAGCTACGAATGCACGATTAAAGCTTTTAAGTCTTGCATTGTTCCATAAACAAGCTAATTGGCAGGAAGCAAAGTTTTGTGTTATTTCCTTCTATTCTACATTTCTGTAGTTTTTTCGGCCTTAAATCAACAAATCATTATAACTGCTGTGGTTATACCTCAGAGAATTTGCTGCTTACAGTTCAAGATTTTTATCACCTTTAAGTATTAACATGCTAATGTGCACTACAAATTAACTGCCAATTTTAAAAATGTCACACCCATGCTTCTGAACAGATTAGTCATCTGTTGAGAAATACACAAAAAGTAAATAATCACCAAGGAATGTGCCTAAAAATGTGCTCTCATTTGTATAATGCAAATTGAAACAGTTGTTCCTTTAATTTATCAAAGAAATCTGCAGAATAACAAGCGTATGGGCTCTTTAGACCCAAGTTGAGCTATTTTCTACTCTAAACATGAGTTAATATTTTTTTAATAAAAGGAACATGACTATATTAGACATGCAGAAAGCTGTACTCCATAGGTCCTTTCATAATGACACTTCCTCTGGACTCATGAAACTTCAAACAGCAGGAAAATAATGAAATGTTCAAATTGGAGCTTTGGTCAGTAGTTATCCAGCAAGTTACCTCCAAGCAGTTATGATTTCTTAATACAATGGTTCTTCCTGCTGTTTAATATGTTCAAATGTAAGCCGGAATGTATTGTTAGACTGCAGAGCTGCAAAGTGGCAGTGAGCAACATTACAATTTGTTCCGCATACTTCTGGTACACCTTCAGTGCATACACATGAACACTTATGGCAAGGTGGCATCTGGGACACTTTGCCTCACAAATCCAGCCATGTTTTGAAACTTTAAGAACACTTTATCTCATTTAAACTCTCGAGACCGAACTAAAACAAATGCTTCTTTGCAGAAAGAATGTACGCATAACACACTGATGAAACAGAAGCTGCGTCTACAAGGATTCATGCTATTTTGTCTTGAGTGTGAACAATGTAAGCTTAGCAGAAACATAAATGTTCAAAGAATCCATGACTCCATACTGATTCAAAGCATCTATCACATCTGAGTAAAACCTGGAAAATTGCATATAGTCGACTTACTTTTGCTAGAAAGGAAATGATAGGTAACTTAAAACTGATGCATCCAAAGTTACAATCACTAGAAATGATAATCATTAAGATGAGGTTCCTTGTTCTCCACTTGTATAGAGGCTTTCCCCATGTGTAATCACCAAATATTATGTCATTTAGAATTTTGCTGAAAGACATTGCATACCGCTACTAAACTCTTACATACCTGTGCATCTCCAACCCATTGAGCGTCACCATTCTCAGATCCTGCCAGTTCTTCTACTAGTACGGAAGGAAAGACACCAATGCGGCTATTAAATTCACCTTCCCAGAAGCCATCATCCTCTTGATTTTCTTTGTTTAGTATTCTAATGATAGCTCCTTCAGGAAACGAAAGTTCGTCTGCTGTCTGCCCTTCATAATCGTAAAGTGCCTTCACAAAACAAACTGAATTGGAAACAAGTACTTTTTTAATACCAAGAACTTTATGGAAGCTAAATCAAAATTAATATAACTGCTACTTTCTATTTAAAGTAACCCAAAACCAAGGGAGCAGTAATTGACAGACATGCTGGAACAAACTGTTTCTTTTTTATTTAGGTTTGCAGATTTCACCACTGGAAAGCATTGTAAATATTATAGGAAAAGATAAAGACATTAATAGTTCTTCAATCACATCTATTTGTTCTGTTGCTACATCTCTACTTTTCCTTTTGTCACATATACAACTTTACAGTAATTTCCTTCTTCAACCCAGGAACAGTCAGGCAAATGAAGCATCCTTCATGCAATCGGTGAAAACAAGCACAGATGTTCCATAAAACATGTTTGATTAATAGATCTGTGCCAGAATGAGCAAAATTACTAACTGTTATCTGAGTTGGCATTATACCACTACTTTCTAGATTTTAAAAAATGTATGCAAATGGAACCTCATTATCTGCTGCCCAAAAGTTACAAAAAATTGTTCACATGATTGGTAGAGCAGGATCTTAAGTTACTTTGAAAGGATATACATTAGAGTCACGCATTAAATTGCAATTAAAAACAAAAGACACCTATCATTTTTTTTGTTAATATCTTCTTTAATTAGTCAAATATTATATGAAAGTATAACAGCTAAATGGAATACTCTATCAACTACTTGAAAGCAAAAATACTGTAAAATGTTGGAAATAAGAATTAAAAACAAAGTTCTGGAATGCTCAGCAGGACAGGTAGAATTGGTGCAGATTGAAAGAGAGTTAAAATTTCAAGTCAATGACCCTTCAACAGATGTTACTGGATCTGCTGGGTATGTTCAGCACTTTGTTTTTTAACTCTGTAACTTACGACTATGTCACTCATTTTCTAAGGAGGATGAAAATTAAAAAGAAAATTACCGCTGGAATCTCCATTAATGCCACCAGTAACCAACTCAGGCTCTGTAGAATTGCTGGACGAATGAGATCGTGCATCCAAGGAACCCAGTGTTTGGAGCATACCGATTAAACTATTGGAGGTTGGAAACCGTAGGTACTTCTCCGGTACATATCCTACTTGTGCGGCCTTATTCCTTGCCTTCAAATAAAAGATAGCATGAATAAGTGAGTGGGAAGATATTCTATTACATACCATGCTCCAGCTCATCAAATTGTACTGATAAGTTCTGATCCACATTTAAAGTTTGAAACATAAATTAACTCCAAAAATCAGTTATCTCCCTTCATTATGTTGTTTCAAGGTATATAGTTACGTTTCAACAAGATTCATAAATTACATGCTCTGATTATACATTAAATTAATCTCAATGGCTTCATTGAACTAATCTTCAATAGAAAAGAATGCTTTACAATGAAAAAAATACTGTAGAAAAAGAACTGCTACACAAATGCCATTTGTTAAAAATACAAGTAATGAAAATAAAGCTTGTAATGAAAAAAATCCAAGATTTTTTTAATATATTGAAAGGTATATAATTCAAATGCCACTAACATAGTCAGTATTCATTACCTTGAAATAGTATCTTCACCAAAACACAAGCTATAACATCAAGTTACTCTTACAATTATGCAGCTAAAGGACAAATGAAAATTTGCAGCACTTAAAATGCTGGTATTTGTATGGCATCCTTCACAAACTACATCTCAATGTATTTTAGAGATGTGCACTTGTGCCTTGGGATGGGAGGCATCCAAGACAGAAGCCTTGCCAATGAACACTAAGTGTACATGCAACATACACATGGCAAGTATACCCAAGGTGGTTAAAGTGAAGCTCCAGAGGCAATGGTACTTAAATTCCTTCCTAGCCTGCATTTAAACCCATTAAAAAAAAATTAAAAATGCATCACAAACCTTCACCCAGTCTTCCATGTCTCCATCTTCAATTACTTCCAAGAGTTCATGTTCTTCAATGGTAAGCTCATCAGGCTGGTTAGCCTAAAGTACAACAAAAAGAGAATTATGAAAATAGTAGATAGACATAAAAAGCTGGAGTAACTCAGCGGGTCAGGCAGCATCTCTGGAGAGAAGGAATGGGTGACGTTTCAGGTC
This sequence comes from Leucoraja erinaceus, assembly GCF_028641065.1. Taxonomy (NCBI): domain Eukaryota; kingdom Metazoa; phylum Chordata; class Chondrichthyes; order Rajiformes; family Rajidae; genus Leucoraja; species Leucoraja erinaceus. The sequence goes on from NC_073382.1 coordinate 10,178,375, forward strand.
GAGACCCTTCTTCAGACTTCGGTTTAAGTCAGCATCTGCAGTTCCTTCCTACACCTTATGCAAATAGTAGGTAGACAGAAAATGCTGGAGTAACTCAGCGGGTGAGGCAGCATCTCTGGAGAGAAGGAACGGGTGCCGTTTCGAGTCGAGACCTTTCTTCAGACTGATGTCAGGGGAGGGGGAGGGATAAAGATAGCATGTAGTCGGAGACAGTAAGACTAGTGGGAGAACTGGGAAGAGGAAAGGGATGGAGAGAGAAAGCAAGGGCTATCTGAAGTTAGAGAAGTCAATGTTCATACTGCTGGGGTATAAACCAGCCAAGCAAAATATGAGGCACTGTTCCTCCAATTTGCATTGGGCCTCACTCTGACAATGGAGGAGGCCCAGGACAGAAAGATCAGATTGGGAATGGGAGGAGGGGTTGAAGTGCTGAGCCACCGGGAAATCGGGCAGGTTAAGATGGACTGAGTGGAGGTGTTCAGTGAAATGATCGCCGAGTCTGCGCTTGGTCTCGCCGAAGTAGAGATGTTGACACCTGGAACAGCGGATACAGCAGATGAGGTCGGAGAAGGTGCAATATTAAATGGTTTTACGGCAATTACTAATTTTCTTTAACTTGGCTGCTATGTAATGTAATGTTCATTGCATTTTAAGCATTTTTCTGAAGGATGAAGATACAGTTCCAAAAATGTGATTTCAGTAAAACGTGGACTGTTAATCTAGGAATTTGAGGAATGTTTATTCACTCATGGTTAGTTGCTGACTGGAACAACGTGCAACAATCTGCCTCACCCAATTAAATGCAAGAACATTTCTTATATTCATTTTATAACTGAAATGGTATATGGATTCAGATCAACTCATTCTTTACCAACTTCAGCTCAAAGATTGACAAGACAAAAATGAAATGAATTAATTTTTTACAATCAAAATGAATTTGAAATAATTAACATCATAGATTAGATGAGCAGATATTTACATCACAATCTTACAGAAAGCATGAAATGGTACTGTTTCACAGCATTGCTGAAGTAAAAATGGGGCTTGTATGAAACAGGTTTATGAGTCCGGTTGATCGTTTCAGGAATTTATTTTTAAGCGCTAGCGCTGCGCAAAGTTGCTTTCAACCATGAAGTGGTGAAAATAGTGCAAACAAGTAACAGGACTAAAATTATTTAGGTGTTTTCCGCATGGTCTGTACAAACAAAATGCATAATATCTGAACATTTACTGCAGTAATGGGAATACTGAAAGCTATATGGTCAATGTGATCTTTAATTATTGTTGACACCTGCTACAAAAGAGGGATAAAGTAAATGAGAAATTTGTCCAAAAGGTAATTATACATTCTAAAGAATCTTTAGATCGAAACAAAAAACAGGAGGCTTTCTATGGTGCATTTGTAAACATTACTAAAGAATCATTGGCATTTCATCAGTCCTCCGAGAAAGTAGATGCATTGGTGTACTTTCTTGGCTGTATTGTCATTCTGGTTGGATCAGGCCAAATTGTTGGTGATAATTACACCTAGGAACTTGAAGCTTTAGACCATCTCCATTTCAGCACCACTGATGCAGGCTGGCAATGTACTCCACCCTTCCTGGTCGATGAACAATTCCGTCGCTTTGCTGACAATGAGGGGAAGGTCGTTGTCTTAACAACTTAAGAGGTGTAACTTAAACAATTTTCTCTTGCCTGATGTAGGAAAATTACCTTGAATCTACTGGCAACCACTGCTATATAAAGGAAACATCAAAATCACTTTTTAAACAATTCTTTGTATCATCTTTCCAATCTACTAACCTTGTATGAATAGAGCACTGTGCAAGTAAGAGGATACATTCGCAATGTCCCAGATGGACTTGAACCGCTGTCGTCAAATACATCCATATTGTCCTCAAGTTCCTCACCATCATCCTTTTCAAGATCCAGACTTCCCTGCACGAGGAATTAAAAATAGCAATTATGAATGACCGGCCAGGCCAATGCAAGACTGACGTAATAAAAGGTGCTTGAAATAGCTTAGTATTCACATAGAAACTTAAACCGGTTACCTGATCTATTGAACTGGGGTTCACTATTGATTTTGATCTCACTTTGATTTTAAATTATTTTTGCACCCTTACCATCCTCGTATCTACTTTATTTTTTCAATATTTGTTTTCAATATCTTTTATGGATAAAAGGGATGCAAGTGATGATTTTAAATCATCTGGTACCTTTTCTAATCAAGCAAGAATTAAACAAAAATAATGGTAAAATTGCCGACAGTGTGCACTCAATCCTGTTAAAGCCCTTAATTTTTCTTGAAACAAGTTCCAGACCAATCATATTTGCGTTTTTAAAAGTAGTACAAGTGATTCCCTTTCACAGCTACAAGAGCACTTCAATATCTGACCTTTCTTCTGCCAAGTTCCCGATCAAGGCAACCAGCAAAAGATTGGAGCAAAACCATGTTAATAGAACAGTTACAAAAGGACGAGAGCAGCTATGGAGGTGGCATTGAAGTGGAGAGAATGGACTGAAAGAGCCAGATACAACTCAATGATTTCTAAATGAGACTTTACATTGAGAAAAAAAACTGTCTTGCCTCGGACACTATTCATATTTGAAGTCTTAACTGGCAATTTTATCTCGTACTAACAACAAAATAACTGGTACATTAATTCGTGTTGCACCTGAAATCTTATGTACAAATTAGTTTGCACTTTTGCTACACAAGTGTTTAATTGATTAATTTCTAACTATTTCGAAATGCCCTGAGATTGTGGAAGTTATTTTGAATGAAAATGAGTTTATATTCTATTACAAAAGAAAGCTTAGTTGTTTCTATAGCTATGCTATTGATGATGCACATCAACACTCTCCATAGCTAGCTTTGGAAATCAATGTACATTTATTGATAGAACTTGTCACAAAAGACTACACGCTATAACAATTTTCAAACTGTACTTTGCACAATAAATTTTAAATCTATATTGGAGATGAAATAACACATTCAACATGTGGGACCTTTAATGGCAAGTGTATAACTGAAAATGATGTTTAAGGTGGAACTCTTTATACAAGTTATTTCTGATCAATTATGGCAGCTTAGGCCAACTCTTCCACACAGCATTCAATAAAACAGACAGGGAAACATCAGTATATGTATGTTTCCAGATTATGATAGATGGAGAACTACAAACACAAGAAATAGAAGCAGATGTGGGCCATTCTGGCACCATGTTCACCTTCTGCCCTTCAATAACATCACAGCTGATCATTTATCAGTGCCATTTATAAACCTTTTGGGCTGGGACCCTTCTGAAGAATCCAGCATTGCAATTCCTTGCATCGTCATAGAAGCCTTGTTGATTTGCTGTAATGGTCATAAAGAAAAATACTGCTGAGAGTAGGAGAAATGGTCACAGTGAGCTGCTTTGTCCTCAGGTTTCTTGTCTACTATTGAAGCTGTACCTATCTTGGCAAGTGGAGAACCTTCAATAATATTTCTGACATGTTTGGCAAGCTGTGAGGAGTCAGGTGTCCTGATGCAGGGTCTCACCATGAAGCATCACCATGATTGAGTTCGCTGAGTGGGCCGCCTGAGGCCCTGAAGCAGACTGGGGCTCCATTAGATTGGGTGCTGCTTCAAGTGGCTGAGCGCACGGAATGGACACGGCCTGCAATGGCAAGGAGCTGCAGTAGAGGGCAACGACACATCACCTGGCCAGGACGATTCCTGCAACTCTGACACAGTGCCTCCACCAGGATAACAGGCCTCAATGGCCAAGTTAAGAATCTACCATATTTTTTTAATTTTCAGACTTGAAGTGTACAGAATGGTGCCTAAAATGTGGCAACTCGCGTACAGACTCAATGTGGCCTACTATCTTACACTTTTGTACTTGGTATGATTGTGTAAGATTATTATTGAACTACATTGAACCTTATCTGCACTAACCTCATATTCATCCAGTCCCTTCTGCTTGAATACACCTGGTGACCAAGCCTCCCTAATACCCTGTGGTAAAGAAATCTAGAAAAACATTTCTTCTCATCTCTTTCAAATGGTCAAACCCTTACTTTGAGCCTGAGATGCCCGGTTCAACACATCCTGGCCAGAGGAAACATTAACTGTACATCAAGTATTTTGTAAACTATACTAACATGACCAGTTTGCATATCTTGTACAATGTTCACTACAAGAACATTTTAGATCACATAGCAGACTTTGTGTAATTTATAGCATTGGGATTTTTTTTTTTTTAAATGGCCTAATTTAACATAAGAAGAAATATCCGATGACCATGCAGAAAGGATTCCCCATTTCCTGGGATTGCAGTCGGAAAGTACGAACTAAGTGGAAAATTCACTGAAATGATTTCTACTACAAGCAGCAAAATCCTTCAAAATAAAACATTCTCCCAAATCAGTTAATATTAAACCAATATAGTTCAGGTCAAGGTCCTGTCAGCTGTTTAAATTTTAACTAGATAGCCTTTTGTTTATGCATTATTGACTTGGACAAAGGCAGCACAAACATCCGAGCCAAAAGATAATGGATTCAAGTCCCACTGCAGAGACGAGTGCAGAAATCACACGTCAGAATAGTACTGAAAGTGTTGTGCTTCAAGATGCCGTGTTTCATGTCCAGGGCCCCAACCTCTCTCTGGTGGGTACAAAGAAAGACCCTACTTCACAGAAGAATTAGGACATTATTCCATCTGTCTCATTCAATAAACATTACTCGACAAAAAAAAGATCCTAGTCACTATCACTTTGCTTTATGGAATCTTGCAGTGTGCCACCTTATTGTATTTAATCCAATTTTGTGACTGCACTTCAAAAGTATTACTTTCGTTTGGTGTAGCTTTGGGCTAATCAGTAAATTAGGGGTGGTGTCCAAATCCAAATGCTGGTCTTCATTCAAGAAGGAATTACGTTAGTGGTAAACATTAATTCACTGGTACAGTCCGCACCAGCACAATAAATTACATGAATAATCCACAGAGCTGCCATGCAAGGAGAATATGATAGAGGAGCTCACTCATCTATTATTCATGTGCTTCAATAGCACTGTAATCTCTATCTTGACTCTTCTACTAAATTAGAATTGTACTGCAATTGAATGCAAGGGGGAAAAAAATAAATTCTGTGAGGTTTATTTTTATCAACTAACTTTCCATTCCAGGAGCGAAGTTTCATCTATATAACCTCCTATTGAAACCTTTTGTCAGGCATTCCTTACTAAAATTCCGATCTAATATTAGCAATATGTTTTTTATATTTCAAGGAAATAGATTATATTGTATCTTATGTTGGATTAAATCTAGGAAACAAATGACACCTCCACACATTTACAATGCCTGAGCCAGTAATAAATTCATAATAATTTTATGATGCATATACATTTGAATGAATGAGCACTTTTTTTAAAATTGGAAGATATTTACAAACATATAAAGGCAAAACAATATCAATCAAATTGATTTTTAATCGTATATAAATACGACTACATTTGTTATTTGTAAACCCCAAATGCTATGGGACATGTTTTTAATGAAACAATAATTGAGAAGTCGCACTGGACAAGGATTGGGGTATATTTAAAAAAAGTTGACTGTCACAGCTATTTTACCAAAAGAGAACATCAAATTGGGGTATTCAAAATCTGGCTCTAGATGCTGACTTTGACTTGATTCCCACTCATTCTCCAACTAAACTTGAAAATCACTTTTAGCAATCAACTCTGGAAACAGAAAAGCATATTTCAGATGCCGAGTTTGGCATTATCTGCAAATCTGGTACCTTTACCATGTTTATGAATCTAAATTACCCGAAACACCTTCTACCATACTGAAGTATTTCTATTACATTAAGATTTAAAAACTCACCACTTGAAAATATCAAAAGTTAGAAAGCACAGAAAGATAACCCAATAGCAAATCAATAAAATATGTGTGCCCTATTGAAGACATGTTACCAGATACAATGTTCACTTTCCATTCACATATCAACATAGAAACTAGAAATTAGGTGCAGATAGGCCATTCGGCCCTTCGAGCCTGCACCGCCATTCAATATGATCATGGCTGATCATCCAACTCAGTATCCCGTACCTGCCTTCTCTCCATACCCGTAAAACCCCTTAGCCACAGGGCCACATCTAACTCCCTCTTAAATATAGCCAATGAACTGGCCTCAACTATTCCAGAGAGTTCCAGAGATGGGTGGTCTCTGTGTGAAAAAAAGTCTCATCTCGGTTTTAAAGATTTCCCCCTTATCCTTTGTGACCCCTTGTCCTGGACTTCCCCAATGAAAATCTTCTGCATCTAGCCTGTCCAACCCCTTAAGAATTTTGTAAGTTTCTATAAGATCCCCCCTCAATCTTCTAAATTCTAGATCAGTGAACCAAGTCTATCCAGTCTTTCTTCATAAGACAGTCCTGACATGAATCAGTCTGGTGAACCGTCTCTGCACTCCCTCTATGGCAATAATGTCCTTCCTCAGATTTGGAGACCAAAACTGTACGCAATACTCCAGGTGTGGTCTCACCAAGACCCTGTACAACTGCAGTAGAACCTCCCTGCTCCTATACTCAAATCCTTTTGCAATGAAAGCTAACATACCATTCGCTATATCAAACACTTCATAACGTTAGATAGTCAAAATTTTGTCACACTTTAATTATGGCAATTCTTATCTCCATTTAACAACTTTACGCAAAAAAACTGAACATTTAATAAAGTAGATATGTTGATGGTCAAATTCCATCTGCCAATGGGTGGTGCTGTGGTCAAGTCAAGTCAAGAGTTTATGTCCCAGATAGGACAATGAAATTCTTGCATTGCTGCAGCACAACAGGATATTGTAATTATGAATACAGATCAGATCAGTGAGTCCATATACCATAGAATATATATATATACACACACATCAATAAACAGATAAAGTGCAATAGGCTGTTAAAGTTCAGAGTTTGTTTGAAGTTGTGTTTACTAGTCTGATGGCTGTGGGGAAGAAACTGCTCCTGAACCTGAATGTTGCAGATTTCAGGCTCCTGTACCTTCTACCTGATGGCAGAGGAGAGATGAGTGTGTGGCCAGGATGGTGTGGGTCCTTGATGATGCTGGCAGCCTTTTTGAGGCAGCGACTGCGATAGATCCCCACAATGGTAGGGAGGTCAGAGCCGAAGATGAACTGGGCAGTGGTTACAACCTTTTGCAGCCTTTTCTGCTCCTGGACGCTCAGGTTGTCGTACCAAGCCACGATGCAACCGGTCAGCATGCTCTCTACTGTGCACCTGTAGAAGTTCAAGCGAGTCCTCCTTGACATACCGACTAAGAATTTGAAGTTCTTGACCATTTCCATCATCAACCCGTTGATATAAATGGGACTGTGGGTCCACAATCAGTTCCTTGGTTTTGCTGGTGTTGCGAGCCAGGTTATTGTGCTGGCACCATTTGGTCAATCGATCAATCTCACTTCTATACTCTGACACGTCCCCATCAGTGATATGTCCCACAACAGTGGTGTCGTCGGCGAATTTGATGATTGAATTCGCACTATGTCCGGCAACACAGTCATGAGTGTAGAGTGAGTACTGCAGGGGGCTGAGCACGCAGCCTTGAGGTGCTCCCGTGCTGAATGTTTTCGAGGATGACACATTTCCACCAATACGGACAGACTGAGGTCTGTGAATGAGGAAGTCGAGGATCCAATTGCAGAGGGATGCGCAGAGACCCAGATCTGAGAGCTTGGTAACCAGCTTGGAGGGTATGATGGTATTAAATGCCGAGCTGTAGTGGAAACCACTCAGCCCACATGTTTACTCATGAAACTTTAAACATATTCAGCAGATCAGACAGGACCCATGGAGAGAGAAGAGATGACATTTCAGTTCAACCTGAAAGATTAACTCAATTTCTCTCTCCACAGATGCTGCCTGATATGGATCAGTAAAACAATCAACAAAGTTCCGCATAGTAGGCTGCTCTAGAAGGTTAGATCACATGGGATGCAAGGAGAGATAGCTGAAAGGATAGACAATTGGCCATGGAAGGAAGCAGAGGGTGATGGTGGAAGGTTGCTTCTCGGACTGTTGGTATGTGACTATTGGTGTGTCTCAGGTTTGGTGCCGGGCCCGTTACAGTTGGTCATCTACATCAATGATTTGGACGAGAACATACATGGCAAGATTAGCAAATTTGCTGATGATACAAAAGTGGGTGATTGCAGATAGTGAAGATGATTGTGTAAAATTGCTAGGTGGGCTGAGGAATGGTTAATGGCATTTAATACAGAGAAATGTGAGGTGTTGCAGTTTGGGAAGTTTAACATGGGCAGGATCTACACAGTGAACGACAGGGCTCTGGGGAGTGTAATAGAGCAGAAGGATCTAGGAGTGCAGGTGCATGGTTCCTTGAAGGTGGAGTTGCAGGTAGATAAGGTGGTCAAAAAGGCTTTTGGTACATTTGGCCTTCATCAGTCAGGGTATTGAGTATAGAAGTTGGGAGGTCATGTTACAATTGTATAAGACGTTGGTGAGACGGCATTTAGAGTATTCTGTTCACCATATTATACGAAAGATGTTGTCAAGTTAGAAAGGGTACAGAGAAGATTTATGAGGATGTTGCCAAGACTAGAGGGTCTGAGCTATAGGGGGAAGTTGAGTTAGCTGGGACTATTCCCTGGAGCGCAAGAGAATTGCAGCGTAGGAGGATGAGGGGTGATCTTTAGAGCTGTATAAAATCATGAGGGGAATAGATCGTGTAGATGCACAGAATCTCTTGCCCAGAGCAAGTGAATCGACGACCAGGGCACATAGGTTTAAGGTGAAAAGATTTAATAGGAATCTGAGGGGTAATCTTTTCAAACAAAGGGTGGAGGGTGTATGGAACAAGCTGCCAGAGGAGGTAGTTGAGGCTGGGACTCTTCCAACATTTAAATTACATGGTACAGGTACATGGATGGGACAAGATTGGAGGGATATGGACCAAACGCAGGCAGGTGGAACTAGTGTAGCTGGTACATGTTGGCTGGTGTGGACAAGCTGGGCGGAAGTGCCCATTTCCACACTGCGTCACTATGATTCGATGATAAATGGTTAGAAATTATTAGCGTTTAAACATTTAGTATTAGGTAATGAAGCGCCGTACATACTTAAAAAAAATTAAACAATTTTCCTTATTGACAATTAGATTCAAACTTCAGATCAGCAGCCTATAACTGAAAATGCCTGGAAAGATTTTTTTTTTGGGTGGGTGTAATGCCAATGTTTGGTTCCTCAACTGCATTAGATGCAGATGCTTCCAATTTTTGAGTCATGATTTTGCTCCCAAAACCAGTGGATCCCAGCAACAGTTAGATTCTTAATGAGCCTCAATTCTCAACTTTTCATAGAAACATGGAAAATAGGTGCAGGAGTAGGCCATTCGGCCTTTCGAGCCAGCACCGCCATTTAATATGATCATGGCTGATCATCCAAAATCAATACCCCGTTCCTGCTGTCTCCCCATATCACCTTGATTCCATTAGCCCCAAGAGCTAGAGGGACAGACAGTCTAATGAAGGGTCAAGACCCAAAATTTCACCTATTTCTTTGCTTCAGCCATGATCATATTGAATGGTGGTGCAGGCTCGAAGGGCCGAATGGCCTACTCCTGCACCTATTTCTATGTTTCCATGTTTCATAGATGCTGCCTCACCCGCTGCGTTTCTCCAGCATTTTTGTCCACCTTCGATTTTTCCAGCATCTGCAGTTCTTTCTTAAATATATATATCTATACACTTATTAAAAGTCTTATCATGTATGTGCATGTGTGCATGTATGCGTGTGTATATGTGTCATTCTACCTTTGTAAAAACGGCACGCGCTAGCACAGAAACATTCAGATTATTAATCACATTAAACCCGTCGACAAAATAAACTGCTTCACTTCACATTTCATGCTATATTTCGCAAGTTATAGCGTTTTGAAAATAGCTAAAACTAAGTTTTTAAACGGCAAACGTCCTTCAACCCGCTTCGAGTGACATCACGAGGGGGGGCGGCCACCAAGGGGGAGTGGGCGGTCACCAGCTTCCAGTGACGTCAGGGGGGCCGCATTTAAATTTACGTTCTGCTTTTCCGACCCGGGCTTCTACACATGACGCTCCGGCTGGGGTTTTACGCGGCCATCAAGGAGGCATCGAGACCGCGGTGAGGCCTCGCGACGATGTGGCCACTAGGGAGGTGAGGAGGGAGAGTGTGGGGATTGGGGGAGAGGAGGGGATAGGGAGGGTAGTTGCCACGTCTACACTCCCTCTCTACACTCCCTCTCCCTCTCTACCCCTCCCTATCTCTCTCTACCCCCTCCCTATCTGCCCCTCTCCCTCTCTCTCTACTCCCCTCCCCTCTGCATCCCTCTCTACTCCCCTCCCCCTCACTCTCTACCACCCCTCCCTCTCTAGCGATTGAAGAGGGAGGGTAAATAAGACGAGGAGTGAGTACTGGGGGATGAGGAGAAATGAGCTGCACCTGCGTAGTTGGGGGCTCTGCATGAGTGGTGGAATATTGCGTTAGGAGAACGGGTTGTGTTGGGGGAACGGGTGAATGGTGGAATGTTGTGTTGGGGGAGCAGACCCAACGGTTCTGCACTTGGTCTAGTTTCCTATAATATCAAGTTTCAATTTAATAGTCATTCCAGAAAAAGTAGCAGTGGCACTAGTGCATTCTAAGTTCCCCATTGGGAGTTCTGTTGGGAAATCCATACTTGTGACAGACAGGATTTAAAAATAAACGTAAAAACCTCTAATATTTGAACCTCTTGGTTTGCTGCTTGCAGTTAATACTACAGCTGTACATTTTGTGAAAGCTCCGCTCTTTCAATGTCTGCAGTAAGATGCTGCAGATGTTCTACCCATCGATGGAAGCCATTACCATCTTCTTTGCTGTCGTGTGATTGAACAGCAAGTCAAAGGCCGCTAATAGGATTAATAAACCAATCAAGAAAGCCGGCTCCATCCTGGTGGTGGAGTTAAATGCATGGGAGGTGGTCTTGGAGGGGAGGATGCTCCTCAAACTGCAGAGCATCTTTGGCAACACAGCTCACCCCCTCCATGACACACTGGTCAACCTTCAGCAACAGACTGGTTCCACCAAGATGCCGTACAGAACACCACAGGAGATCCTACTTCCCTGTGGCTATCAAACTGTACAACTGCTCCCCCTCCTGTCGTGGGATAGACCGACTCCACCCCTTCAATCTTTGCACACCTCCAATCCTTTCCACGTCACTTTAATTTCATGTTTCATGTATTCTGTGTCTTATGACTGTTGACAGATCAATTTCCCTCCCGGGATAAATAAAGTTCCATCGTATCGTACATTGTAAAACCCTTAATTAAAAGTTGCTTTGTATGAACAAAATGTAAATGATCTGACTTCCAAAAGCATGATGTAATCAGGTTTTTAACCACAAAATAGGAACGCAAGTGATATTTCCCACAGCTGACTGCAAAATGTAATTATTATTTCCCCACAATGTGTTCTGAACATCATATTATATGATAAATGTTAACATAGGAATAAAGCTCAGTGACAATTCAGGTGGTTTAAAGTATCACGAAGAAAGGAACAATGAAGGGCTGGGCTAACTGGAAATAAATCACCTGCTGCTACCAACCTCTACGTCATCACCACCTGCTCCCTTTCTCACTTTCCTGCAATGCCATTATTTTTGTCTGGATGATGCTCTTGCTAAAAGGCTTTGGACTTCATTATGTGTTACCTATGATCTGCCACTGGGAAGGAGTTCAACACCTTTTCTACAGTAAGCAGCAAAAAACCATCGTATAATGTTTGCAATGCAAATAAAATGGTGATATATTTATATCATATTAAAAAAGTTTTATAATACAAGCTAAATTTAAAAACTATATATTATAACTTCTATTATATCTATCTATCTATTATAACTTTTGGGATAAGGTTAAGTTATCAACATTAGCCTAAAGATATTCCTATTTTGGCTACTTGGATGAATATTTAAGTTGTGGCCAAAAGAGATGTGCTAATAAACAAGCTCCATCTGAATAACTAAACTATAATTTGGTAGACTTGATATGTGCACGATCATGAGAAATAAATATAATTCCAATATATTGCTATGAACACATTTGACATTTCAATAGTGTGAAACAGGGATGTGTTCTTGCTCCAGTCCTGTTCAACCTGTTTTTCATGCACCCAGAACATGCATCATGCCATATGTGACCTTGATAGAGTGTACTTGAGATACAGAATGAGTGGCTCACTCTTTGACCTCCAGAGATCGAATGCATGGGCCAAGACACTTGAGCGACTGATCTTTGAAACACTGTTTGCTAACAACTGCGTTCTTTGGCACTTTCAGATTTTGACCCTTAAATCATTGTTGACATGTTTGCCAAAGATTCACAACTCTTTGGCCTTACAATCAGTCTCGATAAGACAGAGGTCCGACACTAACTTGCTCCAAGCTCTGTGGCTGAAGATAGTCGATCATTTCAAGTACCCAGCATCATCTGTTCTGATGGCTTTCTCGACATGGAAATAGCAACCCCAATCAGCAAGGCTTGTCAGTCTGAACTCTCATGTGATGAACGACAGAAACTTCAAGCTGCCAACTAAGATCAAAGCTATCAAAGCAATCATACTCGCAAGTCTTTTATATCACTGTGAGACTTGGGTACTTTACAGGAAATACATCAAACAGCTCAAATATATTGAGATCTCTGCAGTCACTTGTGAGCAGAAAATAGTAGGACAGGGTGACAAGGGTGACAAACTTGCAAATTCTGGACAAGATCAGCCTGGTCAGCATTGAGGCCACAATCCTGAGGGGACATTTGCACTGGACAGGCCATCTAATCCATGTGGATAGCTCCCATCTGTGGCACGTGCCTTCTTTATGGAGTTCTTGCACCAGATCTGGGACGTTCAAGAAAGCAATAGAAGGATTGCATCCACGACGTATTCAGTCATTCCTGCAACATAGCTGGTCTCTGGTACCCAAGACAGAACAGGCTAGCAACACTTTGACCAAAAGGGACTGTTTTGAAGGCAGCCGACAGAACTGAGCCACCAGAGCCAGGGACATGTATGAAGGTTTCAGCATCTGTATTTGCCAGAACTTTTTTTTCCAGAGCCCCCTCTGTCCCACAGTATGAGCCTCCAGGGTTGGTTTTACCAGCCACACTCAGGCTCATCAACTTAGACTGCACCAAAGTTGATAGTCAACTGGCGACGACTTGAAATATTAACTAGGAAGGAAAATAAGCATTTAATTCACTTATGGAACATTAACACGAGTAACCTGACAGTAAGGACTAGTTTCTGAATAGTATTAATTGCACTAGCAGATTGTACGTAACTAATTATTTTTCAATGTGGGCTATGCATGATCATAATTATAAATAAAACTGAATGCATAGTACTCATTTTATATGAGCATTATAAAAAGTATAAAAAGTATTCCTATTTACAAGTAGTTTAGATGATGTAAATCTTATGTTGTGCCTAGGAAGAGAAGGGGATTCAGTCTCTTAAGCCTGTTCTACCAGTCAAACAGATTATGGCTGATTTGAGCCTCAAATTTATTTACCAGCCTGTGCTCAAATAAAACTTGTCGATTTCAATGCTGAGAAGTTAAACCAATTTCCATTACAATGTGTTTTTTTGTAAAGTGCCCAACTCTTAATTTATATTACATTGTCTTGAAGCTTCCACCAACAATGTATCAACAAACACACATGCCAGCATAGATAGCCTCCTCCTGCGCTATCACTTTTTAGAATTCTACAAATTTACATATGAAATTGTACGTTAATAAACAAACTCAAGTTCACATGACGTATGCTTTCAAGTTAACCACATCATACAGAGGAACCTAAATTAATTGGGTATCAATCTAAAATTTATTAGAATTAACTTTTTTGAGGAAAAAAGCGATCCTAACTTTTTTGGACTTTTACTGCAGCCACAATAAATACCAGCTCAGTCATGATTAAAACCAATGATTAATATTAATACTAAATATCTAATCTCAATGAAATAACAAATGCCTTTAGTGAAGTCCAACATCCCATGCTACTACACTATTTTAGAGAAAAGTCTGATACAGAAATCTTAGGACAAATTATTAAAACCATGGTCATAGAGATAGGTTTTAAAAGAGTGTCTTTAAGAGGGTCGCAGAGGTATAGAGACAGTAGGATTTAGTTAATGAATTCAGGAATACAATTGAAAAGCTTGGTCGTGGAATAACGGATGCCTAAGAACTGGCACTGGAAGCACAGAGATTCTGCAAAGAAGAAGCAATAAAGATTTGCGAAGAGATTTAAAAGCAAGGAAGAGAAAGTTACAATTGAAGCACTACTGATCGAAAAGTCAATGTATGTCATTGGGCAAAGATGTATGGGAGCTTTTGAGAGTAGGGATTTTGTAGACTTGATGAGCTCCAACTTATGGAATGTGCAACCAAGGATTGTGGGGAGGTCAGCTCGTACATTGGTTGATGAAGACTGAAGGTATAAAGGCATGAATGAGGATTTTTAGCAGTTAATGACTTGAGGCTGATTTTAGTCTGTTAATGTTTCAGAAGCGGTTGTTTGAGTAATCAGAAATTCACACCTGTTTTCAATACGACAAGCAGTTTTTACAGGACTGGTTCTAAGATTGCTGCCAAGTGAAGAGTGGAGTGCACACTTGAAACGGACGATAAACATTATGGCCATCTCAATGTTTAGTTGGAGGAAACTTTGCATTTCTATCTGAATGCCAGTGTGGCATTGTGACAACGCTGTGTAAATGGGGAGAAATGGTGATGGTCGCTAAAATACATATTGAAATCTTACCAAATGCACAGTATCACTGTTGGGGAGTGCAGGGAGACTTGCCCAACGCTCATTTTCTAATTCCTCCATTACTTGATTCATGGCACTTTTCAACCATGTGTCCACAGCAACCCCAATCTGTCTCAGTAATTCCAGTCTTGCTTCTGCCTTTAGCTTAACTGTCTGCAAATAAAAATATTTTATAATTAATAAAAAAAAAATCTAATTTTAATAATGTAATTAAAGTCTCTTCATGGTCAAATAAATTTGTGAAACCACACAATGAGGCAGATGTTTCTCCCAAAACATTAACTCACAATGTTCTGATGAACACCAATCACATCATTATTTCATGCTTGTACTCTGACGTAGAATATGTCGTAAGTTATATTTAGAATTCTACCCATTCCTTACATTTATATGGCTGTTGTTTAACTTTCCCCTTCCCCTCTTGCATTTCTTTCTCTGGGTAAAGACATCACAGGCAACTATTGCAAAAAAAGTTTTATACTATCCTGTTGTTTATTTATATTTTTAGCATTTATTCTATTTCTAATTTTAGTATTTTTAGCACTTTAACAACGCCTCCTACAATTTGAAATATTCTCTGCAGAGTTCAAAGCCGACTTTGGAAATGTAGAGAGGATAAAATGGGATTGGTGTAAATGTGTGAATGATGTGCTCAGCAACTGTGGCTCTGAGTCTGAGCCCTTCACTGTGAAAACGTGGGTCAAACAGGGATGCATCATCGCATTGGTGAAGAGCTGCCACAGGGGATCCCAATCCTCTACAGAACAGACGGTGGGCTCTTCAACCTTAATAGGTTGAAGGCAAAGAGCAAAGTCAGTAACACCGCCATCATGGAGCTTCAGTATGCAGACAACTGCGTCATTGCAGCACACTCTGCAGAAGACCTCCAGGGCATCCTGAATGCCTTTGCCAAGGCATACAGAGCCATGGGCCTAACCTTAAATATCAAGAGGACCCAGGTCCTAAATCAACTCCACCCAACCAGCCGTCTACCCAGCCCATGATAAAAGTGGACGATACCACTTGAAAACGTTGACCACTTCCCCAACGTTGGCAGCATTCTTTCCTCAAATAAATTGGATATGTATATGGACGGGAAAGGAATGGAGGGTTATGGTCTGAGTGCAGGTAGATGGGACTAGGGGAAAATAAGCACGGGCTTGAAGGACCGAGATGGCCTGTTTCCGTGCTGTAATTGTTATATGGTTATATGGTTATAAGCTGACATCGACTCCGAGGTCAACCATCGCCTGAGTTGTGCCAGCGGAGCCTATGCCAGACTCAGGAAAAGAGTCTTTGAAGACCGAAACCTAAAGGCTCAAACAAAACTGCTGGTCTACAGAGCCGTTGTCCTCTCCACCCTGTTGTATGGAGCCGAGTCATGGACCACCTACAGCAGGCACCTGAGAGACCTGGAACAATACCATCAAAGATCCTTATGAAAGATTCTGAGGATCAGCTGGGAGGACAAACGCACCAACATCAGCATTTTGGAGGAAGCCAACATGACCAGCATCACCACCACAATAATGCAGCACCAACTTTGATGGACTGGCCATGTCATCCGCACGTCCAACACACGTCTCCCTAAACAAATCCTGTACTCTCAATTGAAGGAAGGTCGGCGAACCCCCGGCGGGCCAAAGAAACGCTTCAAGGACAACATCAAGAACAGTCTGAAGAAATTCCACATCACATCAAGCAACTGGGAGCACATTGCACTGGACAGGTGCTCCTGGAGGAAATCCGTGCAGGAAGGAGCTGCATGTCATGAAATGGAACTACGCCGTGTCGCAGAGACAAAGCAACAGCATCGTAAGGAGAGAGAGAGAGAGAGAGAGAATAGGGCTCGACGACTACCAACCACCGCCAGTCTCCACTGCCCATGTTGCACCAAGGTGTGTGGATCGTGGATCGGCCTCTACAGACATCTGCAGACCCACAAGTAGACGACCCTATGGAGAGGAGAGGACAGTCATACTCGTTTTGAGTGACCGCTGATGATGTGCACTCAGATCTGCTTCCATTTCATGTCTCTATAACTCCATGTTCAAACAACTTCTGTGCTCACAATATTCATAGTGCATTATTAATGTACAAGATCAAACACTGATGTCAATATGCTGCATTTATCTACAACAATCACTATTCACTGCAACTTTAATTGGGCTGTCATAAATTACAGTGCAGTCTTTTATTTTGCAAGAATACATAAGCTGTTTAAATCAAGATTCGATGTTTAAGTGGCTGAGATAAAATTACAATATTTAAATAAATTGTTTTTAGTAAATATAATTTCAATACAAATGCAAGTAATTTAACTGTCCAGTTCCTTTGTGATTAACATAACTACCATCAGCAAGTGGAGAACCTATACTCAATCTGTTTATTGATGTTTTAGATAATCACCATCTAAAATAAATCAGCATGACCACCAATAAAAAGCTGTACGTTTACACTTGCTGTAATTTATACAATCTTTCAAACTGAAGAAGGATTAAATACGTTTTAAACTTCATTACAATCAGTATCAGGTACATTAATGAAGGTATATTTAAGATATCTTATTGACTGTAAATGCAAATTCTAATATGAACTGATCAATTAGAAGGATTTCCTTAGTCGACTGCAACATGAAAAAATGAATCCTACTACTAAAAAGTTTTAAAAATTGGAAATGGTCTTTCATCAGAAATATTCAAATTTTAACAGAGCAAATATTTATATAGTGCCTTGGTTTAAAATATCCACCTTTCAAACAAATATATTTTGGTTTGTTTGTGTTTCAGGATGTTATTTTCTCTGTTATGGCTATGGTGTATGCAAGGCCATATGGAGTAATGAGCCAAGGTCATGAGTCATCAGCAACCGCTTGTGACAATTTCTTCACTTCAGAGTTGAGTACAGGAGCAAAGAGAGTTGAGTATAGGAGCAAAGAGGACCTTCTGCAGTTTTATAGGGCCCTAGTGAGACTACACCTGGAGTATTGTGTGCAGTTTTGGTCCCATAATTTGAGGGACATTATTGCTATTGAGGGAGTGCAGTATAGGTTTACAAGGTTAATTCCCGGGATGACGGGACTGTCATATGCTGAGAGAATAGAATGGCGGGGCTTGTTATGCTCTGGAGTTTAAAAGGATGAGAGGATATCTTATTGAAACCGAAAAGTTGCCTATTTCCTTCGCTCCATAGATGCTGCTGCACCCGCTGAGTTTCTTCCAGCATTTTTGTGTACCTAAGATTATTAAGGGTTTGGACGCCCTAGAGGCAGAAAACATGTTCCCGATGTTGGGGGAGTCCAGAACCATGGACCACTGTTTAAGAATAAGGGGTAAGCCATTTAGAACGGAGATGAAGAAACACTTTTTCCACACATAGTTGCAAGTCTGTGGAATTCTCTGCCTCAGAGGGTGGTGGAGGCCGGTTCTCTGGACACTTTCAAGGGAGAGCTAGATAGAGCTCTTAAAGATAGCGGAGTCAGGGGATATGGGGAGAAGGCAGGAATTGGGGATGATCAGCCATGATCACATCGAATGGCTTGAAGGGCCGAATGGCCTACTCCTGCACCTATTGCCTAATGGGCCTGTCCCACTTAGGCAGCTGGAACAGCGACTGTCAGAGTGGAACACACACACATGTTCCTTCACGGGCCCGTTATGCAGGCAGGCAAGCAGGGGGAGCGTTGTCTGAGTGAAAATCCCAAGGTGCAAACCCAATTTCATACAGACAGGAGGAGGGAGAACGAGTGGAGACAACTTTTAAGAAGCCAGAGATACATGGCTGTGAAGCTCGGCGCACATTAGCATTACCGGTCAGTTTTCCTTGGTTCTGAAAACTACTGCTTACATTTTCTTTCCCCAATGAAATTCACCGGTCAGCACCATAGCCCCCAACTGCGCTGGCGCAGTTCATACACACCCTCCCCCTCCTCTTCACTCTCCCTCTCCTCCTCCCCTCACCTCTCCCACGTTTTCCTTTTCCCTACTCTTAGTCACTGCCTCCCTCACGTCTCCCCTATCGCACTCCACCACTAAACACAATGTTTTAACAACATTTCTCCTACCCCCCTCCTTCCCTCTCCTTGTAACAATGTAACAAATCTCTCATTACACTGAGTGGAACACTGTTGATCAAAGATCTTAGAGCAGAGCAAGATAGGCCACTCCTGTGAAATACAATGGGCTGACGTGTAGTACGCTACGGAGGGGATCCTGGGCGTTTTCCCCCGCCCATTTTAGTAACCGGAGCCTACCTGACCCGACCCGACTCGCAATGTAATCAATGTTGCGGGGCAACAGTTTGTGTGTGTGATATAGGGTTAGATTCATAATTCTGTCAGTTCATACTTCTTGTCAAGAATAAAATTTGACTCTGGTAATTGCCTTTTTTAATGTTTTTTAAATCATTACTTTTAAATGGCTCACAAGCAGTGTTTGAGTTGATTTTGTAGTAACCGGAACCGACCCGACTCGCAGGGTAATTGTCGGGGGAAGTTTTTGTTTATAGGGTTGACTCATAATTCTGTTTAAATCATTTCTTTTTAAATGTTTATCACACAGAAGTAGGTATTATCCCCACACCCCAATTCATTTCTTCTGAACCCTTTATTTCAGACTAGACAAGGGACATTAAATAGGAAACATTGTAAACCTCCCCGCACTTCACACACTCGCTTATGCCCCCACACTACAATGTCCCCCCCCCCCCTCCTCCCTGCCTGCCCCCACTACAATGTCTCCCCCCCTCCTATGCCCCTGCTGCCCCTCTCCCCGCTGCCCTGGGCCGCGCACACCCCTCTCCCCACTGCCCCGGGCCGCGCACCCCCCTCTCTCCCCGCTGCCCCGGGCCGCTCACTCCCTCTCCCCGCTGCCCCGGGCCGCGCACACCCTCTCCCCGGGACCCGGGCCCCCACTCTCCCCGGGCCCCACATCCCTGCTGCGGAAACAAAGATCCGATCTTTGGCCGGAAGCAAGATGGCGGAACAAGATGGTGGGGACTGGTCGCTAAAATGGGTCCTATAATCACCCATGAATCCGCCCATGAGCGTACTACACGTTTGCGTGAGAGTAACCTATCTTGCTCTGCTCTAAGATCTTTGCTGTTGATGGGCAGTTTATGTAAATGAGATCCCATTGTGATGTAATTGTCGGGTGGAGCACTGTTCACGAGCAGTTTATGTAAATGAGATCTCATTGTGACATCATAGCTGTAACTGCTGGCAACTGCCACAGTTCTCAAACTGGATTTTGTAAACTTAAAAATGTGAATAACTTGTACAATATGACATCAATCTGAACGAAACTTGACATATCACACCACATGACAATTGTGAGGAAGGTGGTGCAAAAATTGCAGCACTATCATGTACCGTTTTGGTGTAGTTCCAGTATCGCATAGGCACGCAGACAGACACACAGACACGCACAGAAACAAACAAGATTAGAGATTTAGTAATATATACTAGACCAAGTGGGACCCGTTGGGCCCCGTACCCCAACGCAATAATCCACCACTCACCCGTTCCCCAAACGCAACATGTTTCCACCACTCACCCGTTGCCCCAATGTAATCCATTACTCCAACGCAATATTCTACCACTCACCTATAGCTCCTAACTGCGCAGGCACGGCTCATTTTCCCCTCATCCCCCTACTCTTCACCCTCCCTCTTCTCTCCCTTGTCTCATCCTCCCCTCCCTCCCTCTCTTTTACCCTAACCTCAGTCACTCCCTACCCTCAGGCACTCTCTTCCCTCCCTACCCTCCTGAACCGTTGGACCCAGTTTTCCCCCATCGCAATATTCCACCACTAACCTGTTTCCCCACATGCAACCCGTTTCCACCTCACCCGTTCCCCCAACGCAATATTCCACCACTCACCCATAACCTCCAACTGCGCAGGCATGACATGCACTTCCTCGTCTTCACCCGCCCTCTTCTCTCCCCTCTCCTCCACTCTCACCCTCCCTCTCCTATTCCCTACCCTCAGTCACTCCCTCCCTCACCTCTCCCCTATCGCACTCCCCCATGAAACACAATGTTTAAATAACATTTCTTCTCCTCCCCACTCCCTCCCTCTCCTTACAACAACAAATCTCTCATTGCACTGGGTGGAACACTCTTGATTGGCAGCTTATGTAAATGAGATCCAATTGTGATGTTATTGTCGGATGGAACATTGTTCACGGCAGCTAATGTAAATTAGATCCCATTGTGACGTCATAGCTGGAAACTGCCATAATCTCCCAGCAGCTGCCACTGCAACTGCCAAGTTACTGTTCTTAAAGTGGGGTTTTGTAAACTTTAAAATGTCAATAACTTGTGAAATATAACATCAATCTGAACAAAACTTGACACAAACCACCACAGGACAATTGTGAGTAAGGCGGTGCAAAACATTTTAGCGCTATCGTGTACCGCTTTGACTTAGTTCCGGGAGCACATACGCGCGCATAGATAGATAGAAAAAAACAAGATAAGAGTTTTAGTAATATATATAGGCGATAGATATAGATAAGAGAAGGATTTGATTAAAAACGTGTACTTAAAGGCGACGAAATGTTATGAGGAGCGGATACTTAGAAAGAAAAGCAAAATCTCCACCGAAAAAAGAGGGTAATTCTGCAGCAGTGAATCAAAGGAGTAAAAGATCCATTCCGATTCGACTCTGCGAGCATCGGCCATTCCGATTGGACATCTCCGAGCATCGGCCGTTCCAATTGGACATCTGCAAGTATTGGGCACGAATCAAAAGGCAGAAAGGCAGCCAGTCGTCAGGCACAGAGTTTTAAAGATAGATAGATATAGATAAGGGGGAAAAGGGTAACTAGAGAGAGAGAAGGACCTCTCAGGAATCAGTGGTCACCTATGTGTGGAGCCAGAGGAGATGGGCAAGGTACCAAATGAGTACTTTGTATTTACCGAGGAGAAAGACAGTAGAATGGAGGAACTTGGGGCAGTCAATGGAAATGTCTTGAGAGCAGTCAGTGTTAATGTCGAAGAAGTACTGATGGTACTGTCGTGTATAGACAAATCTCCAGGGCCTGATCAGATATATCTGAGGACATTGCGGGAAAATAGAGAGGAAATTCCGGGAGCCCTGGATGAAATTTACGAGTTGTCCTTAAATACGGGAGAGGTGCTGGAAGACTGGAAGGTGGCAAATGTTGTGCCTCTTTTCAAGAAGGGCTGCAGGGAAAATGCTGGGAACTATAGGCCGGTGAGCTTAACATCTGTGGTTGGAAAGTTACTAGAGAGTATTCTGAGGGATAGGTTATACAGGCATTTGGACATGCAAGGGCTGATTAGGGATAGTCAGCATGGTTTTGTATGTGGGAGGTCGTGTCTCACAAATCTGATTGATTTTTTTGAAGACGTGACCAAAAAGGTCGATGAGGGCAGAGGTGTAGATGTTGTGTACATGGATTTCAGTAAGGCGTTTGACAAAGTTCCGCATGGTAGGCTGCTCTGGAAGGTTAGATCTCATAGGATCCAAGGAGAGATAGCTGAATGGATAGCAAATTGGCTCCGTGGAAGGAAGCAGAGGGTGATGGTGAAATGTTGCTTCTCAGACTGGAGGCCTGTAACTAGTAGTGTGCCTCAGAGTGTGTTGCTGGGCCCATTGCTGTTTGTCATCTACATCAATGATTTGGATAAGAACATACTGGGCAAGATTAGCAAGTTTGCTGATGATACAAAAGGTAGTGGTTTTGCAGATAGTGAAGATAATTGTGAAAGATTGCAGCAGGATCTGGATCGATTGGCCAGGTGGGTGGAGGAATGGTTGATGGATACAGAGAAGTGCGAGGTGTTGCATTTTGAGACGTCAAACAAGGGCAGGACCTACATAGAGAATAGTAGGCCTCTAGGTAGTGT
This sequence comes from Leucoraja erinaceus, assembly GCF_028641065.1. Lineage (NCBI taxonomy): Eukaryota > Metazoa > Chordata > Chondrichthyes > Rajiformes > Rajidae > Leucoraja > Leucoraja erinaceus. The sequence goes on from NC_073382.1 coordinate 10,201,119, forward strand.
TGTGGAGCAGAGGGATCTAGGGTCACAGGTGCATGGTTCCTTGAAGGTCGAGTCGCAGGTAGATAAGATGGTAAAAAAGGCTTTTGGCACTTTGGCCTTCACCTGTCAGAGCAGTGAATATAGAAGTTGGGAGGTCATGTTGCAGTTGTACAAGACATTGGTGAGACTGCATTTAGAATATTGTGTTCAGTTCTGGGCATCATATTATAGGAAAGATATAGTCAAGCTTGAAAGGGCTCAGAAAAGATTTACGAGGATGTTGTCAGGACTAGGGGGTGTGAGCTATAGGGGGAGGTTGAGTAGTCTGGGTCTCACTTCCATGGAGCGCAGGAGGATGAGGGGTGATCTTGTAGAGGAGTACAAAATCGTAAGAGGAATAGATCGGGTCGATGCACAGAGTCTCTTGTCCAGAGTAGGGAAATCAAGGACCAGAGGATATAGGTTCAAGATCAAGGGGAAAAGACTTAATAGGAATCCGAAGGGGTAACTTTTTCAAACAATGGGTGGTGGGTGTATGGAATAAGCTGCCAAAGGAGGTAGTCGAGGCTGGGACTATCCCATCATTTATGAAACAGTTAGGCAGGTACATGGATAGGACAGGTTTGGAGGGATATGGACCAAGTGCAGGCAAGTGGGATTAGTGTAGCTGGGACATTATTGGCCGGTTTGGGCAAGTTGGGCTGAAGGGGTTGTTTCCACACTGTATCACTCTACGACTCTCTAACTTCTGTACATTGGCGAGACCAAGCGCAGGCTCGGCGATCGTTTTGTGGAACACCTCCGCTCAGTCTGCCTTAACCTATCTGATCTCCCGGTTGCTCAGCACTTTAACTCCCCCTCCCATTACCAATCCGACCTTTCTGTCCTGGGCCTCCTCCATTGTCAGTGAGGCCCAGCGCAAATTGAAGGAACAGCACCTCATATTTCACTTGGGGAGCTTACACCCCAGCGGTATGAACATTGACCTCTAACTTCAAAGCCCTTGCTTTCCCTCTCTCTCCATCCCCTTCCCAGTTCTCCCACCAGTCTTACTGTCTCCGACTCATTCTATCTCTGTCCTGCCCACTCCCCTGACATCAGTCTGAAGAAGGGTCTTGACCCAAAATGTCACCCATTCTTTCTCTCCAGAGATGCTGCCTGTCCCACTGAGTTACTCCAGCATTTTGTGTCTACCTTGGACAAAAGAGAAAGCAGGACATTATACACCAGTTTACTAATAAAGATCTGTTGTTGACAAGATGCTGGAATTTATCAAGGAAGAAATGGTCACTTAAGAAGTTCCATGCAATCAAACCAAATCAATATGGCTTCATTGGAAACAAAATGATGTTTGAAAATTTCCTGGAGCTCTTTGCGGATGTAACTAAGAGAGTCTTTAGAGAAGAACCGGTATATAGATGCACTGTGTTTGGATTTCCTTAAGATAGTTAATATGATGCCTCCGACAAGGATAAAGAACGATAAGAGCTCATGGTATTGGGGGAAGTATACAATACACTATTATGATTGACAAAATGAAACTGAAAAAATAGTTTCCAATAAGAACAAAAATACATATTCAATATTCATTGTCTCTTAATAAAAGTGTCAGATTATCACGGCCTCTCACAATTCATATTCAAAATCCAAGAATCTAACAATTTGTAAAAATGTATGAATTTTGCTCTGGAGGAGGCTGTTTTATTTCACATAACATGTGTAACTATGGTATAACTGCGTACAATTTGCTTCATCGATTTCAAGAGGATTTATAAGGGGTGTTTTAGCTTGCTTTAGTTCAGAAACCACTGATTGATTCTTCTGCCTGTCCAAAGTAAGAGGCCAAATGTGACTGTCTAATCTGAGATACCGCATGGAAGTCCGTTGCTAAAGTTGATGCCAACTACACCTATTCATGCTGGTTGCATGTTATCCCACTTTTTCATCCACTCCCTACACACTACAGCAATTTATGGAGGCCAATTTCCTCCGATGTTTTTGGGACATGGGAGGAAACCAGAGTACTCAGAAAAAGCCCACATAGTAACAGGGAGAATGTGCAAAATCTGCACAGAAAGCACTGGGGTCAGGCTCGAACCTGTGTCTCTGACGCTGTGAGTCAGCAGCTCTGCAGCTGCACCACTGTTCTGTCATATGCACCAGGAACAGAACAATTAAAATCTTGCTGCACCTTTATAGGTAGATTAAAACAACACAAAAAATACAGCACAGTAAACTCTCACAATAACACACCACAATAGTGCGGATTTTGGATATAGTGGTTTTCTCCCGTTGCACCCCCCCCCCCCACCTCCTCCAGTCATCCAATGAAGTGGCATGTTGCGCGCTTCCGGGATTGGAGATCAAATACAATGTCAAATCAGATACAAACAGCTTGTAGGTCGCATGAATACCAGGCCTATCCCCAACGAACCTGTGGGGCCAGGGGCTTCGCAGCTCCCCCGGCCAATGAATTTCTGCTTGTTTAACTCCTCCAACACAACGTTTCTTCCCTCCTGGCCTTGGGTTAAATTTTACCCCCCTCACTCGGTTATAGCGGACAATCAACAATTATAAACAACATCCCATCATCCCACCCCGCAGTCCGTTTTAGTGATGGTTTTATTGTAATCAATGAAACAATAACTCATCAGTAATATTAGGAAACCAGACCCTAATGGTGTAATCTAAGTTCAGAGTATCACCTTGAAGCCAAACCAAAAAACGAGCACAAAATTGAATTCTTCCACAACTAAACAAGTGCTCACCTCTTAAACGATACGAGTTAGATTTATTTTAGTTAAATTCATTACTACTTCCACTGCTCCATTAACAAAACCTAGAATTTAAGACATTTCAATGGAACATGACAGCAATGTTATTACTGCTACTGCAAAACATGGAAACAAACAAATGAATTAACTAAAATGGTGATATTTTCGTTAGTAAATATTCTTGACGGCAACCTCAATTAAGAAAGGGAGACATATAAACAAAAACACACATACTAAAAGTTGGGCCGAAGGACCTGTATCCACACTGTATGCCTCTATGCTCTAACTAGAATAGTTTATACTTTCCACTCATTGTCTAATGCATTTGACAAAGTCATATATCAATACAATTACTCTAGGCATTAAGTCAAGTCAAGTTTATTTGTCACATACACATACGAGATGTGCAGTGAAATGAATGAGAGAATAATCAGTATCCACACTCCTTTGAAAAAGCAGTTTTCTGTCCTGATTTTTCTTACCTCAGCCTTTCGTATCGTTTCTCTGGCCTCATCTACTTTTTGTTCAAATTCCATTCGCCCTTGTTCTGAGAGCACAGTTCCTTGAACTTTTAGATCTTCCAGAGTCTGTAAATACAAAACAAAAATCAAATGAGGCTACACAAATCAAAATAAAATAGAACAAGTTCATGAATCTGTAATGTCATAAACTTTAGGACAAAGAAGATCGGCTCAGAACACTTTGTTTTAATATATTACTGAGTCAATGATATGACTTGCATACTGGAATAAGCCTTTATCACCAGAATATGAATAACTTGGCCCGTTAATAGATTCATTTTTGCACAGTGGTTCTAAACTAGACTTGTATGTTCAGTCAAGGAGAGTCAAGGTTATTTTACCAAAATATGGTATAATATTTCCATTTTTCACTTACCCTCTGACCGTGGATTATTGTTTTATGTTCTCGTGCAACACGTGTTGCCCATTTACGAGCCTCCTTGTTTAGACTGTGCTCCTCAGTGGTTCCAGATTCATTCTCCAACTGTCGGCTCTGTAACAGGTTATCCAAAAGGATTATGCCCAGTAACACAATTTTGTTCACCCTTGCTGTGAAATTTGTTTGCATTCAAGTGCACTATTTTCCTTGGTATGCATCTTATGTGCCAAAGAATAATGACATTTATTTTCTTGCATTTGTGAAGATAATATGCAGAAGAGCAGGGATGATATTGGGAATTGCGTCATAAAACTTCACGAAATAGCAAATTATGTTGTTCACAGGAATGCTAAAGATTAACTAGCGATACGTAAAAATTTGTTTTGTAATCATTTTGGAAATTACTTTTATGATAGAAGTATCTATAAAATGAACGATAAATGGGTTTAATAGTTAACATGAAAGCCATGTATATTTTATAAGCCTATGATGGAAGGGAGTTTTATTTTTTAGATAAACCAGTGTGCAACTTACCTCCATTTATTTCAATGGGTTGTAAGAAATTGGAAAACGAGCTGACATAAGGACTGCATCGCTTGGCAATCAGGACGTTATTTTATATTTGTGCTGTAGATTTGATTATAGTTCGAGGTGACAACATAAAATCAAATGGGAAAAGGTTAAACAATATTATTACTACTCTTCTGCATACTCTTGAATTTCAGTACCAAACTGATTGATCGAGGCAAATAAAAAAAAGTAGAAAGTTTTACCATATACCTGATGCATGCAAAACACCAGTGTACCCAATTTTGTCTTCAGTTATCCAAAATGCAGTGTTTTACAAATTCACATTAAACTCGATTTCTCGTTAGACTTGTGTGAAACATCTTTGAATCAAAAAATGACATTTAATTGCCATAACATCATGGCTGGCTTTCATTGTCTATATGGAGCAGATTTGAAACCATGTATCTGGAAAATCGGGATTGACTTGGTAATAGTCCTGCATGTAGTTTGCATCCGTCATACTCCTAATGTCACACAAACAATTGATCATCACTTTTTATTTAAAGCAGGCAAGCCCGAATTCCAAATGATCTCGCAACTGCCCCGAAGAAATGAACAAATTCCATTTTTTTTTTAAATTTTAGAAAGTCCAATTGCCTAAAGTTTATATACAAAATGATGTTGGAAATTTGTTATATTTATTAAAAAATATATGAACAGCAAGAGAGAAGTTTCTGATGGGGCAATATGATTTGAGAAGCTGGTCTTCCAAATGATCTGAAGATATGCCAAGATAATATTTGGCTGCTAAGCAAATAATTATATACATGCTGCCTTTAAAGTGTCACAATAATTTCACACAGCTATACAGCAGTAGAACACTACAATCTTACAGCAGAATACTAGAACATCTAGTATTATTGCCCTAACACCCTTCATTGCATAACATTGCAAACCACTGATCTACTAGGAATGGTACCATCATAGAAATATTACCATGCTAAAGCAAAGAAGGCAAGGTAAGAAAATTCACAAGCCATTTGCTGATGATTTTTACTTGACATCACCAGCAATCACCAGAACACAGCTTTTATCCTTTTTGCAAAAAGGATTCCATCAAGAAGTCATCTTCTAAAATAGTAAAATTCAACAGCATAAACTTGCCGTTAATATAATAAAATCTCAAAACATTCAATAAAATCAAATTTAATTTAGCATTTATTCCAATTAAGGCATTAATGCAGGCAAATGAACATTTGATAAAATAAATAATAGTTAAGGAGTATTTTAAAAGTAAAGAGAGATTAAGAATTTGAAAAGAAAATGGTAAATATTAGTGTCTAGGCAATGTGGTTTGACCACCACCAGAATGGTGAGGAGAAAGTAGTAGGGAATCCACGGGACCAAATCTGGATACAAGAAGCAGACTTTTGGCCATATAACCATATAACAATTACAGCACGGAAACAGGCCATCTCGGCCCCCCAAGTCCGTGCCGAACAATTATTTTCCCCTAGTCCCATCTACCTGCACTCAGACCATAACCCTCCATTCCTTTCCCATCCATATACCTATCCAATTTATTTTTTAAATGATAAAATCGAACCTGCCTCCACTACTTCCACTGGAAGCTCATTCCACACAGCTACCACTCTCTGAGTAAAGAAGTCCCCCCTCATGTTACCCCTAAACTTCTGTCCCTTAATTATGAAGGCCGTGGTCAATTTTTCAAAATTTTCAAATAGGCGACCCGAACAATATCAGATTGGTTGATTTTGGAATTAACAAAAGGATAAATATATTCATTTTAAATAAATCTAAAATAAATTAAAGAATTTATATAGACCATGATATTCATGATTTCAGCTTTCAAGATTAGTGACATCAAATATTTCATCCAAAACAGAATCTGGTACTGAATATACAATTCCCCTGATCAAGCATAAATAACCATGCTGCAACTAGCAATATTATATTTGGTTGGTGATAATACCTATTAAAGAAATCTCATTTTTCCATTTATCTATAATTAAGTGTTCGAAGTCAAAATGGCAGGGCTTCATTCCTCTGCAGACTGCAGTCAGCCCAGAATACTCTATTCTTCATGTTACAGTGGAAGCAAATAAAACGAAAGGAAAATTGTAATGAGTATCTTGCTAAGGCTGACAGTCTGCCTTCTAGATAGACACAAACTGCTGGAGTAACTCTGTGGGTCAGGCTGTGCTTTGTGTCTATCTTTGGTATTAACCAGCACCTGCAGTTCTTTGTTTCTACAGTCTGCTTTCTAAAATTTATTATTTGCGATTTGAGCGCATTAGAATGTCCAGGAATAAAATTCCTATGATCAATAGAATTCAAGATTATGACTTCTTATAACTTTCATAATTTTAAGTAATTTGATACGTCAGTTAATCTCATTTTTGTGCATTCAACTACATGGCTTTCGCATCAGAATTTTTAAAAGTAGGACTTCCAATTCAGTAGGTTCTGAAAACCATTTAAGGTGTTCCTTCACTCAAAACTTTGAAAGTCACCTATAAAAATACACAACACAGTATTTCTCAAAGTTAGAAAAAAATACTGAAATAATTTTTTGAAAGAGTGGGGCAAGAGAAAGGAGAGGGGGGGAGAATGAGAGAAAGGAGGGGGGGGAGAAAGAGCGAAAGGAAGGGGGAGAATGAGAGAAAGAAGGGGGGAGAATGAGAGAAAGGAGGGGGAGAGAATGAGAGAAAGGAGCGGGAAATGTCCATGTAATAAATTATCACGTGAAATCTATCAGGTGCTATTTGTGAACCAAGCTTCAACGCAAGACTTTTGTGGCAAAATATAAAAATAAATGTTTATAACTGCGTCGTAGGAGGAAAAGCAGCAAAAATAAAACATGAGGTAATCCACTAAGGATGAATGCTACTAAATGCTATCAATATAATCACAAATAAATTAGCAACGGTATCTGTTTGACCATACTATTAATGCCTCAAGGATACACGATTAAACTTACCAATTATGATGCAATATAAATTTTTGGGTCAATCAAGTAACATTTGTATTGATTAGTTAGCAATGGATTTTAGCATCCTTTTAACTTCTTGCTAGCTTATGTCTCCATGCAAATAGCAAGGGTGCAACACAACAACAACATATGCCAGACTGCGATACAATAGAATCCAATGTAAATAAATTACCTACCAATTACTGAACTTAGTGGAACAATTTTTGACACATTTATTGCGCAACGAGAAATATGCCAAATTTAAAGCAGCAATATTAAAACTGCCTGTGAAAGATTTCATAGTTTATTTAAGTGCCAATTCACATGCTTGCAGCATTTATGAAATAATGATTAAGCAGCATTTGTTGTTGTTGCTGCCCTTCAAAAGATGCTCATTTCTCCACATGCACACCAAACTTTCACCACAGGACCCCGAGTACACAAGGAGTGTGTGTGTACCTCTGTTAAAGTCATTCTCAAAGTGCTGATGGGTGAGAGGTCAATATCCACAAGCGGTACTGCGTTAAAACTCTGAGCAACAAAAATGTTAATAGGACAAAAAGGACATGTTAGCTTCAACACATGGTTAGGAAAAAAGCAGAACAAATTATACAACATCTGGATTATTCATGCACTTTCTTAGCACACATGTAAACTATTTGACCATTCAAAAATAATTCAGCATCATGTTAAAACAAAAACAAAATTAGATTCGCAACAATAAAAGCAATTGCCAATTCACTTATGTTAAAATTTCTGTCAGAATTATCTAAATAGTAGCTAATTTTTCCACATCCACATGGGGGGGGGGGGGGGGGGGGGGGGGGGGGGGGGGGCTTCTTTAAAGTAAACTTGGTTATACATGCTTGTCATAGGCACAAGAAAACTAAGTTTAGAACAAGATTGTATCTCCAAGAAGGGTGGAACATTTCAAGATAACATTGTGACTGAATGCATTCTACACTAATAACTGATTGTTTATATATATTTACTAACAATTAATTTTAATGGTGATAAGGGTGATAAAGATGAATGTTGGGATAAAACTTTTTAAACACCATAAAAGCAAACAACAATTTAGAACAGGTACATGGATAGGAAAGGTTTAGAGAGATATTGGTCAAATATGGGCAGGTGGGGCTAGTGCAGATGGGGAAGCTTGGTCGATATGGGAAAGTTGGGGCCGAAGGGCCTGGTTCCATGCTGTATGACGCTAATACATTAAGTTGGCGATATGCAGAGTACTGCCCTGCCGACTACAAATTCAGAAGATTCAGAAGATAATTCTGGCAGTCTGAATGCAACCTTCATCGTAACCATAAAGATCAACTGCCTTGAATCACCACAAATTGTTATTAAATACTCAATCTCATTCAACAAACAGTTAGTGCAAGACAAAAAAAGTTATACATAAAATATGATCTGTAGGAAAAAGTAGGCTGAATAGAGTTTTTCACCCTTGCCTGGATGATGTTACAATTTAACAGTTGACATAGACAACTAAAAGCAGAAGTAAAGAAGATTACAAAGGAAAAGATTACTGATGGGGTGATAATCATACTCTGAAAGAAACTGGTCAGTACCAAGCCAATAATCAATAACCAACAATTACTAAGATTCTATTTAATTTGGACAAGTTAGCACAATGGTTACATTTTTGTCAAGTAACCCTTACATCAGTACTAATGATCTAGATACATCAGTTCAAATCCCACCATGGCAGCTGTAGAATTAAGTCATTTATTAAAATGAAACTTAAAAAACATACTTCATTATATACACTTCCACAATACTACTGGACTGTCATTAAAAACCCACCCCATGTCTTCCAAGGGAGGAAATTTATCATCCTTCCATAGATGGACCAATGTGTGAATCTGATCACACAGTGATGCAACATAAAGAATAAGTAAATCACTGGATTCATAATCAAATGTTAGTAGTTGCAGCAAAATCCTTCATTCTTCAGGAATCGATACTTAAAAGTCTAATCAGATGACTGACTTTATTCTGAATATTACATGATGAACAAACCTATCAATAATTTAAAGTCAAGTCATCTCCAGAACTTATCACTATCAACTGTTAACTGGAGCTCAGAAGCATTTATAGGAATCGCAATTTGGAAGCATAATTGCATCTCAATATTGATTTCTATAAATTACAGCTATTGTTAATATCTTTAGTGGTTTTAAAAAAAATATTAACCACTAAAAATAGTACTTTAAGTACACACATCTTACCGTATCATTATCACTAGGCTGGAACTGGAATGACTGTGGTTTTTGGAAAATTGGGTTTTCTTGAAGAAAAAGCTGCAGGTTGTAATCTTGCAATCCCTAGAAAAAAAAACCAAATGGCAATACCAATGGTTCAAAGGAGATCAAACAATTAGTATCACGTTAGCTTTAGTAAAACATATATAAAAATCTTTTGTAGTACCACTTGTCCAATTTATGTGATACGTTAACCCGTTACCTAACCTATTTGTATTGCTTGCGAACACCTATATAACTTAATTTCTCCCAAACCAAATTCAAACCATGCTGCAAGATTTATTTATTAAATTAAAACAGCTAAGTCAATTATCAAAACCAAACAAATACAAGACAAGCCAAGCTACTTTCCAAAAGACCATAAGACATAGGAGCAGGATTAGGCCATTCAACCCATCGAGTTTGCTCCACCATTTGATCATGACTACCATATAACAATTACAGCACAGAAACAGGCCATCTCGGCCCTTCTAGTCCGTGCAGAACACTTATTCTCCCCTAGTCCCATCTACCTGCACTCAGACCATAACCCTCCATTCCTTTCCCGTCCATATAACTATCCAATTTATTTTTAAATGTTAAAATCGAACCTGCCTCCACCACCTTCACTGGAAGCTCATTCCACACAGCTACCACTCTCCGAGTAAAGAAGTTCCCCCTCATGTTACCCCTAAACTTCTGTCCCTTAATTCTCAAGTCATGTCCTCTTGTTTGAATCTTCCATACTCTCAGTGGGAAAAGCTTATCCATGTCAACTCTGTCTATCCCTCTCATCATGTTAAAGACCTCTATCAAGTCCCCCCTTAACCTTCTGCGCTCCAAACAATAAAGACCTAACGTTCAACCTTTCTCTGTAACTTAGTTGCTGAAACCCAGGCAACGTTCTAGTGAATCTCCTCTGATTTATTTTTCCCTCTCAACCCCATTCTCCTGCTTTCTCTCCATAGCCTTTGACACCTTCACTAATCAAGAACCCATCGATCTCCGCATTAAAACTACCCAGTGATTTGGCCTCCACAATCGTTCGTGACAATTAATTCCACAGATTCACTACCCTCTAGCTAAAGAAAGTCCTCTTCATCTCCAATCTAAATGCACGCTTTTTATTTTGAGGTTATGCCCTCTGGTCTTGGACTCTCTCACCACTGGAATCCTCCCCACATCCACTCTATCTAGGCTTATAGAATCACAACTATCTGCAAGGAAAGAATGGGTTGAAGCATTTTAGATTGCAGCTACTGGGAATCTAGTAAATTGTTGAATAGTTACATTAGAGCATAATCAAAGGAATGAGATATTTCATACTGAGGGCTTTCTCTTTCAATTCTTGTATGAGGCTCTCTGTAAAATGGTATTCAGGGGGAAATAATAGGTTTTGCAGAACATGTACAGCAATTACATTTTGAGAAATTAATTTTCAAATTCATGAAATCAACCTGGCACATCGTACTGGGATTTCCACTCAATGAAAAAAAAGAGTACAATTACTTCATCCTTATAATTGAGGATTTGCAAGCATTGCTCAAATTAAATGTGCAAATCAAATTTTTCCCAAAGGTCTCTCGTGATCCGTTTAAAATCAACTGGAAGCCAGCTAATATATTTTCTTTGATTTAGCTGTGTGCTTTTTGTCTCTCAAAAGTTGGGATGCTGTTTTCGGGGCAGATTCAACACAGAATATTGTTTAATTTATATGCCTCTAACAGAGCAGAAAAATCAAATTACCATATTGTTGTAAAATTCTACTTTCTTTAGGAAAGGGAATCTTGCACAATTTGACCAGCTTTCATTATTTCATTGAATCATTATTTCATTGAATCATTGAATCAATGCTTTCATTATTTTTATGATTCAAACTCCTTTGACCTATTCGAGCAAGAACTAATCACTGCATAAGATGGCCTTCACATTTTAAATCAGAATGGACAAAATAGTGATATGGTAATAAGTGCACCCTCCCCAGTTCTGTGCCTGTGCTGCTCTAGATTCAACTGCAGATCTAAATGCAGCTATTAGTTACTTCCCGATTAACCTTTGTTTATTTTCCTCTTTAACTACAAAATTCTATGATTTGCCCTTACTACAAAGGTGACAAACATAAGCACCTCTTATAGACACAAAAAGCTAGATTAACTCGGCGGGACAGGCAGCATCTCTGGAGAGAAGGAATGGGTGATGTTTCATGTCAGGTCGAAATGTCACCCATTCCTTCTCTCCAGAGATGCTGTCTGTCCTGCTGAGTTACTCCAGCTTTGTATCTATTTTCGGTTTGAACTAGCCCCTGCAGTTCCTTTCAACACATAAGCACCTGTTATCTCTTCTTCATCTCCAATAACTTTGAAATGTCCTTCTAAGCAATCCTTTGTTTTCCACATAGAAAATAGAACAAACTGAAATTTAAGAAAATTCCTGGTAGGTTTCACTCCATATGGCTGAAGGATTCAGTTATGGAAGTTCCTGAACCTGACTGCCATGAAAGGTTTTAAGTCATAGTACTAATCATTGATATATAAACTGATCATTGCAATGTTAGAGACTCACCTTACTGGATGCTTCTACTAATAACTGGAATGCATTCTGTACAGACTGGCAGGCCTCGAGTTCTGTTCTGTTAAATACCATCAGGTATTCTTTAAGATGGTCATAGAAATTCCCATCCAGAGCCTACGAGAGCAGGAAAAAGCAAACATTTTAATACAGCTCTAAAGATACAAGACTATGGAGAACCTTTGTCACAACATTTGCTTCCACATAAAACTAAAATGTGCTTTAAAACCACTGATTTGGTTGAAATTAGGTAGAAAATTTAGTTTATTCTACTTCAGTAAAAGGTGGGAGATGGGAGTGGCGAGGTCAGGAAACAGATTACCGAGGCAATTGAAGTTAGTAAGCACTGGCAACTAATCCTCTAAGCTAAATTTGTTTATTCAGGATCAAAACATTTTAATGTCATGGAATCCATATTTAATTAATGTGTACAAATTCAGATAACACTGAGACAAATTCGCACTTCTCTGCTATTTCCTCTTTTCATAGCATGGAGATGTAACTATTCACTTTGACACCAAGGTGGCTGGTTTACATTGGACACTTGTAAATTGAGTAATTGTTTTAGCACTGGCTTGTTCAAATTCCAAAAATACCAAAGACTGAGCAATAATAATGAATGTGAATACAATTTGATATAAAATGCAACAAATTATACATGGATTGTCCCAAAAAGCTGGAGTAACTCAGTGGGTCAGACAGCATCTCAGGAGAAAAGGAATAGGTGACTTTTCAGGTCTCAACCCGAAACGTTACCTATTCCTTTTCTCCAGAGATGCTGTCTGATCCGCTGCGTTACTCCAGCATTTTTTGTCTATCTTCTTCGGTTTAAACCAGCATCTACAGTTGCTTGCTACAAATTAAACATGGACTTAAGTCCAGATGGGTATTATAAGCAGCTTCTGGCAAGTAAAACGTGTACACAAATAAATGGCCATACAAACACAAAATTATAAAAGGTAAAGGTTTTGAAATTCAGTTAATGAGATTCGCTTTGGCTAAGACAGTTCAGTTGGAGAATAATTTCTAAGGAATTAGACACATGCCACTGAAAATATGCTTTTTAAAAAAAGATTAAAATATTCTGACATTTTAAAGACAGCAAAGTAAGGAATTTATACCTTTTAATTACGTGACAGATGCTAAATTTTTAATTCTATTCTCTCCAATACATCTTAATTACCAATCAACGATGATTCTTAAAAAATCTGATAGGTTTATAATGACTGCAATGTTCACATTACAACCATATATATTCAACGAAAGGCAATTTTTTTGCAAATCAGTACTGCTACATTTAGCATGCCATGCTTGGAATACCAATATGATTGAATTTCGGAAATGCACCTTGTGGAAGATACAACGTAGAAAGTATGTTATAAAAAAGTACAATAAACTAAATAAACTTTATGGAGGTATTACTAGTAACATAATGCAAACTGTAAGTTGGAGACAAAGGAAGCATGAGTAAAAGCAAATCTGTGAGCAAGAATCAGAGGTAGAAAGATGAAATGGGTTGAAGGGAGTATTTACAGTGCAGGGAAAGCATTTACAGAACGGAATACAGCGCCTCACTGCTTACAGATTTGTAGAATTCACTGAGAGTTTAGGAATCATAGGAGAGAGAAGCACACAGTATTTGTAGCATAGATGAGAGATATCCCAAGTGCTTATAGCATGGAAGAGAAAGGTCCTATGCATTCAAAGCATGCTTCAACACAGCATGCAACAGAGGGGTTTACAATAGGGGAGAGAGCTGCAAGTACATGACACAGGAAGGAGTTCCAGAAGTTCAGAAATAGTGCAGAGAGACACTGTATGTTTGCAGCACTCGAGTACTTAGTGTTTACAGTGAGAGCTGTGAAGTTCCTAGTGTTTACAATGATAGAAAAAAAGCTTTGTGTATAAAAGATGGGACTGAAAAACTACATGTATATGCATCACAGGTGAGAGGGGCTCTGTGTTTACAGTGTGGGAGAGAGACTCAGAGCTTAAAAAGGCTCAAGGTGATATAATCTTTTAGTGTTGACAGTGCTTGTGAGAGAGTTTATACTCCAGGAGAGATTAGCTTTGAGCATTCAAGAAACACGCAGAAGCCAGCTTGCTGAGTTTATTTCACTTTAACGGACTTAATCTAATAACATCAGACAATTGGAGAGCAAAACCTGAGCCATTTGAACCAGAATCCTTTGTAGATACGCCATAGGTATAGGAAAGGTGAAGGAGCTTGAGCTCTAAATTTGAGCTTCCGTCACATCTGGTGTTGAAGCAATCCACTTGCAAGGCTGATATCTGGGGAGTTTGGAGATGGCATGTTTCAGAAGATGATCAAGCCATTGCTCAGATGTGCAGGTAAAAAGAGAATGGGTAACTGCCCATAGTAATAAAAAAACAAACATTTTAGCAGACCCCAGAAGGCCAACCAGCATTCAATTCCTTGGGAAGTGCGTCAAGAGCAAAAAACATAGCACCATAGATGATTCAGTTTACAGAAGGGGAGAAGAAAGGTCAAGAGCATTCCAGCTATTAGAGATTTTATAGCTAGGAACACAGATAACACAGAACACAAATGACAATTAAATTGACTATTGACTATTGACTATTGATAAGCATTTCTTTGGCTTCTGATATTCCAGGATATAGTGATGTCATAGAAACAGAAATAGGCCGTTCAGTTCGAGTCTACACTGCCATTCAATTGTGGCTGATCTATCTTTCCCCATCAACCCCATTCTCCTGCCTTCTCCCCATAACCCTTGACACCCTTACTAATTAAGAATCCGTCAATCTCCGCCACCGGGGGCGCCACTGTTGGCCGTTCATTCGTTCGTGTCGCTGCCTGCTGGTTCAGTCTTCTCCAAGATCCATTTAAGAAAGAACTGTAGATGCTGGAAAAAGCAACAAAAAATGCTGGAGAAACTCAGCAGGTGAGGCAGCATCTACGGAGAGAAGGAATAGGCGACATTTCGGGTCGAAGCCCTTCTTCAGACTGATGTCGGGGGGTGAGGGAAAAAGAAAGGAAGCGGCGGAGACAGTAGGACTAGAAGGAGAGCTGGGAATGGGGAGGGGAGGAAGGAGAAGACAAGGGCTATCTAACATTAGAAAAGTCAATGTTGATACTGCTGGGGTGTAGACTACCCAAACAAAATACCCAAGCTTGTCTCCTCACTACATTTACTGCTGGCTCCAGTCGCAAATCTGAGTTTGAGTGATTTGTGCAAGGCATTCATTGATGCTGGAATTCCATTGTGGAAATTGGAAAACAAATCTCTCAGAGATTGTTTTAGAGATATACACAGATAGATATACCAAGCGAGTCATCATTGTGGAAAAATTATGTTGACAGCAACTTCAACATTGTTGTGCAGAAAATTAGAGATGAAGTTGTATGCAACAAAATATGGATCGCAATAGGCGAGACAACCGATGCTGTAGGGAGATATGTTGCCAATGTGGTCATCGGTACACTGGATGCAGGTTAACCATCAAAGGAGTATTTGTTGACATTGGAGGTATCGGGGAAGTCAAACAGCTCAACTATTGCTCAGTTGTTTACATCTTCACTTGCTGTACTTTGGCCAGAAGGTACAAAACACGAGAATGTACTTCTGTTTGTGACTTAAAGTTTTATTCACAAAAATGTTGCATTTGACATGCTTAGCTCAAGAACTTCATAGAATTACCAAGCACAGACGTAGCTAGTTTCCAAATGTTGATCGCCTAGTTTCCAATGTCAAGAAAATCTTCCTCAAAGTACCGTCACGTGTGCAGTTGTTCAAGGAAATGGCATCTGAGATTCCGCTACCTCCTCAGCCCATTTGACTAGGTGGGGTACATGGCTCTCTGCTGTACACTACTATGCTGCAAATTTTGAAAAGGTTAAATAAATCGTCAACTGTTTTGAAGAAGAATCTGCTGCAGTCAGGATCGTCAGTGCAACCATGCAGAAAAAGTCCTTCCACTGCGATCTTGTGTTTATTGCTTCCAATTTTGCAAACTTCCCACAAGCTATCACATCCCTTGAGAAACGTGGCGCATCATTAGTGAATAACTTGCAGGTTTTCAACAAAGTAACTGATGATATCCGTAAAGTCCTTTAGAGGTAGTTGTAATGCACAAGATATCAACATGAATATAGAGTCTGTAGCTTGTTTCGGGAATGCACCAGTGACCTCAGCTGAGGTAGAAAGATGTTTTTCACAACTGAAGCATATTCTGTCTGACAGACAGCATAGTTTAACACCAGATAATTAAAAAAAAAAAGAGTAATTATGTGCAACCAGGCAACTTTGGTCATTTAATATCGTATACCTTTATATTATTATTTTTTAACATATTTTGGTGGTGGAAATAAATGACTTTTAATGCCTTTTTTTGTCAATAAATGCCTTTTTGCCTGCCTATTTCAGAGTTTTTTAGTGCCTAAACATCCTGGCTCTAGTTATAAGATTTGACAGGCAGAAAAACACTGACAATCCACTGAAAATCACTTTAGTTTAGTTTATCAGTTTAATTTATTGTCACGTGTACTGAGGTATAGTCAAAATGAGGCGAAAATAGGCACACAAAAGACTGGGAAACACTGAGATCGAAATAATATGGATTTGGATAGGAACAGACTTGGGGTACAGTAAAGTCAAAGATGAGTCTTCATGGCAGGTATGTAAACACACAAAGCATATTAAACACGTTTGGAGGGCTGCAAGTGCTTCTTTGTTATCGATGACTCCATTTTTTGTCTGATATGGATTTGATGGGCTGAATACCACACTTCACAAAATATCTTTGCTATAATTCAGAGATTTCCAAATCATGGATTACACTTCAAAAGTTGTTGTAAAGCCATGGGATATCCTCAAGTATTCTATGAATGTAAGATTGTTTCAATTTTTTGGAATGTCCAAGGATACAGACAGCTGCTTCGACAAAATAAAACCAAATAAACAATGAAGGTTTAATATCTCCACGTAGATTAGGCACTGCAAGCCAGCAAAGCAGTAAAAGTGAAGAAAATTATAAATTTCAAAAGCATTATGGAAATGTTTTAGTCACACAGTATTATTTATAGAATGTAGTATAAGGAAGTCTGTACCCTTTGAAACTAGGCTGATAAATGGCAAATGTTTTATCCGCAGTACTTTCCAGTTATGCTTTTGCTATGGTTATGCATGTTTTTGATGTATCATGTTCTCCTGGAGTTTGGTCAAATGCCTGGGGCATCAGGATGGAATGTCACAGATATTTGGGAAATTAACTACAGCTTTTACACTCTTTGCCTGTTTCCTCTGTCAGGAATTAGCTATATTTGTGATTGAGGGTTGAACTAGCTAAAGAATAGGATAAGCTTTCATTTTCAATTTTCATCATTTCAAATGCTGCAATGAAAGATGGTGAAATAAAGATCCCAGCGTATTGTGGATTTATTACCCACACCATAGACATCATCTGTGGCAATTTCATCTTTCTTCTGTCAATGGCAATTAGATGAAACAATTGTGATAATCGCATTTGTAAGGAGTTGCATGAACAAGATGTTTTTTTGCATTAATTGTATATTTTTAAAAGAATCAACATTATCCACAACAGCTTCCGTCCGTAGAATTAAAACCTTACTCGATGCCCTGGCTGCAATACTTTCTGATGAATAAAGCAAAA